>NC_133975.1:85869073-86214715 GCF_047716275.1 Strix uralensis
GAAAGCACAGAGCCCCAGATTTGCTGTTGTCCTGGAGAGCTTGCAGAGCACTGGGGAAAGGCAGGCAGAGAATTCCCTGCTAGCACCTTCTCTGTGCCTGTTCACATTGCTTCGCAGAATCGCTTTTGTGCAGAAAACAGTAACACTTGTTCAGAACGAAAGAAAGCACAGAGACCCAGATTTGTTGTTGTCCTGGAGAGCTTGCAGAGCACTGGGGAAAGGCAGGCAGAGAATTCCCTGCTAGCACCTTCTCTGTGCCTGTTCACATTGCTTCGCAGAATCGCTTTTGTGCAGAAAACAGTAACACTTGTTCAGAACGAAAGAAAGCACAGAGCCCCAGATTTGCTGTTGTCCTGGAGAGCTTGCAGAGCACTGGGGAAAGGCAGGCAGAGAATTCCCTGCTAGCACCTTCTCTGTGCCTGTTCACATTGCTTCTCAGAATCGCTTTTGTGCAGAAAACAGTAACACTTGTTCAGAACGAAAGAAACCACAGAGAACCAGATTTGTTGTTGTCCTGGAGAGCTTGCAGAGCACTGGGGAAAGGCAGGCAGAGAATTCCCTGCTAGCACCTCCTCTGTGCCTGTTCACATTGCTTCGCAGAATCGCTTTTGTGCAGAAAACAGTAACACTTGTTCAGAACGAAAGAAAGCACAGAGCCCCAGACTTTATGTTGTCCTGGAGAGCATGCAGAGCACTGGGGAAAAGCAGGCAGAGTATTCCCTGCTAGCACCTTCTCTGTGCCTGGGAAGCAGAAGTGTTCACATTGCTTCGCAGAATCGCTTTTGTGCAGAAAACACTAACACTTGTTCAGAATGAAAGAAAGCACAGAGCCCCAGATTTGCTGTTGTCCTGGAGAGCTTGCACAGCCATGGGGAAAGGCAGGCAGAGAATTCCCTGCTAGCACCTTCTCTGTGCATATTCAAATTGCTTCGCAGAATCGCTTTTGTGCAGAAAACAGTAACACTTGTTCAGAACGAAAGAAAGCACAGAGACCCAGATTTGTTGTTGTCCTGGAGAGCTTGCAGAGCACTGGGGAAAGGCAGGCAGAGAATTCCCTGCTAGCACCTTCTCTGTGCCTGTTCACATTGCTTCGCAGAATCGCTTTTGTGCAGAAAACAGTAACACTTGTTCAGAACGAAAGAAAGCACAGAGACCCAGATTTGTTGTTGTCCTGGAGAGCTTGCAGAGCAGTGGGGGAAGGCAGGCAGAGAATTCCCTGCTAGCACCTTCTCTGTGCCTGTTCACATTGCTTCGCAGAATCGCTTTTGTGCAGAAAACAGTAACACTTGTTCAGAACGAAAGAAAGCACAGAGCCCCAGATTTGCTGTTGTCCTGGAGAGCTTGCAGAGCACTGGGGAAAGGCAGGCAGAGAATTCCCTGCTAGCACCTTCTCTGTGCCTGTTCACATTGCTTCGCAGAATCGCTTTTGTGCAGAAAACAGTAACACTTGTTCAGAACGAAAGAAACCACAGAGAACCAGATTTGTTGTTGTCCTGGAGAGCTTGCAGAGCACTGGGGAAAGGCAGGCAGAGAATTCCCTGCTAGCACCTCCTCTGTGCCTGTTCACATTGCTTCGCAGAATCGCTTTTGTGCAGAAAACAGTAACACTTGTTCAGAACGAAAGAAAGCACAGAGCCCCAGACTTTATGTTGTCCTGGAGAGCTTGCAGAGCACTGGGGAAAAGCAGGCAGAGTATTCCCTGCTAGCACCTTCTCTGTGCCTGGGAAGCAGAAGTGTTCACATTGCTTCGCAGAATCGCTTTTGTGCAGAAAACAGTAACACTTGTTCAGAATGAAAGAAAGCACAGAGCCCCAGATTTGCTGTTGTCCTGGAGAGCTTGCACAGCCATGGGGAAAGGCAGGCAGAGAATTCCCTGCTAGCACCTTCTCTGTGCATATTCAAATTGCTTCGCAGAATCGCTTTTGTGCAGAAAACAGTAACACTTGTTCAGAACGAAAGAAAGCACAGAGCCCCAGATTTGCTGTTGTCCTGGGGAGCTGCAGAGCAGTGGGGGAAGGCAGGCAGAGAATTCCCTTCTAGCACCTTCTCTGTGCCTGGGAAGCAGAAGTGTTCACATTGCTTCGCAGAATCGCTTTTGTGCAGAAAACAGTAACACTTGTTCACAACGAAAGAAAGCACAGAGCCCCAGACTTTATGTTGTCCTGGAGAGCTTGCAGAGCACTGGGGAAAGGCAGGCAGAGAATTCCCTGCTAGCACCTTCTCTGTGCCTGTTCACATTGCTTCACAGAATCGCTTTTGTGCAGAAAACAGTAACACTTGTTCAGAACGAAAGAAAGCACAGAGAACCAGATTTGTTGTTGTCCTGGAGAGCTTGCAGAGCACTGGGGAAAGGCAGGCAGAGAATTCCCTGCTAGCACCTTCTCTGTGCCTGTTCACATTGCTTCGCAGAATCGCTTTTGTGCAGAAAACACTAACACTTGTTCAGAACGAAAGAAAGCACAGAGCCCCAGATTTGTTGTTGTCCTGGAGAGCTTGCAGAGCACTGGGGAAAGGCAGGCAGAGAATTCCCTGCTAGCACCTTCTCTGTGCCTGTTCACATTGCTTCGCAGAATCGCTTTTGTGCAGAAAACACTAACACTTGTTCAGAACGAAAGAAAGCACAGAGCCCCAGATTTTATGTTGTCCTGGAGAGCTTGCAGAGCACTGGGGAAAGGCAGGCAGAGAATTCCCTGCTAGCACCTTCTCTGTGCCTGTTCACATTGCTTCGCAGAATCGCTTTTGTGCAGAAAACAGTAACACTTGTTCAGAACGAAAGAAAGCACAGAGACCCAGATTTGTTGTTGTCCTGGAGAGCTTGCAGAGCACTGGGGAAAGGCAGGCAGAGAATTCCCTGCTAGCACCTTCTCTGTGCCTTGGAAGCAGAAGTGTTCACATTGCTTCGCAGAATCGCTTTTGTGCAGAAAACACTAACACTTGTTCAGAATGAAAGAAAGCACAGAGCCCCAGATTTGCTGTTGTCCTGGAGAGCTTGCACAGCCATGGGGAAAGGCAGGCAGAGAATTCCCTGCTAGCACCTTTTCTGTGCCTGTTCACATTGCTTCGCAGAATCGCTTTTGTGCAGAAAACAGTAACACTTGTTCAGAATGAAAGAAAGCACAGAGCCCCAGACTTTATGTTGTCCTGGAGAGCTTGCAGAGCACTGGGGAAAGGCAGGCAGAGAATTCCCTGCTAGCACCTTCTCTGTGCCTGTTCACATTGCTTCGCAGAATCGCTTTTGTGCAGAAAACAGTAACACTTGTTCAGAACGAAAGAAAGCACAGAGACCCAGATTTGTTGTTGTCCTGGAGAGCTTGCAGAGCACTGGGGAAAGGCAGGCAGAGAATTCCCTGCTAGCACCTTCTCTGTGCCTGTTCACATTGCTTCGCAGAATCGCTTTTGTGCAGAAAACAGTAACACTTGTTCAGAACGAAAGAAAGCACAGAGCCCCAGATTTGCTGTTGTCCTGGAGAGCTTGCAGAGCACTGGGGAAAGGCAGGCAGAGAATTCCCTGCTAGCACCTTCTCTGTGCCTGTTCACATTGCTTCGCAGAATCGCTTTTGTGCAGAAAACAGTAACACTTGTTCAGAACGAAAGAAAGCACAGAGACCCAGATTTGTTGTTGTCCTGGAGAGCTTGCAGAGCACTAGGGAAAGGCAGGCAGAGAATTCCCTGCTAGCACCTTCTCTGTGCCTGTTCACATTGCTTCGCAGAATCGCTTTTGTGCAGAAAACAGTAACACTTGTTCAGAACGAAAGAAAGCACAGAGCCCCAGATTTGCTGTTGTCCTGGAGAGCTTGCAGAGCACTGGGGAAAGGCAGGCAGAGAATTCCCTGCTAGCACCTTCTCTGTGCCTGTTCACATTGCTTCTCAGAATCGCTTTTGTGCAGAAAACAGTAACACTTGTTCAGAACGAAAGAAACCACAGAGAACCAGCTTTGTTGTTGTCCTGGAGAGCTTGCAGAGCACTGGGGAAAGGCAGGCAGAGAATTCCCTGCTAGCACCTCCTCTGTGCCTGTTCACATTGCTTCGCAGAATCGTTTTTGTGCAGAAAACAGTAACACTTGTTCAGAACGAAAGAAAGCACAGAGCCCCAGATTTGCTGTTGTCCTGGAGAGCTTGCAGAGCACTGGGGAAAGGCAGGCAGAGAATTCCCTGCTAGCACCTTCTCTGTGCCTGTTCACATTGCTTCTCAGAATCGCTTTTGTGCAGAAAACAGTAACACTTGTTCAGAACGAAAGAAACCACAGAGAACCAGATTTGTTGTTGTCCTGGAGAGCTTGCAGAGCACTGGGGAAAGGCAGGCAGAGAATTCCCTGCTAGCACCTCCTCTGTGCCTGTTCACATTGCTTCGCAGAATCGCTTTTGTGCAGAAAACAGTAACACTTGTTCAGAACGAAAGAAAGCACAGAGCCCCAGACTTTATGTTGTCCTGGAGAGCATGCAGAGCACTGGGGAAAAGCAGGCAGAGTATTCCCTGCTAGCACCTTCTCTGTGCCTGGGAAGCAGAAGTGTTCACATTGCTTCGCAGAATCGCTTTTGTGCAGAAAACACTAACACTTGTTCAGAATGAAAGAAAGCACAGAGCCCCAGATTTGCTGTTGTCCTGGAGAGCTTGCACAGCCATGGGGAAAGGCAGGCAGAGAATTCCCTGCTAGCACCTTCTCTGTGCATATTCAAATTGCTTCGCAGAATCGCTTTTGTGCAGAAAACAGTAACACTTGTTCAGAACGAAAGAAAGCACAGAGACCCAGATTTGTTGTTGTCCTGGAGAGCTTGCAGAGCACTGGGGAAAGGCAGGCAGAGAATTCCCTGCTAGCACCTTCTCTGTGCCTGTTCACATTGCTTCGCAGAATCGCTTTTGTGCAGAAAACAGTAACACTTGTTCAGAACGAAAGAAAGCACAGAGACCCAGATTTGTTGTTGTCCTGGAGAGCTTGCAGAGCAGTGGGGGAAGGCAGGCAGAGAATTCCCTGCTAGCACCTTCTCTGTGCCTGTTCACATTGCTTCGCAGAATCGCTTTTGTGCAGAAAACACTAACACTTGTTCAGAATGAAAGAAAGCACAGAGCCCCAGATTTGCTGTTGTCCTGGAGAGCTTGCAGAGCACTGGGGAAAGGCAGGCAGAGAATTCCCTGCTAGCACCTTCTCTGTGCCTGTTCACATTGCTTTGCAGAATCGCTTTTGTGCAGAAAACAGTAACACTTGTTCAGAACGAAAGAAACCACAGAGAACCAGATTTGTTGTTGTCCTGGAGAGCTTGCAGAGCACTGGGGAAAGGCAGGCAGAGAATTCCCTGCTAGCACCTCCTCTGTGCCTGTTCACATTGCTTCGCAGAATCGCTTTTGTGCAGAAAACAGTAACACTTGTTCAGAACGAAAGAAAGCACAGAGCCCCAGACTTTATGTTGTCCTGGAGAGCTTGCAGAGCACTGGGGAAAAGCAGGCAGAGTATTCCCTGCTAGCACCTTCTCTGTGCCTGGGAAGCAGAAGTGTTCACATTGCTTCGCAGAATCGCTTTTGTGCAGAAAACAGTAACACTTGTTCAGAATGAAAGAAAGCACAGAGCCCCAGATTTGCTGTTGTCCTGGAGAGCTTGCACAGCCATGGGGAAAGGCAGGCAGAGAATTCCCTGCTAGCACCTTCTCTGTGCATATTCAAATTGCTTCGCAGAATCGCTTTTGTGCAGAAAACAGTAACACTTGTTCAGAACGAAAGAAAGCACAGAGCCCCAGATTTGCTGTTGTCCTGGGGAGCTGCAGAGCAGTGGGGGAAGGCAGGCAGAGAATTCCCTTCTAGCACCTTCTCTGTGCCTGGGAAGCAGAAGTGTTCACATTGCTTCGCAGAATCGCTTTTGTGCAGAAAACAGTAACACTTGTTCACAACGAAAGAAAGCACAGAGCCCCAGACTTTATGTTGTCCTGGAGAGCTTGCAGAGCACTGGGGAAAGGCAGGCAGAGAATTCCCTGCTAGCACCTTCTCTGTGCCTGTTCACATTGCTTCACAGAATCGCTTTTGTGCAGAAAACAGTAACACTTGTTCAGAACGAAAGAAAGCACAGAGAACCAGATTTGTTGTTGTCCTGGAGAGCTTGCAGAGCACTGGGGAAAGGCAGGCAGAGAATTCCCTGCTAGCACCTTCTCTGTGCCTGTTCACATTGCTTCGCAGAATCGCTTTTGTGCAGAAAACAGTAACACTTGTTCAGAACGAAAGAAAGCACAGAGCCCCAGATTTTATGTTGTCCTGGAGAGCTTGCAGAGCACTGGGGAAAGGCAGGCAGAGAATTCCCTGCTAGCACCTTCTCTGTGCCTGTTCACATTGCTTCGCAGAATCGCTTTTGTGCAGAAAACAGTAACACTTGTTCAGAACGAAAGAAAGCACAGAGCCCCAGATTTGCTGTTGTCCTGGAGAGCTTGCAGAGCACTGGGGAAAGGCAGGCAGAGAATTCCCTGCTAGCACCTTCTCTGTGCCTGTTCACATTGCTTCGCAGAATCGCTTTTGTGCAGAAAACAGTAACACTTGTTCAGAACGAAAGAAAGCACAGAGACCCAGATTTGTTGTTGTCCTGGAGAGCTTGCAGAGCACTGGGGAAAGGCAGGCAGAGAATTCCCTGCTAGCACCTTCTCTGTGCCTTGGAAGCAGAAGTGTTCACATTGCTTCGCAGAATCGCTTTTGTGCAGAAAACACTAACACTTGTTCAGAATGAAAGAAAGCACAGAGCCCCAGATTTGCTGTTGTCCTGGAGAGCTTGCACAGCCATGGGGAAAGGCAGGCAGAGAATTCCCTGCTAGCACCTTTTCTGTGCCTGTTCACATTGCTTCGCAGAATCGCTTTTGTGCAGAAAACAGTAACACTTGTTCAGAATGAAAGAAAGCACAGAGCCCCAGACTTTATGTTGTCCTGGAGAGCTTGCAGAGCACTGGGGAAAGGCAGGCAGAGAATTCCCTGCTAGCACCTTCTCTGTGCCTGTTCACATTGCTTCGCAGAATCGCTTTTGTGCAGAAAACAGTAACACTTGTTCAGAACGAAAGAAAGCACAGAGACCCAGATTTGTTGTTGTCCTGGAGAGCTTGCAGAGCACTGGGGAAAGGCAGGCAGAGAATTCCCTGCTAGCACCTTCTCTGTGCCTGTTCACATTGCTTCGCAGAATCGCTTTTGTGCAGAAAACAGTAACACTTGTTCAGAACGAAAGAAAGCACAGAGCCCCAGATTTGCTGTTGTCCTGGAGAGCTTGCAGAGCACTGGGGAAAGGCAGGCAGAGAATTCCCTGCTAGCACCTTCTCTGTGCCTGTTCACATTGCTTCGCAGAATCGCTTTTGTGCAGAAAACAGTAACACTTGTTCAGAACGAAAGAAAGCACAGAGACCCAGATTTGTTGTTGTCCTGGAGAGCTTGCAGAGCACTAGGGAAAGGCAGGCAGAGAATTCCCTGCTAGCACCTTCTCTGTGCCTGTTCACATTGCTTCGCAGAATCGCTTTTGTGCAGAAAACAGTAACACTTGTTCAGAACGAAAGAAAGCACAGAGCCCCAGATTTGCTGTTGTCCTGGAGAGCTTGCAGAGCACTGGGGAAAGGCAGGCAGAGAATTCCCTGCTAGCACCTTCTCTGTGCCTGTTCACATTGCTTCTCAGAATCGCTTTTGTGCAGAAAACAGTAACACTTGTTCAGAACGAAAGAAACCACAGAGAACCAGCTTTGTTGTTGTCCTGGAGAGCTTGCAGAGCACTGGGGAAAGGCAGGCAGAGAATTCCCTGCTAGCACCTCCTCTGTGCCTGTTCACATTGCTTCGCAGAATCGTTTTTGTGCAGAAAACAGTAACACTTGTTCAGAACGAAAGAAAGCACAGAGCCCCAGACTTTATGTTGTCCTGGAGAGCATGCAGAGCACTGGGGAAAAGCAGGCAGAGTATTCCCTGCTAGCACCTTCTCTGTGCCTGGGAAGCAGAAGTGTTCACATTGCTTCGCAGAATCGCTTTTGTGCAGAAAACACTAACACTTGTTCAGAATGAAAGAAACCACAGAGAACCAGATTTGCTGTTGTCCTGGAGAGCTTGCACAGCCATGGGGAAAGGCAGGCAGAGAATTCCCTGCTAGCACCTTCTCTGTGCATATTCAAATTGCTTCGCAGAATCGCTTTTGTGCAGAAAACAGTAACACTTGTTCAGAACGAAAGAAAGCACAGAGCCCCAGATTTGCTGTTGTCCTGGGGAGCTGCAGAGCAGTGGGGGAAGGCAGGCAGAGAATTCCCTGCTAGCACCTTCTCTGTGCCTGGGAAGCAGAAGTGTTCACATTGCTTCGCAGAATCGCTTTTGTGCAGAAAACAGTAACACTTGTTCACAACGAAAGAAAGCACAGAGCCCCAGACTTTATGTTGTCCTGGAGAGCTTGCAGAGCACTGGGGAAAGGCAGGCAGAGAATTCCCTGCTAGCACCTTCTCTGTGCCTGTTCACATTGCTTCACAGAATCGCTTTTGTGCAGAAAACAGTAACACTTGTTCAGAACGAAAGAAACCACAGAGAACCAGATTTGTTGTTGTCCTGGAGAGCTTGCAGAGCACTGGGGAAAGGCAGGCAGAGAATTCCCTGCTAGCACCTTCTCTGTGCCTGTTCACATTGCTTCGCAGAATCGCTTTTGTGCAGAAAACAGTAACACTTGTTCAGAACGAAAGAAAGCACAGAGCCCCAGATTTGCTGTTGTCCTGGAGAGCTTGCAGAGCACTGGGGAAAGGCAGGCAGAGAATTCCCTGCTAGCACCTTCTCTGTGCCTGTTCACATTGCTTCGCAGAATCGCTTTTGTGCAGAAAACAGTAACACTTGTTCAGAACGAAAGAAAGCACAGAGCCCCAGATTTGTTGTTGTCCTGGAGAGCTTGCAGAGCACTGGGGAAAGGCAGGCAGAGAATTCCCTGCTAGCACCTTCTCTGTGCCTGTTCACATTGCTTCGCAGAATCGCTTTTGTGCAGAAAACAGTAACACTTGTTCAGAACGAAAGAAAGCACAGAGACCCAGATTTGTTGTTGTCCTGGAGAGCTTGCAGAGCACTGGGGAAAGGCAGGCAGAGAATTCCCTGCTAGCACCTTCTCTGTGCCTGTTCACATTGCTTCGCAGAATCGCTTTTGTGCAGAAAACAGTAACACTTGTTCAGAACGAAAGAAAGCACAGAGCCCCAGATTTGCTGTTGTCCTGGAGAGCTTGCAGAGCACTGGGGAAAGGCAGGCAGAGAATTCCCTGCTAGCACCTTCTCTGTGCCTGTTCACATTGCTTCTCAGAATCGCTTTTGTGCAGAAAACAGTAACACTTGTTCAGAACGAAAGAAAGCACAGAGACCCAGATTTGTTGTTGTCCTGGAGAGCTTGCAGAGCACTAGGGAAAGGCAGGCAGAGAATTCCCTGCTAGCACCTTCTCTGTGCCTGTTCACATTGCTTCGCAGAATCGCTTTTGTGCAGAAAACAGTAACACTTGTTCAGAACGAAAGAAAGCACAGAGCCCCAGATTTGCTGTTGTCCTGGAGAGCTTGCAGAGCACTGGGGAAAGGCAGGCAGAGAATTCCCTGCTAGCACCTTCTCTGTGCCTGTTCACATTGCTTCTCAGAATCGCTTTTGTGCAGAAAACAGTAACACTTGTTCAGAACGAAAGAAACCACAGAGAACCAGCTTTGTTGTTGTCCTGGAGAGCTTGCAGAGCACTGGGGAAAGGCAGGCAGAGAATTCCCTGCTAGCACCTCCTCTGTGCCTGTTCACATTGCTTCGCAGAATCGCTTTTGTGCAGAAAACAGTAACACTTGTTCAGAACGAAAGAAAGCACAGAGCCCCAGACTTTATGTTGTCCTGGAGAGCATGCAGAGCACTGGGGAAAGGCAGGCAGAGTATTCCCTGCTAGCACCTTCTCTGTGCCTGGGAAGCAGAAGTGTTCACATTGCTTCGCAGAATCGCTTTTGTGCAGAAAACACTAACACTTGTTCAGAATGAAAGAAACCACAGAGAACCAGATTTGCTGTTGTCCTGGAGAGCTTGCACAGCCATGGGGAAAGGCAGGCAGAGAATTCCCTGCTAGCACCTTCTCTGTGCATATTCAAATTGCTTCGCAGAATCGCTTTTGTGCAGAAAACAGTAACACTTGTTCAGAACGAAAGAAAGCACAGAGCCCCAGATTTGCTGTTGTCCTGGGGAGCTGCAGAGCAGTGGGGGAAGGCAGGCAGAGAATTCCCTGCTAGCACCTTCTCTGTGCCTGGGAAGCAGAAGTGTTCACATTGCTTCGCAGAATCGCTTTTGTGCAGAAAACAGTAACACTTGTTCACAACGAAAGAAAGCACAGAGCCCCAGACTTTATGTTGTCCTGGAGAGCTTGCAGAGCACTGGGGAAAGGCAGGCAGAGAATTCCCTGCTAGCACCTTCTCTGTGCCTGTTCACATTGCTTCACAGAATCGCTTTTGTGCAGAAAACAGTAACACTTGTTCAGAACGAAAGAAAGCACAGAGACCCAGATTTGTTGTTGTCCTGGAGAGCTTGCAGAGCACTGGGGAAAGGCAGGCAGAGAATTCCCTGCTAGCACCTTCTCTGTGCCTGTTCACATTGCTTCGCAGAATCGCTTTTGTGCAGAAAACAGTAACACTTGTTCAGAACGAAAGAAAGCACAGAGCCCCAGATTTGCTGTTGTCCTGGAGAGCTTGCAGAGCACTGGGGAAAGGCAGGCAGAGAATTCCCTGCTAGCACCTTCTCTGTGCCTGTTCACATTGCTTCGCAGAATCGCTTTTGTGCAGAAAACAGTAACACTTGTTCAGAACGAAAGAAAGCACAGAGCCCCAGATTTTATGTTGTCCTGGAGAGCTTGCAGAGCACTGGGGAAAGGCAGGCAGAGAATTCCCTGCTAGCACCTTCTCTGTGCCTGTTCACATTGCTTCGCAGAATCGCTTTTGTGCAGAAAACAGTAACACTTGTTCACAACGAAAGAAAGCACAGAGCCCCAGACTTTATGTTGTCCTGGAGAGCTTGCAGAGCACTGGGGAAAGGCAGGCAGAGAATTCCCTACTAGCACCTTCTCTGTGCCTGTTCACATTGCTTCGCAGAATCGCTTTTGTGCAGAAAACAGTAACACTTGTTCAGAACGAAAGAAAGCACAGAGACCCAGATTTTATGTTGTCCTGGAGAGCTTGCAGAGCACTGGGGAAAGGCAGGCAGAGAATTCCCTGCTAGCACCTTCTCTGTGCCTGTTCACATTGCTTCGCAGAATCGCTTTTGTGCAGAAAACAGTAACACTTGTTCAGAACGAAAGAAAGCACAGAGACCCAGATTTGCTGTTGTCCTGGAGAGCTTGCAGAGCACTGGGGAAAGGCAGGCAGAGAATTCCCTGCTAGCACCTTCTCTGTGCCTGTTCACATTGCTTCACAGAATCGCTTTTGTGCAGAAAACAGTAACACTTGTTCAGAACGAAAGAAACCACAGAGAACCAGATTTGTTGTTGTCCTGGAGAGCTTGCAGAGCACTGGGGAAAGGCAGGCAGAGAATTCCCTGCTAGCACCTCCTCTGTGCCTGTTCACATTGCTTCGCAGAATCGCTTTTGTGCAGAAAACAGTAACACTTGTTCAGAACGAAAGAAAGCACAGAGCCCCAGATTTGCTGTTGTCCTGGAGAGCTTGCAGAGCACTGGGGAAAGGCAGGCAGAGAATTCCCTGCTAGCACCTTCTCTGTGCCTGTTCACATTGCTTCGCAGAATCGCTTTTGTGCAGAAAACACTAACACTTGTTCAGAACGAAAGAAAGCACCGAGCTCCAGATTTTATGTTGTCCTGGAGAGCTTGCAGAGCCCTGGGGAAAGGCAGGCAGAGAATTCCCTGCTAGCACCTTCTCTGTGCCTGGGAAGCAGAAGTGTTCACATTGCTTCGCAGAATCGCTTTTGTGCAGAAAACAGTAACACTTGTTCACAACGAAAGAAAGCACAAAGCCCCAGACTTTATGTTGTCCTGGAGAGCTTGCAGAGCACTGGGGAAAGGCAGGCAGAGAATTCCCTGCTAGCACCTTCTCTGTGCCTGTTCACATTGCTTCGCAGAATCGCTTTTGTGCAGAAAACAGTAACACTTGTTCACAACGAAAGAAAGCACAGAGCCCCAGACTTTATGTTGTCCTGGAGAGCTTGCAGAGCACTGGGGAAAGGCAGGCAGAGAATTCCCTGCTAGCACCTTCTCTGTGCCTGTTCACATTGCTTCGCAGAATCGCTTTTGTGCAGAAAACAGTAACACTTGTTCAGAACGAAAGAAAGCACAGAGCCCCAGATTTGCTGTTGTCCTGGAGAGCTTGCAGAGCACTGGGGAAAGGCAGGCAGAGAATTCCCTGCTAGCACCTTCTCTGTGCCTGTTCACATTGCTTCGCAGAATCGCTTTTGTGCAGAAAACACTAACACTTGTTCAGAACGAAAGAGAGCACAGAGCCCCAGATTTTATGTTGTCCTGGAGAGCTTGCAGAGCACTGGGGAAAGGCAGGCAGAGAATTCCCTGGTAGCACCTTCTCTGTGCCTGTTCACATTGCTTCGCAGAATCGCTTTTGTGCAGAAAACAGTAACACTTGTTCAGAACGAAAGAAAGCACAGAGCCCCAGATTTGCTGTTGTCCTGGAGAGCTTGCAGAGCACTGGGGAAAGGCAGGCAGAGAATTCCCTGCTAGCACCTTCTCTGTGCCTGTTCACATTGCTTCACAGAATCGCTTTTGTGCAGAAAACAGTAACACTTGTTCAGAACGAAAGAAACCACAGAGAACCAGATTTGTTGTTGTCCTGGAGAGCTTACAGAGCACTGGGGAAAGGCAGGCAGAGAATTCCCTGCTAGCACCTCCTCTGTGCCTGTTCACATTGCTTCGCAGAAGCGCTTTTGTGCAGAAAACAGTAACACTTGTTCAGAACGAAAGAAAGCACAGAGCCCCAGATTTGTTGTTGTCCTGGAGAGCTTGCAGAGCACTGGGGAAAGGCAGGCAGAGAATTCCCTGCTAGCACCTTCTCTGTGCATATTCACATTGCTTCGCAGAATCGCTTTTGTGCAGAAAACAGTAACACTTGTTCACAACGAAAGAAAGCACAGAGCCCCAGATTTGCTGTTGTCCTGGGGAGCTGCAGAGCAGTGGGGGAAGGCAGGCAGAGAATTCCCTGCTAGCACCTTCTCTGTGCCTGGGAAGCAGAAGTGTTCACATTGCTTCGCAGAATCGCTTTTGTGCAGAAAACAGTAACACTTGTTCAGAATGAAAGAAAGCACAGAGCCCCAGACTTTATGTTGTCCTGGAGAGCTTGCAGAGCACTGGGGAAAGGCAGGCAGAGAATTCCCTGCTAGCACCTTCTCTGTGCCTGTTCACATTGCTTCGCAGAATCGCTTTTGTGCAGAAAACAGTAACACTTGTTCAGAACGAAAGAAAGCACAGAGACCCAGATTTGTTGTTGTCCTGGAGAGCTTGCAGAGCACTGGGGAAAGGCAGGCAGAGAATTCCCTGCTAGCACCTTCTCTGTGCCTGTTCACATTGCTTCGCAGAATCGCTTTTGTGCAGAAAACAGTAACACTTGTTCAGAACGAAAGAAAGCACAGAGACCCAGATTTGTTGTTGTCCTGGAGAGCTTGCAGAGCACTAGGGAAAGGCAGGCAGAGAATTCCCTGCTAGCACCTTCTCTGTGCCTGTTCACATTGCTTCGCAGAATCGCTTTTGTGCAGAAAACAGTAACACTTGTTCAGAACGAAAGAAAGCACAGAGCCCCAGATTTGCTGTTGTCCTGGAGAGCTTGCAGAGCACTGGGGAAAGGCAGGCAGAGAATTCCCTGCTAGCACCTTCTCTGTGCCTGTTCACATTGCTTCGCAGAATCGCTTTTGTGCAGAAAACAGTAACACTTGTTCAGAACGAAAGAAACCACAGAGAACCAGATTTGTTGTTGTCCTGGAGAGCTTGCAGAGCACTGGGGAAAGGCAGGCAGAGAATTCCCTGCTAGCACCTCCTCTGTGCCTGTTCACATTGCTTCGCAGAATCGCTTTTGTGCAGAAAACAGTAACACTTGTTCAGAACGAAAGAAAGCACAGAGCCCCAGACTTTATGTTGTCCTGGAGAGCTTGCAGAGCACTGGGGAAAAGCAGGCAGAGTATTCCCTGCTAGCACCTTCTCTGTGCCTGGGAAGCAGAAGTGTTCACATTGCTTCGCAGAATCGCTTTTGTGCAGAAAACAGTAACACTTGTTCAGAACGAAAGAAAGCACAGAGCCCCAGATTTGCTGTTGTCCTGGAGAGCTTGCAGAGCACTGGGGAAAGGCAGGCAGAGAATTCCCTGCTAGCACCTTCTCTGTGCCTGTTCACATTGCTTCGCAGAATCGCTTTTGTGCAGAAAACACTAACACTTGTTCAGAACGAAAGAAAGCACCGAGCTCCAGATTTTATGTTGTCCTGGAGAGCTTGCAGAGCCCTGGGGAAAGGCAGGCAGAGAATTCCCTGCTAGCACCTTCTCTGTGCCTGGGAAGCAGAAGTGTTCACATTGCTTCGCAGAATCGCTTTTGTGCAGAAAACAGTAACACTTGTTCACAACGAAAGAAAGCACAAAGCCCCAGACTTTATGTTGTCCTGGAGAGCTTGCAGAGCACTGGGGAAAGGCAGGCAGAGAATTCCCTGCTAGCACCTTCTCTGTGCCTGTTCACATTGCTTCGCAGAATCGCTTTTGTGCAGAAAACAGTAACACTTGTTCAGAACGAAAGAAAACACAGAGACCCAGATTTGTTGTTGTCCTGGAGAGCTTGCAGAGCACTGGGGAAAGGCAGGCAGAGAATTCCCTGCTAGCACCTTCTCTGTGCCTGTTCACATTGCTTCGCAGAATCGCTTTTGTGCAGAAAACAGTAACACTTGTTCACAACGAAAGAAAGCACAGAGCCCCAGACTTTATGTTGTCCTGGAGAGCTTGCAGAGCACTGGGGAAAGGCAGGCAGAGAATTCCCTGCTAGCACCTTCTCTGTGCCTGTTCACATTGCTTCGCAGAATCGCTTTTGTGCAGAAAACAGTAACACTTGTTCAGAACGAAACAAAGCACAGAGACCCAGATTTGTTGTTGTCCTGGAGAGCTTGCAGAGCACTGGGGAAAGGCAGGCAGAGAATTCCCTGCTAGCACCTTCTCTGTGCCTGTTCACATTGCTTCGCAGAATCGCTTTTGTGCAGAAAACAGTAACACTTGTTCAGAACGAAAGAAAGCACAGAGACCCAGATTTGCTGTTGTCCTGGAGAGCTTGCAGAGCACTGGGGAAAGGCAGGCAGAGAATTCCCTGCTAGCACCTTCTCTGTGCCTGTTCACATTGCTTCACAGAATCGCTTTTGTGCAGAAAACAGTAACACTTGTTCAGAACGAAAGAAACCACAGAGAACCAGATTTGTTGTTGTCCTGGAGAGCTTGCAGAGCACTGGGGAAAGGCAGGCAGAGAATTCCCTGCTAGCACCTCCTCTGTGCCTGTTCACATTGCTTCGCAGAATCGCTTTTGTGCAGAAAACAGTAACACTTGTTCAGAACGAAAGAAAGCACAGAGCCCCAGATTTGCTGTTGTCCTGGAGAGCTTGCAGAGCACTGGGGAAAGGCAGGCAGAGAATTCCCTGCTAGCACCTTCTCTGTGCCTGTTCACATTGCTTCGCAGAATCGCTTTTGTGCAGAAAACAGTAACACTTGTTCAGAACGAAAGAAAGCACAGAGCCCCAGATTTGCTGTTGTCCTGGAGAGCTTGCAGAGCACTGGGGAAAGGCAGGCAGAGAATTCCCTGCTAGCACCTTCTCTGTGCCTGTTCACATTGCTTCGCAGAATCGCTTTTGTGCAGAAAACAGTAACACTTGTTCAGAACGAAAGAAAGCACAGAGCCCCAGATTTGCTGTTGTCCTGGAGAGCTTGCAGAGCACTGGGGAAAGGCAGGCAGAGAATTCCCTGCTAGCACCTTCTCTGTGCCTGTTCACATTGCTTCGCAGAATCGCTTTTGTGCAGAAAACACTAACACTTGTTCAGAACGAAAGAAAGCACCGAGCTCCAGATTTTATGTTGTCCTGGAGAGCTTGCAGAGCCCTGGGGAAAGGCAGGCAGAGAATTCCCTGCTAGCACCTTCTCTGTGCCTGGGAAGCAGAAGTGTTCACATTGCTTCGCAGAATCGCTTTTGTGCAGAAAACAGTAACACTTGTTCAGAACGAAAGAAAGCACAGAGACCCAGACTTTATGTTGGTCTGGAGAGCTTGCAGAGCACTGGGGAAAGGCAGGCAGAGAATTCCCTGCTAGCACCTTCTCTGTGCCTGTTCACATTGCTTCGCAGAATCGCTTTTGTGCAGAAAACAGTAACACTTGTTCAGAACGAAAGAGAGCACAGAGCCCCAGATTTTATGTTGTCCTGGAGAGCTTGCAGAGCACTGGGGAAAGGCAGGCAGAGAATTCCCTGCTAGCACCTTCTCTGTGCCTGTTCACATTGCTTCGCAGAATCGCTTTTGTGCAGAAAACAGTAACACTTGTTCAGAACGAAAGAAAGCACAGAGCCCCAGATTTGCTGTTGTCCTGGAGAGCTTGCAGAGCACTGGGGAAAGGCAGGCAGAGAATTCCCTGCTAGCACCTTCTCTGTGCATGTTCACATTGCTTCACAGAATCGCTTTTGTGCAGAAAACAGTAACACTTGTTCAGAACGAAAGAAACCACAGAGAACCAGATTTGTTGTTGTCCTGGAGAGCTTACAGAGCACTGGGGAAAGGCAGGCAGAGAATTCCCTGCTAGCACCTCCTCTGTGCCTGTTCACATTGCTTCGCAGAATCGCTTTTGTGCAGAAAACAGTAACACTTGTTCAGAACGAAAGAAAGCACAGAGCCCCAGATTTGTTGTTGTCCTGGAGAGCTTGCAGAGCACTGGGGAAAGGCAGGCAGAGAATTCCCTGCTAGCACCTTCTCTGTGCATATTCACATTGCTTCGCAGAATCGCTTTTGTGCAGAAAACAGTAACACTTGTTCACAACGAAAGAAAGCACAGAGCCCCAGATTTGCTGTTGTCCTGGGGAGCTGCAGAGCAGTGGGGGAAGGCAGGCAGAGAATTCCCTGCTAGCACCTTCTCTGTGCCTGGGAAGCAGAAGTGTTCACATTGCTTCGCAGAATCGCTTTTGTGCAGAAAACAGTAACACTTGTTCAGAATGAAAGAAAGCACAGAGCCCCAGACTTTATGTTGTCCTGGAGAGCTTGCAGAGCACTGGGGAAAGGCAGGCAGAGAATTCCCTGCTAGCACCTTCTCTGTGCCTGTTCACATTGCTTCGCAGAATCGCTTTTGTGCAGAAAACAGTAACACTTGTTCAGAACGAAAGAAAGCACAGAGACCCAGATTTGTTGTTGTCCTGGAGAGCTTGCAGAGCACTGGGGAAAGGCAGGCAGAGAATTCCCTGCTAGCACCTTCTCTGTGCCTGTTCACATTGCTTCGCAGAATCGCTTTTGTGCAGAAAAAAGTAACACTTGTTCAGAACGAAAGAAAGCACAGAGACCCAGATTTGTTGTTGTCCTGGAGAGCTTGCAGAGCACTGGGGAAAGGCAGGCAGAGAATTCCCTGCTAGCACCTTCTCTGTGCCTGTTCACATTGCTTCGCAGAATCGCTTTTGTGCAGAAAACAGTAACACTTGTTCAGAACGAAAGAAAGCACAGAGACCCAGATTTGTTGTTGTCCTGGAGAGCTTGCAGAGCACTAGGGAAAGGCAGGCAGAGAATTCCCTGCTAGCACCTTCTCTGTGCCTGTTCACATTGCTTCGCAGAATCGCTTTTGTGCAGAAAACAGTAACACTTGTTCAGAACGAAAGAAAGCACAGAGCCCCAGATTTGCTGTTGTCCTGGAGAGCTTGCAGAGCACTGGGGAAAGGCAGGCAGAGAATTCCCTGCTAGCACCTTCTCTGTGCCTGTTCACATTGCTTCGCAGAATCGCTTTTGTGCAGAAAACAATAACATTTGTTCAGAACGAAAGAAACCACAGAGAACCAGATTTGTTGTTGTCCTGGAGAGCTTGCAGAGCACTGGGGAAAGGCAGGCAGAGAATTCCCTGCTAGCACCTCCTCTGTGCCTGTTCACATTGCTTCGCAGAATCGCTTTTGTGCAGAAAACAGTAACACTTGTTCAGAACGAAAGAAAGCACAGAGCCCCAGACTTTATGTTGTCCTGGAGAGCTTGCAGAGCACTGGGGAAAAGCAGGCAGAGTATTCCCTGCTAGCACCTTCTCTGTGCCTGGGAAGCAGAAGTGTTCACATTGCTTCGCAGAATCGCTTTTGTGCAGAAAACAGTAACACTTGTTCAGAACGAAAGAAAGCACAGAGCCCCAGATTTGCTGTTGTCCTGGAGAGCTTGCAGAGCACTGGGGAAAGGCAGGCAGAGAATTCCCTGCTAGCACCTTCTCTGTGCCTGTTCACATTGCTTCGCAGAATCGCTTTTGTGCAGAAAACACTAACACTTGTTCAGAACGAAAGAAAGCACCGAGCTCCAGATTTTATGTTGTCCTGGAGAGCTTGCAGAGCCCGGGGGAAAGGCAGGCAGAGAATTCCCTGCTAGCACCTTCTCTGTGCCTGGGAAGCAGAAGTGTTCACATTGCTTCGCAGAATCGCTTTTGTGCAGAAAACATTAACACTTGTTCACAACGAAAGAAAGCACAAAGCCCCAGACTTTATGTTGTCCTGGAGAGCTTGCAGAGCACTGGGGAAAGGCAGGCAGAGAATTCCCTGCTAGCACCTTCTCTGTGCCTGTTCACATTGCTTCGCAGAATCGCTTTTGTGCAGAAAACAGTAACACTTGTTCAGAACGAAAGAAAACACAGAGACCCAGATTTGTTGTTGTCCTGGAGAGCTTGCAGAGCACTGGGGAAAGGCAGGCAGAGAATTCCCTGCTAGCACCTTCTCTGTGCCTGTTCACATTGCTTCGCAGAATTGCTTTTGTGCAGAAAACAGTAACACTTGTTCACAACGAAAGAAAGCACAGAGCCCCAGACTTTATGTTGTCCTGGAGAGCTTGCAGAGCACTGGGGAAAGGCAGGCAGAGAATTCCCTGCTAGCACCTTCTCTGTGCCTGTTCACATTGCTTCGCAGAATCGCTTTTGTGCAGAAAACAGTAACACTTGTTCAGAACGAAACAAAGCACAGAGACCCAGATTTGCTGTTGTCCTGGAGAGCTTGCAGAGCACTGGGGAAAGGCAGGCAGAGAATTCCCTGCTAGCACCTTCTCTGTGCCTGTTCACATTGCTTCACAGAATCGCTTTTGTGCAGAAAACAGTAACACTTGTTCAGAACGAAAGAAACCACAGAGAACCAGATTTGTTGTTGTCCTGGAGAGCTTGCAGAGCACTGGGGAAAGGCAGGCAGAGAATTCCCTGCTAGCACCTCCTCTGTGCCTGTTCACATTGCTTCGCAGAATCGCTTTTGTGCAGAAAACAGTAACACTTGTTCAGAACGAAAGAAAGCACAGAGCCCCAGATTTGCTGTTGTCCTGGAGAGCTTGCAGAGCACTGGGGAAAGGCAGGCAGAGAATTCCCTGCTAGCACCTTCTCTGTGCCTGTTCACATTGCTTCGCAGAATCGCTTTTGTGCAGAAAACAGTAACACTTGTTCAGAACGAAAGAAAGCACAGAGCCCCAGATTTGCTGTTGTCCTGGAGAGCTTGCAGAGCACTGGGGAAAGGCAGGCAGAGAATTCCCTGCTAGCACCTTCTCTGTGCCTGTTCACATTGCTTCGCAGAATCGCTTTTGTGCAGAAAACAGTAACACTTGTTCAGAACGAAAGAAAGCACCGAGCTCCAGATTTTATGTTGTCCTGGAGAGCTTGCAGAGCACTGGGGAAAGGCAGGCAGAGAATTCCCTGCTAGCACCTTCTCTGTGCCTGGGAAGCAGAAGTGTTCACATTGCTTCGCAGAATCGCTTTTGTGCAGAAAACAGTAACACTTGTTCACAACGAAAGAAAGCACAAAGCCCCAGACTTTATGTTGTCCTGGAGAGCTTGCAGAGCACTGGGGAAAGGCAGGCAGAGAATTCCCTGCTAGCACCTTCTCTGTGCCTGTTCACATTGCTTCGCAGAATCGCTTTTGTGCAGAAAACAGTAACACTTGTTCAGAACGAAAGAAAGCACAGAGACCCAGATTTGTTGTTGTCCTGGAGAGCTTGCAGAGCACTGGGGAAAGGCAGGCAGAGAATTCCCTGCTATCACCTTCTCTGTGCCTGTTCACATTGCTTCGCAGAATCGCTTTTGTGCAGAAAACAGTAACACTTGTTCAGAACGAAAGAAAGCACAGAGACCCAGATTTGTTGTTGTCCTGAAGAGCTTGCAGAGCACTGGGGAAAGGCAGGCAGAGAATTCCCTGCTAGCACCTTCTCTGTGCCTGGGAAGCAGAAGTGTTCACATTGCTTCGCAGAATCGCTTTTGTGCAGAAAACAGTAACACTTGTTCACAACGAAAGAAAGCACAGAGCCCCAGACTTTATGTTGTCCTGGAGAGCTTGCAGAGCACTGGGGAAAGGCAGGCAGAGAATTCCCTGCTAGCACCTTCTCTGTGCCTGTTCACATTGCTTCGCAGAATCGCTTTTGTGCAGAAAACAGTAACACTTGTTCAGAACGAAAGAAAGCACAGAGCCCCAGATTTGCTGTTGTCCTGGAGAGCTTGCAGAGCACTGGGGAAAGGCAGGCAGAGAATTCCCTGCTAGCACCTTCTCTGTGCCTGTTCACATTGCTTCACAGAATCGCTTTTGTGCAGAAAACAGTAACACTTGTTCAGAACGAAAGAAAGCACAGAGCCCCAGATTTGTTGTTGTCCTGGAGAGCTTGCAGAGCACTGGGGAAAGGCAGGCAGAGAATTCCCTGCTAGCACCTTCTCTGTGCATATTCAAATTGCTTCGCAGAATCGCTTTTGTGCAGAAAACACTAACACTTGTTCAGAACGAAAGAAAGCACAGAGCCCCAGATTTGCTGTTGTCCTGGGGAGCTGCAGAGCACTGGGGAAAGGCAGGCAGAGAATTCCCTGCTAGCACCTTCTCTGTCCCTGTTCACATTGCTTCGCAGAATCGCTTTTGTGCAGAAAACAGTAACACTTGTTCAGAACGAAAGAAACCACAGAGAACCAGATTTGCTGTTGTCCTGGAGAGCTTGCAGAGCACTGGGGAAAGGCAGGCAGAGAATTCCCTGCTAGCACCTTCTCTGTGCCTGTTCACATTGCTTCGCAGAATCGCTTTTGTGCAGAAAACACTAACACTTGTTCAGAACGAAAGAGAGCATAGAGCCCCAGATTTTATGTTGTCCTGGAGAGCTTGCAGAGCACTGGGGAAAGGCAGGCAGAGAATTCCCTGCTAGCACCTTCTCTGTGCCTGTTCACATTGCTTCGCAGAATCGCTTTTGTGCAGAAAACAGTAACACTTGTTCAGAACGAAAGAAAGCACAGAGCCCCAGATTTGCTGTTGTCCTGGAGAGCTTGCAGAGCACTGGGGAAAGGCAGGCAGAGAATTCCCTGCTAGCACCTTCTCTGTGCCTGTTCACATTGCTTCACAGAATCGCTTTTGTGCAGAAAACAGTAACACTTGTTCAGAACGAAAGAAACCACAGAGAACCAGATTTGTTGTTGTCCTGGAGAGCTTACAGAGCACTGGGGAAAGGCAGGCAGAGAATTCCCTGCTAGCACCTCCTCTGTGCCTGTTCACATTGCTTCGCAGAATCGCTTTTGTGCAGAAAACAGTAACACTTGTTCAGAACGAAAGAAAGCACAGAGCCCCAGATTTGTTGTTGTCCTGGAGAGCTTGCAGAGCACTGGGGAAAGGCAGGCAGAGAATTCCCTGCTAGCACCTTCTCTGTGCATATTCACATTGCTTCGCAGAATCGCTTTTGTGCAGAAAACAGTAACACTTGTTCAGAACGAAAGAAAGCACAGAGCCCCAGATTTGCTGTTGTCCTGGGGAGCTGCAGAGCAGTGGGGAAAGGCAGGCAGAGAATTCCCTGCTAGCACCTTCTCTGTGCCTGGGAAGCAGAAGTGTTCACATTGCTTCGCAGAATCGCTTTTGTGCAGAAAACAGTAACACTTGTTCAGAATGAAAGAAAGCACAGAGCCCCAGACTTTATGTTGTCCTGGAGAGCTTGCAGAGCACTGGGGAAAGGCAGGCAGAGAATTCCCTGCTAGCACCTTCTCTGTGCCTGTTCACATTGCTTCGCAGAATCGCTTTTGTGCAGAAAACAGTAACACTTGTTCAGAACGAAAGAAAGCACAGAGAACCAGATTTGTTGTTGTCCTGGAGAGCTTGCAGAGCACTGGGGAAAGGCAGGCAGAGAATTCCCTGCTAGCACCTTCTCTGTGCCTGTTCACATTGCTTCGCAGAATCGCTTTTGTGCAGAAAACAGTAACACTTGTTCACAACGAAAGAAAGCACAGAGCCCCAGACTTTATGTTGTCCTGGAGAGCTTGCAGAGCACTGGGGAAAGGCAGGCAGAGAATTCCCTGCTAGCACCTTCCTGTGCCTGTTCACATTGCTTCGCAGAATCGCTTTTGTGCAGAAAACAGTAACACTTGTTCAGAACGAAAGAAAGCACAGAGCCCCAGATTTGCTGTTGTCCTGGAGAGCTTGCAGAGCACTGGGGAAAGGCAGGCAGAGAATTCCCTGCTAGCACCTTCTCTGTGCCTGTTCACATTGCTTCACAGAATCGCTTTTGTGCAGAAAACAGTAACACTTGTTCAGAACGAAAGAAAGCACAGAGCCCCAGATTTGTTGTTGTCCTGGAGAGCTTGCAGAGCACTGGGGAAAGGCAGGCAGAGAATTCCCTGCTAGCACCTTCTCTGTGCATATTCAAATTGCTTCGCAGAATCGCTTTTGTGCAGAAAACACTAACACTTGTTCAGAACGAAAGAAAGCACAGAGCCCCAGATTTGCTGTTGTCCTGGGGAGCTGCAGAGCACTGGGGAAAGGCAGGCAGAGAATTCCCTGCTAGCACCTTCTCTGTCCCTGTTCACATTGCTTCGCAGAATCGCTTTTGTGCAGAAAACAGTAACACTTGTTCAGAACGAAAGAAAGCACAGAGCCCCAGATTTGCTGTTGTCCTGGAGAGCTTGCAGAGCACTGGGGAAAGGCAGGCAGAGAATTCCCTGCTAGCACCTTCTCTGTGCCTGTTCACATTGCTTCGCAGAATCGCTTTTGTGCAGAAAACACTAACACTTGTTCAGAACGAAAGAGAGCATAGAGCCCCAGATTTTATGTTGTCCTGGAGAGCTTGCAGAGCACTGGGGAAAGGCAGGCAGAGAATTCCCTGCTAGCACCTTCTCTGTGCCTGTTCACATTGCTTCGCAGAATCGCTTTTGTGCAGAAAACAGTAACACTTGTTCAGAACGAAAGAAAGCACAGAGCCCCAGATTTGCTGTTGTCCTGGAGAGCTTGCAGAGCACTGGGGAAAGGCAGGCAGAGAATTCCCTGCTAGCACCTTCTCTGTGCCTGTTCACATTGCTTCACAGAATCGCTTTTGTGCAGAAAACAGTAACACTTGTTCAGAACGAAAGAAACCACAGAGAACCAGATTTGTTGTTGTCCTGGAGAGCTTACAGAGCACTGGGGAAAGGCAGGCAGAGAATTCCCTGCTAGCACCTCCTCTGTGCCTGTTCACATTGCTTCGCAGAATCGCTTTTGTGCAGAAAACAGTAACACTTGTTCAGAACGAAAGAAAGCACAGAGCCCCAGATTTGCTGTTGTCCTGGGGAGCTGCAGAGCAGTGGGGAAAGGCAGGCAGAGAATTCCCTGCTAGCACCTTCTCTGTGCCTGGGAAGCAGAAGTGTTCACATTGCTTCGCAGAATCGCTTTTGTGCAGAAAACAGTAACACTTGTTCAGAATGAAAGAAAGCACAGAGCCCCAGACTTTATGTTGTCCTGGAGAGCTTGCAGAGCACTGGGGAAAGGCAGGCAGAGAATTCCCTGCTAGCACCTTCTCTGTGCCTGTTCACATTGCTTCGCAGAATCGCTTTTGTGCAGAAAACAGTAACACTTGTTCAGAACGAAAGAAAGCACAGAGAACCAGATTTGTTGTTGTCCTGGAGAGCTTGCAGAGCACTGGGGAAAGGCAGGCAGAGAATTCCCTGCTAGCACCTTCTCTGTGCCTGTTCACATTGCTTCGCAGAATCGCTTTTGTGCAGAAAACAGTAACACTTGTTCAGAACGAAAGAAAGCACAGAGACCCAGATTTGTTGTTGTCCTGGAGAGCTTGCAGAGCACTGGGGAAAGGCAGGCAGAGAATTCCCTGCTAGCACCTTCCTGTGCCTGTTCACATTGCTTCGCAGAATCGCTTTTGTGCAGAAAACAGTAACACTTGTTCAGAACGAAAGAAAGCACAGAGACCCAGATTTGTTGTTGTCCTGGAGAGCTTGCAGAGCACTAGGGAAAGGCAGGCAGAGAATTCCCTGCTAGCACCTTCTCTGTGCCTGTTCACATTGCTTCGCAGAATCGCTTTTGTGCAGAAAACAGTAACACTTGTTCAGAACGAAAGAAAGCACAGAGCCCCAGATTTGCTGTTGTCCTGGAGAGCTTGCAGAGCACTGGGGAAAGGCAGGCAGAGAATTCCCTGCTAGCACCTTCTCTGTGCCTGTTCACATTGCTTCGCAGAATCGCTTTTGTGCAGAAAACAGTAACACTTGTTCAGAACGAAAGAAAGCACAGAGCCCCAGATTTGCTGTTGTCCTGGAGAGCTTGCAGAGCACTGGGGAAAGGCAGGCAGAGAATTCCCTGCTAGCACCTCCTCTGTGCCTGTTCACATTGCTTCGCAGAATCGCTTTTGTGCAGAAAACAGTAACACTTGTTCAGAACGAAAGAAAGCACAGAGCCCCAGACTTTATGTTGTCCTGGAGAGCTTGCAGAGCACTGGGGAAAAGCAGGCAGAGAATTCCCTGCTAGCACCTTCTCTGTGCCTGGGAAGCAGAAGTGTTCACATTGCTTCGCAGAATCGCTTTTGTGCAGAAAACAGTAACACTTGTTCAGAATGAAAGAAAGCACAGAGCCCCAGATTTGCTGTTGTCCTGGAGAGCTTGCACAGCCATGGGGAAAGGCAGGCAGAGAATTCCCTGCTAGCACCTTCTCTGTGCATATTCAAATTGCTTCGCAGAATCGCTTTTGTGCAGAAAACAGTAACACTTGTTCAGAACGAAAGAAAGCACAGAGCCCCAGATTTGCTGTTGTCCTGGGGAGCTGCAGAGCAGTGGGGGAAGGCAGGCAGAGAATTCCCTGCTAGCACCTCCTCTGTGCCTGGGAAGCAGAAGTGTTCACATTGCTTCGCAGAATCGCTTTTGTGCAGAAAACAGTAACACTTGTTCACAACGAAAGAAAGCACAGAGCCCCAGACTTTATGTTGTCCTGGAGAGCTTGCGGAGCACTGGGGAAAGGCAGGCAGAGAATTCCCTGCTAGCACCTTCTCTGTGCCTGTTCACATTGCTTCACAGAATCGCTTTTGTGCAGAAAACACTAACACTTGTTCAGAACGAAAGAAACCACAGAGAACCAGATTTGTTGTTGTCCTGGAGAGCTTGCAGAGCACTGGGGAAAGGCAGGCAGAGAATTCCCTGCTAGCACCTTCTCTGTGCCTGTTCACATTGCTTCGCAGAATCGCTTTTGTGCAGAAAACAGTAACACTTGTTCAGAACGAAAGAAAGCACAGAGCCCCAGATTTTATGTTGTCCTGGAGAGCTTGCAGAGCACTAGGGAAAGGCAGGCAGAGAATTCCCTGCTAGCACCTTCTCTGTGCCTGTTCACATTGCTTCGCAGAATCGCTTTTGTGCAGAAAACAGTAACACTTGTTCAGAACGAAAGAAAGCACAGAGCCCCAGATTTGCTGTTGTCCTGGAGAGCTTGCAGAGCACTGGGGAAAGGCAGGCAGAGAATTCCCTGCTAGCACCTTCTCTGTGCCTGTTCACATTGCTTCGCAGAATCGCTTTTGTGCAGAAAACAGTAACACTTGTTCAGAACGAAAGAAAGGACAGAGACCCAGATTTGTTGTTGTCCTGGAGAGCTTGCAGAGCACTGGGGAAAGGCAGGCAGAGAATTCCCTGCTAGCACCTTCTCTGTGCCTGGGAAGCCCAAGTGTTCACATTGCTTCGCAGAATCGCTTTTGTGCAGAAAACACTAACACTTGTTCAGAACGAAAGAAAGCACAGAGACCCAGATTTGCTGTTGTCCTGGAGAGCTTGCACAGCCATGGGGAAAGGCAGGCAGAGAATTCCCTGCTAGCACCTTCTCTGTGCCTGTTCACATTGCTTCGCAGAATCGCTTTTGTGCAGAAAACAGTAACACTTGTTCAGAATGAAAGAAAGCACAGAGCCCCAGACTTTATGTTGTCCTGGAGAGCTTGCAGAGCACTGGGGAAAGGCAGGCAGAGAATTCCCTGCTAGCACCTTCTCTGTGCCTGTTCACATTGCTTCGCAGAATCGCTTTTGTGCAGAAAACAGTAACACTTGTTCAGAACGAAAGAAAGCACAGAGACCCAGATTTGTTGTTGTCCTGGAGAGCTTGCAGAGCACTGGGGAAAGGCAGGCAGAGAATTCCCTGCTAGCACCTTCTCTGTGCCTGTTCACATTGCTTCGCAGAATCGCTTTTGTGCAGAAAACAGTAACACTTGTTCAGAACGAAAGAAAGCACAGAGACCCAGATTTGTTGTTGTCCTGGAGAGCTTGCAGAGCACTGGGGAAAGGCAGGCAGAGAATTCCCTGCTAGCACCTTCTCTGTGCCTGTTCACATTGCTTCGCAGAATCGCTTTTGTGCAGAAAACAGTAACACTTGTTCAGAACGAAAGAAAGCACAGAGACCCAGATTTGTTGTTGTCCTGGAGAGCTTGCAGAGCACTAGGGAAAGGCAGGCAGAGAATTCCCTGCTAGCACCTTCTCTGTGCCTGTTCACATTGCTTCGCAGAATCGCTTTTGTGCAGAAAACAGTAACACTTGTTCAGAACGAAAGAAAGCACAGAGCCCCAGATTTGCTGTTGTCCTGGAGAGCTTGCAGAGCACTGGGGAAAGGCAGGCAGAGAATTCCCTGCTAGCACCTTCTCTGTGCCTGTTCACATTGCTTCACAGAATCGCTTTTGTGCAGAAAACAGTAACACTTGTTCAGAACGAAAGAAACCACAGAGAACCAGATTTGTTGTTGTCCTGGAGAGCTTGCAGAGCACTGGGGAAAGGCAGGCAGAGAATTCCCTGCTAGCACCTTCTCTGTGCCTGTTCACATTGCTTCGCAGAATCGCTTTTGTGCAGAAAACAGTAACACTTGTTCAGAACGAAAGAAAGCACAGAGCCCCAGACTTTATGTTGTCCTGGAGAGCATGCAGAGCACTGGGGAAAAGCAGGCAGAGTATTCCCTGCTAGCACCTTCTCTGTGCCTGGGAAGCAGAAGTGTTCACATTGCTTCGCAGAATCGCTTTTGTGCAGAAAACACTAACACTTGTTCAGAATGAAAGAAAGCACAGAGCCCCAGATTTGCTCTTGTCCTGGAGAGCTTGCACAGCCATGGGGAAAGGCAGGCAGAGAATTCCCTGCTAGCACCTTCTCTGTGCATATTCAAATTGCTTCGCAGAATCGCTTTTGTGCAGAAAACAGTAACACTTGTTCAGAACGAAAGAAAGCACAGAGCCCCAGATTTGCTGTTGTCCTGGGGAGCTGCAGAGCAGTGGGGGAAGGCAGGCAGAGAATTCCCTGCTAGCACCTTCTCTGTGCCTGGGAAGCAGAAGTGTTCACATTGCTTCGCAGAATCGCTTTTGTGCAGAAAACAGTAACACTTGTTCAGAACGAAAGAAAGCACAGAGCCCCAGACTTTATGTTGGTCTGGAGAGCTTGCAGAGCACTGGGGAAAGGCAGGCAGAGAATTCCCTGCTAGCACCTTCTCTGTCCCTGTTCACATTGCTTCACAGAATCGCTTTTGTGCAGAAAACAGTAACACTTGTTCAGAACGAAAGAAACCACAGAGAACCAGATTTGTTGTTGTCCTGGAGAGCTTGCAGAGCACTGGGGAAAGGCAGGCAGAGAATTCCCTGCTAGCACCTTCTCTGTGCCTGTTCACATTGCTTCGCAGAATCGCTTTTGTGCAGAAAACAGTAACACTTGTTCAGAACGAAAGAAAGCACAGAGCCCCAGATTTGTTGTTGTCCTGGAGAGCTTGCAGAGCACTGGGGAAAGGCAGGCAGAGAATTCCCTGCTAGCACCTTCTCTGTGCCTGGGAAGCCCAAGTGTTCACATTGCTTCGCAGAATCGCTTTTGTGCAGAAAACACTAACACTTGTTCAGAATGAAAGAAAGCACAGAGCCCCAGATTTGCTGTTGTCCTGGAGAGCTTGCACAGCCATGGGGAAAGGCAGGCAGAGAATTCCCTGCTAGCACCTTCTCTGTGCCTGTTCACATTGCTTCGCAGAATCGCTTTTGTGCAGAAAACAGTAACACTTGTTCAGAATGAAAGAAAGCACAGAGTCCCAGACTTTATGTTGTCCTGGAGAGCTTGCAGAGCACTGGGGAAAGGCAGGCAGAGAATTCCCTGCTAGCACCTTCTCTGTGCCTGTTCACATTGCTTCGCAGAATCGCTTTTGTGCAGAAAACAGTAACACTTGTTCAGAACGAAAGAAAGCACAGCGACCCAGATTTGTTGTTGTCCTGGAGAGCTTGCAGAGCACTGGGGAAAGGCAGGCAGAGAATTCCCTGCTAGCACCTTCTCTGTGCCTGTTCACATTGCTTCGCAGAATCGCTTTTGTGCAGAAAACAGTAACACTTGTTCAGAACGAAAGAAAGCACAGAGACCCAGATTTGTTGTTGTCCTGGAGAGCTTGCAGAGCACTGGGGAAAGGCAGGCAGAGAATTCCCTGCTAGCACCTTCTCTGTGCCTGTTCACATTGCTTCGCAGAATCGCTTTTGTGCAGAAAACAGTAACACTTGTTCAGAACGAAAGAAAGCACAGAGACCCAGATTTGTTGTTGTCCTGGAGAGCTTGCAGAGCACTGGGGAAAGGCAGGCAGAGAATTCCCTGCTAGCACCTTCTCTGTGCCTGTTCACATTGCTTCGCAGAATCGCTTTTGTGCAGAAAACAGTAACACTTGTTCAGAACGAAAGAAAGCACAGAGCCCCAGACTTTATGTTGTCCTGGAGAGCTTGCAGAGCACTGGGGAAAGGCAGGCAGAGAATTCCCTGCTAGCACCTTCTCTGTGCCTGTTCACATTGCTTCACAGAATCGCTTTTGTGCAGAAAACAGTAACACTTGTTCAGAACGAAAGAAACCACAGAGAACCAGATTTGTTGTTGTCCTGGAGAGCTTGCAGAGCACTGGGGAAAGGCAGGCAGAGAATTCCCTGCTAGCACCTTCTCTGTGCCTGTTCACATTGCTTCGCAGAATCGCTTTTGTGCAGAAAACAGTAACACTTGTTCAGAACGAAAGAAAGCACAGAGCCCCAGATTTGTTGTTGTCCTGGAGAGCTTGCAGAGCACTGGGGAAAGGCAGGCAGAGAATTCCCTGCTAGCACCTTCTCTGTGCCTGGGAAGCCCAAGTGTTCACATTGCTTCGCAGAATCGCTTTTGTGCAGAAAACACTAACACTTGTTCAGAATGAAAGAAAGCACAGAGCCCCAGATTTGCTGTTGTCCTGGAGAGCTTGCACAGCCATGGGGAAAGGCAGGCAGAGAATTCCCTGCTAGCACCTTCTCTGTGCCTGTTCACATTGCTTCGCAGAATCGCTTTTGTGCAGAAAACAGTAACACTTGTTCAGAACGAAAGAAAGCACAGAGACCCAGATTTGTTGTTGTCCTGGAGAGCTTGCAGAGCACTGGGGAAAGGCAGGCAGAGAATTCCCTGCTAGCACCTTCTCTGTGCCTGTTCACATTGCTTCGCAGAATCGCTTTTGTGCAGAAAACAGTAACACTTGTTCAGAACGAAAGAAAGCACAGAGACCCAGATTTGTTGTTGTCCTGGAGAGCTTGCAGAGCACTGGGGAAAGGCAGGCAGAGAATTCCCTGCTAGCACCTTCTCTGTGCCTGTTCACATTGCTTCGCAGAATCGCTTTTGTGCAGAAAACAGTAACACTTGTTCAGAACGAAAGAAAGCACAGAGACCCAGATTTGTTGTTGTCCTGGAGAGCTTGCAGAGCACTGGGGAAAGGCAGGCAGAGAATTCCCTGCTAGCACCTTCTCTGTGCCTGTTCACATTGCTTCGCAGAATCGCTTTTGTGCAGAAAACAGTAACACTTGTTCAGAACGAAAGAAAGCACAGAGCCCCAGACTTTATGTTGTCCTGGAGAGCTTGCAGAGCACTGGGGAAAGGCAGGCAGAGAATTCCCTGCTAGCACCTTCTCTGTGCCTGTTCACATTGCTTCACAGAATCGCTTTTGTGCAGAAAACAGTAACACTTGTTCAGAACGAAAGAAACCACAGAGAACCAGATTTGTTGTTGTCCTGGAGAGCTTGCAGAGCACTGGGGAAAGGCAGGCAGAGAATTCCCTGCTAGCACCTTCTCTGTGCCTGTTCACATTGCTTCGCAGAATCGCTTTTGTGCAGAAAACAGTAACACTTGTTCAGAACGAAAGAAAGCACAGAGCCCCAGACTTTATGTTGTCCTGGAGAGCATGCAGAGCACTGGGGAAAAGCAGGCAGAGTATTCCCTGCTAGCACCTTCTCTGTGCCTGGGAAGCAGAAGTGTTCACATTGCTTCGCAGAATCGCTTTTGTGCAGAAAACACTAACACTTGTTCAGAATGAAAGAAAGCACAGAGCCCCAGATTTGCTGTTGTCCTGGAGAGCTTGCAGAGCACTGGGGAAAGGCAGGCAGAGAATTCCCTGCTAGCACCTTCTCTGTGCCTGTTCACATTGCTTCGCAGAATCGCTTTTGTACAGAAAACAGTAACACTTGTTCAGAACGAAAGAAAGCACAGAGCCCCAGATTTGCTGTTGTCCTGGGGAGCTGCAGAGCAGTGGGGGAAGGCAGGCAGAGAATTCCCTGCTAGCACCTTCTCTGTGCCTGGGAAGCAGAAGTGTTCACATTGCTTCGCAGAATCGCTTTTGTGCAGAAAACAGTAACACTTGTTCACAACGAAAGAAAGCACAGAGCCCCAGACTTTATGTTGGTCTGGAGAGCTTGCAGAGCACTGGGGAAAGGCAGGCAGAGAATTCCCTGCTAGCACCTTCTCTGTGCCTGTTCACATTGCTTCACAGAATCGCTTTTGTGCAGAAAACAGTAACACTTGTTCAGAACGAAAGAAAGCACAGAGACCCAGATTTGTTGTTGTCCTGGAGAGCTTGCAGAGCACTGGGGAAAGGCAGGCAGAGAATTCCCTGCTAGCACCTTCTCTGTGCCTGTTCACATTGCTTCGCAGAATCGCTTTTGTGCAGAAAACAGTAACACTTGTTCAGAACGAAAGAAAGCACAGAGCCCCAGATTTTATGTTGTCCTGGAGAGCTTGCAGAGCACTGGGGAAAGGCAGGCAGAGAATTCCCTGCTAGCACCTTCTCTGTGCCTGTTCACATTGCTTCGCAGAATCGCTTTTGTGCAGAAAACAGTAACACTTGTTCAGAACGAAAGAAAGCACAGAGCCCCAGATTTTATGTTGTCCTGGAGAGCTTGCAGAGCACTGGGGAAAGGCAGGCAGAGAATTCCCTGCTAGCACCTTCTCTGTGCCTGTTCACATTGCTTCGCAGAATCGCTTTTGTGCAGAAAACAGTAACACTTGTTCAGAACGAAAGAAAGCACAGAGCCCCAGATTTGCTGTTGTCCTGGGGAGCTTGCAGAGCACTGGGGAAAGGCAGGCAGAGAATTCCCTGCTAGCACCTTCTCTGTGCCTGGGAAGCCCAAGTGTTCACATTGCTTCGCAGAATCGCTTTTGTGCAGAAAACACTAACACTTGTTCAGAATGAAAGAAAGCACAGAGCCCCAGATTTGCTGTTGTCCTGGAGAGCTTGCACAGCCATGGGGAAAGGCAGGCAGAGAATTCCCTGCTAGCACCTTCTCTGTGCCTGTTCACATTGCTTCGCAGAATCGCTTTTGTGCAGAAAACAGTAACACTTGTTCAGAATGAAAGAAAGCACAGAGCCCCAGACTTTATGTTGTCCTGGAGAGCTTGCAGAGCACTGGGGAAAGGCAGGCAGAGAATTCCCTGCTAGCACCTTCTCTGTGCCTGTTCACATTGCTTCGCAGAATCGCTTTTGTGCAGAAAACAGTAACACTTGTTCAGAACGAAAGAAAGCACAGAGACCCAGATTTGTTGTTGTCCTGGAGAGCTTGCAGAGCACTGGGGAAAGGCAGGCAGAGAATTCCCTGCTAGCACCTTCTCTGTGCCTGTTCACATTGCTTCGCAGAATCGCTTTTGTGCAGAAAACAGTAACACTTGTTCAGAACGAAAGAAAGCACAGAGACCCAGATTTGTTGTTGTCCTGGAGAGCTTGCAGAGCACTGGGGAAAGGCAGGCAGAGAATTCCCTGCTAGCACCTTCTCTGTGCCTGTTCACATTGCTTCGCAGAATCGCTTTTGTGCAGAAAACAGTAACACTTGTTCAGAACGAAAGAAAGCACAGAGCCCCAGATTTGTTGTTGTCCTGGAGAGCTTGCAGAGCACTAGGGAAAGGCAGGCAGAGAATTCCCTGCTAGCACCTTCTCTGTGCCTGTTCACATTGCTTCGCAGAATCGCTTTTGTGCAGAAAACAGTAACACTTGTTCAGAACGAAAGAAAGCACAGAGCCCCAGATTTGCTGTTGTCCTGGAGAGCTTGCAGAGCACTGGGGAAAGGCAGGCAGAGAATTCCCTGCTAGCACCTTCTCTGTGCCTGTTCACATTGCTTCACAGAATCGCTTTTGTGCAGAAAACAGTAACACTTGTTCAGAACGAAAGAAACCACAGAGAACCAGATTTGTTGTTGTCCTGGAGAGCTTGCAGAGCACTGGGGAAAGGCAGGCAGAGAATTCCCTGCTAGCACCTTCTCTGTGCCTGTTCACATTGCTTCGCAGAATCGCTTTTGTGCAGAAAACAGTAACACTTGTTCAGAACGAAAGAAAGCACAGAGCCCCAGATTTGTTGTTGTCCTGGAGAGCTTGCAGAGCACTGGGGAAAGGCAGGCAGAGAATTCCCTGCTAGCACCTTCTCTGTGCCTGGGAAGCCCAAGTGTTCACATTGCTTCGCAGAATCGCTTTTGTGCAGAAAACACTAACACTTGTTCAGAATGAAAGAAAGCACAGAGCCCCAGATTTGCTGTTGTCCTGGAGAGCTTGCACAGCCATGGGGAAAGGCAGGCAGAGAATTCCCTGCTAGCACCTTCTCTGTGCCTGTTCACATTGCTTCGCAGAATCGCTTTTGTGCAGAAAACAGTAACACTTGTTCAGAATGAAAGAAAGCACAGAGTCCCAGACTTTATGTTGTCCTGGAGAGCTTGCAGAGCACTGGGGAAAGGCAGGCAGAGAATTCCCTGCTAGCACCTTCTCTGTGCCTGTTCACATTGCTTCGCAGAATCGCTTTTGTGCAGAAAACAGTAACACTTGTTCAGAACGAAAGAAAGCACAGAGACCCAGATTTGTTGTTGTCCTGGAGAGCTTGCAGAGCACTGGGGAAAGGCAGGCAGAGAATTCCCTGCTAGCACCTTCTCTGTGCCTGTTCACATTGCTTCGCAGAATCGCTTTTGTGCAGAAAACAGTAACACTTGTTCAGAACGAAAGAAAGCACAGAGACCCAGATTTGTTGTTGTCCTGGAGAGCTTGCAGAGCACTGGGGAAAGGCAGGCAGAGAATTCCCTGCTAGCACCTTCTCTGTGCCTGTTCACATTGCTTCGCAGAATCGCTTTTGTGCAGAAAACAGTAACACTTGTTCAGAACGAAAGAAAGCACAGAGACCCAGATTTGTTGTTGTCCTGGAGAGCTTGCAGAGCACTGGGGAAAGGCAGGCAGAGAATTCCCTGCTAGCACCTTCTCTGTGCCTGTTCACATTGCTTCGCAGAATCGCTTTTGTGCAGAAAACAGTAACACTTGTTCAGAACGAAAGAAAGCACAGAGCCCCAGACTTTATGTTGTCCTGGAGAGCTTGCAGAGCACTGGGGAAAGGCAGGCAGAGAATTCCCTGCTAGCACCTTCTCTGTGCCTGTTCACATTGCTTCACAGAATCGCTTTTGTGCAGAAAACAGTAACACTTGTTCAGAACGAAAGAAACCACAGAGAACCAGATTTGTTGTTGTCCTGGAGAGCTTGCAGAGCACTGGGGAAAGGCAGGCAGAGAATTCCCTGCTAGCACCTTCTCTGTGCCTGTTCACATTGCTTCGCAGAATCGCTTTTGTGCAGAAAACAGTAACACTTGTTCAGAACGAAAGAAAGCACAGAGCCCCAGACTTTATGTTGTCCTGGAGAGCATGCAGAGCACTGGGGAAAAGCAGGCAGAGTATTCCCTGCTAGCACCTTCTCTGTGCCTGGGAAGCAGAAGTGTTCACATTGCTTCGCAGAATCGCTTTTGTGCAGAAAACACTAACACTTGTTCAGAATGAAAGAAAGCACAGAGCCCCAGATTTGCTGTTGTCCTGGAGAGCTTGCAGAGCACTGGGGAAAGGCAGGCAGAGAATTCCCTGCTAGCACCTTCTCTGTGCCTGTTCACATTGCTTCGCAGAATCGCTTTTGTACAGAAAACAGTAACACTTGTTCAGAACGAAAGAAAGCACAGAGCCCCAGATTTGCTGTTGTCCTGGGGAGCTGCAGAGCAGTGGGGGAAGGCAGGCAGAGAATTCCCTGCTAGCACCTTCTCTGTGCCTGGGAAGCAGAAGTGTTCACATTGCTTCGCAGAATCGCTTTTGTGCAGAAAACAGTAACACTTGTTCACAACGAAAGAAAGCACAGAGCCCCAGACTTTATGTTGGTCTGGAGAGCTTGCAGAGCACTGGGGAAAGGCAGGCAGAGAATTCCCTGCTAGCACCTTCTCTGTGCCTGTTCACATTGCTTCACAGAATCGCTTTTGTGCAGAAAACAGTAACACTTGTTCAGAACGAAAGAAAGCACAGAGACCCAGATTTGTTGTTGTCCTGGAGAGCTTGCAGAGCACTGGGGAAAGGCAGGCAGAGAATTCCCTGCTAGCACCTTCTCTGTGCCTGTTCACATTGCTTCGCAGAATCGCTTTTGTGCAGAAAACAGTAACACTTGTTCAGAACGAAAGAAAGCACAGAGCCCCAGATTTTATGTTGTCCTGGAGAGCTTGCAGAGCACTGGGGAAAGGCAGGCAGAGAATTCCCTGCTAGCACCTTCTCTGTGCCTGTTCACATTGCTTCGCAGAATCGCTTTTGTGCAGAAAACAGTAACACTTGTTCAGAACGAAAGAAAGCACAGAGCCCCAGATTTTATGTTGTCCTGGAGAGCTTGCAGAGCACTGGGGAAAGGCAGGCAGAGAATTCCCTGCTAGCACCTTCTCTGTGCCTGTTCACATTGCTTCGCAGAATCGCTTTTGTGCAGAAAACAGTAACACTTGTTCAGAACGAAAGAAAGCACAGAGCCCCAGATTTGCTGTTGTCCTGGGGAGCTTGCAGAGCACTGGGGAAAGGCAGGCAGAGAATTCCCTGCTAGCACCTTCTCTGTGCCTGGGAAGCCCAAGTGTTCACATTGCTTCGCAGAATCGCTTTTGTGCAGAAAACACTAACACTTGTTCAGAATGAAAGAAAGCACAGAGCCCCAGATTTGCTGTTGTCCTGGAGAGCTTGCACAGCCATGGGGAAAGGCAGGCAGAGAATTCCCTGCTAGCACCTTCTCTGTGCCTGTTCACATTGCTTCGCAGAATCGCTTTTGTGCAGAAAACAGTAACACTTGTTCAGAATGAAAGAAAGCACAGAGCCCCAGACTTTATGTTGTCCTGGAGAGCTTGCAGAGCACTGGGGAAAGGCAGGCAGAGAATTCCCTGCTAGCACCTTCTCTGTGCCTGTTCACATTGCTTCGCAGAATCGCTTTTGTGCAGAAAACAGTAACACTTGTTCAGAACGAAAGAAAGCACAGAGACCCAGATTTGTTGTTGTCCTGGAGAGCTTGCAGAGCACTGGGGAAAGGCAGGCAGAGAATTCCCTGCTAGCACCTTCTCTGTGCCTGTTCACATTGCTTCGCAGAATCGCTTTTGTGCAGAAAACAGTAACACTTGTTCAGAACGAAAGAAAGCACAGAGACCCAGATTTGTTGTTGTCCTGGAGAGCTTGCAGAGCACTGGGGAAAGGCAGGCAGAGAATTCCCTGCTAGCACCTTCTCTGTGCCTGTTCACATTGCTTCGCAGAATCGCTTTTGTGCAGAAAACAGTAACACTTGTTCAGAACGAAAGAAAGCACAGAGACCCAGATTTGTTGTTGTCCTGGAGAGCTTGCAGAGCACTGGGGAAAGGCAGGCAGAGAATTCCCTGCTAGCACCTTCTCTGTGCCTGTTCACATTGCTTCGCAGAATCGCTTTTGTGCAGAAAACAGTAACACTTGTTCAGAACGAAAGAAAGCACAGAGCCCCAGACTTTATGTTGTCCTGGAGAGCTTGCAGAGCACTGGGGAAAGGCAGGCAGAGAATTCCCTGCTAGCACCTTCTCTGTGCCTGTTCACATTGCTTCACAGAATCGCTTTTGTGCAGAAAACAGTAACACTTGTTCAGAACGAAAGAAACCACAGAGAACCAGATTTGTTGTTGTCCTGGAGAGCTTGCAGAGCACTGGGGAAAGGCAGGCAGAGAATTCCCTGCTAGCACCTTCTCTGTGCCTGTTCACATTGCTTCGCAGAATCGCTTTTGTGCAGAAAACAGTAACACTTGTTCAGAACGAAAGAAAGCACAGAGCCCCAGACTTTATGTTGTCCTGGAGAGCATGCAGAGCACTGGGGAAAAGCAGGCAGAGTATTCCCTGCTAGCACCTTCTCTGTGCCTGGGAAGCAGAAGTGTTCACATTGCTTCGCAGAATCGCTTTTGTGCAGAAAACACTAACACTTGTTCAGAATGAAAGAAAGCACAGAGCCCCAGATTTGCTGTTGTCCTGGAGAGCTTGCAGAGCACTGGGGAAAGGCAGGCAGAGAATTCCCTGCTAGCACCTTCTCTGTGCCTGTTCACATTGCTTCGCAGAATCGCTTTTGTACAGAAAACAGTAACACTTGTTCAGAACGAAAGAAAGCACAGAGCCCCAGATTTGCTGTTGTCCTGGGGAGCTGCAGAGCAGTGGGGGAAGGCAGGCAGAGAATTCCCTGCTAGCACCTTCTCTGTGCCTGGGAAGCAGAAGTGTTCACATTGCTTCGCAGAATCGCTTTTGTGCAGAAAACAGTAACACTTGTTCACAACGAAAGAAAGCACAGAGCCCCAGACTTTATGTTGGTCTGGAGAGCTTGCAGAGCACTGGGGAAAGGCAGGCAGAGAATTCCCTGCTAGCACCTTCTCTGTGCCTGTTCACATTGCTTCACAGAATCGCTTTTGTGCAGAAAACAGTAACACTTGTTCAGAACGAAAGAAAGCACAGAGACCCAGATTTGTTGTTGTCCTGGAGAGCTTGCAGAGCACTGGGGAAAGGCAGGCAGAGAATTCCCTGCTAGCACCTTCTCTGTGCCTGTTCACATTGCTTCGCAGAATCGCTTTTGTGCAGAAAACAGTAACACTTGTTCAGAACGAAAGAAAGCACAGAGCCCCAGATTTTATGTTGTCCTGGAGAGCTTGCAGAGCACTGGGGAAAGGCAGGCAGAGAATTCCCTGCTAGCACCTTCTCTGTGCCTGTTCACATTGCTTCGCAGAATCGCTTTTGTGCAGAAAACAGTAACACTTGTTCAGAACGAAAGAAAGCACAGAGCCCCAGATTTTATGTTGTCCTGGAGAGCTTGCAGAGCACTGGGGAAAGGCAGGCAGAGAATTCCCTGCTAGCACCTTCTCTGTGCCTGTTCACATTGCTTCGCAGAATCGCTTTTGTGCAGAAAACAGTAACACTTGTTCAGAACGAAAGAAAGCACAGAGCCCCAGATTTGCTGTTGTCCTGGGGAGCTTGCAGAGCACTGGGGAAAGGCAGGCAGAGAATTCCCTGCTAGCACCTTCTCTGTGCCTGGGAAGCCCAAGTGTTCACATTGCTTCGCAGAATCGCTTTTGTGCAGAAAACACTAACACTTGTTCAGAATGAAAGAAAGCACAGAGCCCCAGATTTGCTGTTGTCCTGGAGAGCTTGCACAGCCATGGGGAAAGGCAGGCAGAGAATTCCCTGCTAGCACCTTCTCTGTGCCTGTTCACATTGCTTCGCAGAATCGCTTTTGTGCAGAAAACAGTAACACTTGTTCAGAATGAAAGAAAGCACAGAGCCCCAGACTTTATGTTGTCCTGGAGAGCTTGCAGAGCACTGGGGAAAGGCAGGCAGAGAATTCCCTGCTAGCACCTTCTCTGTGCCTGTTCACATTGCTTCGCAGAATCGCTTTTGTGCAGAAAACAGTAACACTTGTTCAGAACGAAAGAAAGCACAGAGACCCAGATTTGTTGTTGTCCTGGAGAGCTTGCAGAGCACTGGGGAAAGGCAGGCAGAGAATTCCCTGCTAGCACCTTCTCTGTGCCTGTTCACATTGCTTCGCAGAATCGCTTTTGTGCAGAAAACAGTAACACTTGTTCAGAACGAAAGAAAGCACAGAGACCCAGATTTGTTGTTGTCCTGGAGAGCTTGCAGAGCACTGGGGAAAGGCAGGCAGAGAATTCCCTGCTAGCACCTTCTCTGTGCCTGTTCACATTGCTTCGCAGAATCGCTTTTGTGCAGAAAACAGTAACACTTGTTCAGAACGAAAGAAAGCACAGAGCCCCAGATTTGTTGTTGTCCTGGAGAGCTTGCAGAGCACTAGGGAAAGGCAGGCAGAGAATTCCCTGCTAGCACCTTCTCTGTGCCTGTTCACATTGCTTCGCAGAATCGCTTTTGTGCAGAAAACAGTAACACTTGTTCAGAACGAAAGAAAGCACAGAGCCCCAGATTTGCTGTTGTCCTGGAGAGCTTGCAGAGCACTGGGGAAAGGCAGGCAGAGAATTCCCTGCTAGCACCTTCTCTGTGCCTGTTCACATTGCTTCACAGAATCGCTTTTGTGCAGAAAACAGTAACACTTGTTCAGAACGAAAGAAACCACAGAGAACCAGATTTGTTGTTGTCCTGGAGAGCTTGCAGAGCACTGGGGAAAGGCAGGCAGAGAATTCCCTGCTAGCACCTTCTCTGTGCCTGTTCACATTGCTTCGCAGAATCGCTTTTGTGCAGAAAACAGTAACACTTGTTCAGAACGAAAGAAAGCACAGAGCCCCAGACTTTATGTTGTCCTGGAGAGCATGCAGAGCACTGGGGAAAAGCAGGCAGAGTATTCCCTGCTAGCACCTTCTCTGTGCCTGGGAAGCAGAAGTGTTCACATTGCTTCGCAGAATCGCTTTTGTGCAGAAAACACTAACACTTGTTCAGAATGAAAGAAAGCACAGAGCCCCAGATTTGCTCTTGTCCTGGAGAGCTTGCACAGCCATGGGGAAAGGCAGGCAGAGAATTCCCTGCTAGCACCTTCTCTGTGCATATTCAAATTGCTTCGCAGAATCGCTTTTGTGCAGAAAACAGTAACACTTGTTCAGAACGAAAGAAAGCACAGAGCCCCAGATTTGCTGTTGTCCTGGGGAGCTGCAGAGCAGTGGGGGAAGGCAGGCAGAGAATTCCCTGCTAGCACCTTCTCTGTGCCTGGGAAGCAGAAGTGTTCACATTGCTTCGCAGAATCGCTTTTGTGCAGAAAACAGTAACACTTGTTCACAACGAAAGAAAGCACAGAGCCCCAGACTTTATGTTGGTCTGGAGAGCTTGCAGAGCACTGGGGAAAGGCAGGCAGAGAATTCCCTGCTAGCACCTTCTCTGTCCCTGTTCACATTGCTTCACAGAATCGCTTTTGTGCAGAAAACAGTAACACTTGTTCAGAACGAAAGAAACCACAGAGAACCAGATTTGTTGTTGTCCTGGAGAGCTTGCAGAGCACTGGGGAAAGGCAGGCAGAGAATTCCCTGCTAGCACCTTCTCTGTGCCTGTTCACATTGCTTCGCAGAATCGCTTTTGTGCAGAAAACAGTAACACTTGTTCAGAACGAAAGAAAGCACAGAGCCCCAGATTTGCTGTTGTCCTGGAGAGCTTGCAGAGCACTGGGGAAAGGCAGGCAGAGAATTCCCTGCTAGCACCTTCTCTGTGCCTGGGAAGCCCAAGTGTTCACATTGCTTCGCAGAATCGCTTTTGTGCAGAAAACACTAACACTTGTTCAGAATGAAAGAAAGCACAGAGCCCCAGATTTGCTGTTGTCCTGGAGAGCTTGCACAGCCATGGGGAAAGGCAGGCAGAGAATTCCCTGCTAGCACCTTCTCTGTGCCTGTTCACATTGCTTCGCAGAATCGCTTTTGTGCAGAAAACAGTAACACTTGTTCAGAATGAAAGAAAGCACAGAGTCCCAGACTTTATGTTGTCCTGGAGAGCTTGCAGAGCACTGGGGAAAGGCAGGCAGAGAATTCCCTGCTAGCACCTTCTCTGTGCCTGTTCACATTGCTTCGCAGAATCGCTTTTGTGCAGAAAACAGTAACACTTGTTCAGAACGAAAGAAAGCACAGAGACCCAGATTTGTTGTTGTCCTGGAGAGCTTGCAGAGCACTGGGGAAAGGCAGGCAGAGAATTCCCTGCTAGCACCTTCTCTGTGCCTGTTCACATTGCTTCGCAGAATCGCTTTTGTGCAGAAAACAGTAACACTTGTTCAGAACGAAAGAAAGCACAGAGACCCAGATTTGTTGTTGTCCTGGAGAGCTTGCAGAGCACTGGGGAAAGGCAGGCAGAGAATTCCCTGCTAGCACCTTCTCTGTGCCTGTTCACATTGCTTCGCAGAATCGCTTTTGTGCAGAAAACAGTAACACTTGTTCAGAACGAAAGAAAGCACAGAGACCCAGATTTGTTGTTGTCCTGGAGAGCTTGCAGAGCACTGGGGAAAGGCAGGCAGAGAATTCCCTGCTAGCACCTTCTCTGTGCCTGTTCACATTGCTTCGCAGAATCGCTTTTGTGCAGAAAACAGTAACACTTGTTCACAACGAAAGAAAGCACAGAGCCCCAGACTTTATGTTGTCCTGGAGAGCTTGCAGAGCACTGGGGAAAGGCAGGCAGAGAATTCCCTGCTAGCACCTTCTCTGTGCCTGTTCACATTGCTTCACAGAATCGCTTTTGTGCAGAAAACAGTAACACTTGTTCAGAACGAAAGAAACCACAGAGAACCAGATTTGTTGTTGTCCTGGAGAGCTTGCAGAGCACTGGGGAAAGGCAGGCAGAGAATTCCCTGCTAGCACCTTCTCTGTGCCTGTTCACATTGCTTCGCAGAATCGCTTTTGTGCAGAAAACAGTAACACTTGTTCAGAACGAAAGAAAGCACAGAGCCCCAGACTTTATGTTGTCCTGGAGAGCATGCAGAGCACTGGGGAAAAGCAGGCAGAGTATTCCCTGCTAGCACCTTCTCTGTGCCTGGGAAGCAGAAGTGTTCACATTGCTTCGCAGAATCGCTTTTGTGCAGAAAACACTAACACTTGTTCAGAATGAAAGAAAGCACAGAGCCCCAGATTTGCTGTTGTCCTGGAGAGCTTGAACAGCCATGGGGAAAGGCAGGCAGAGAATTCCCTGCTAGCACCTTCTCTGTGCCTGTTCACATTGCTTCGCAGAATCGCTTTTGTACAGAAAACAGTAACACTTGTTCAGAACGAAAGAAAGCACAGAGCCCCAGATTTGCTGTTGTCCTGGGGAGCTGCAGAGCAGTGGGGGAAGGCAGGCAGAGAATTCCCTGCTAGCACCTTCTCTGTGCCTGGGAAGCAGAAGTGTTCACATTGCTTCGCAGAATCGCTTTTGTGCAGAAAACAGTAACACTTGTTCACAACGAAAGAAAGCACAGAGCCCCAGACTTTATGTTGGTCTGGAGAGCTTGCAGAGCACTGGGGAAAGGCAGGCAGAGAATTCCCTGCTAGCACCTTCTCTGTGCCTGTTCACATTGCTTCACAGAATCGCTTTTGTGCAGAAAACAGTAACACTTGTTCAGAACGAAAGAAAGCACAGAGAACCAGATTTGTTGTTGTCCTGGAGAGCTTGCAGAGCACTGGGGAAAGGCAGGCAGAGAATTCCCTGCTAGCACCTTCTCTGTGCCTGTTCACATTGCTTCGCAGAATCGCTTTTGTGCAGAAAACAGTAACACTTGTTCAGAACGAAAGAAAGCACAGAGCCCCAGATTTTATGTTGTCCTGGAGAGCTTGCAGAGCACTGGGGAAAGGCAGGCAGAGAATTCCCTGCTAGCACCTTCTCTGTGCCTGTTCACATTGCTTCGCAGAATCGCTTTTGTGCAGAAAACAGTAACACTTGTTCAGAACGAAAGAAAGCACAGAGCCCCAGATTTTATGTTGTCCTGGAGAGCTTGCAGAGCACTGGGGAAAGGCAGGCAGAGAATTCCCTGCTAGCACCTTCTCTGTGCCTGTTCACATTGCTTCGCAGAATCGCTTTTGTGCAGAAAACAGTAACACTTGTTCAGAATGAAAGAAAGCACAGAGCCCCAGATTTGCTCTTGTCCTGGAGAGCTTGCACAGCCATGGGGAAAGGCAGGCAGAGAATTCCCTGCTAGCACCTTCTCTGTGCATATTCAAATTGCTTCGCAGAATCGCTTTTGTGCAGAAAACAGTAACACTTGTTCAGAACGAAAGAAAGCACAGAGCCCCAGATTTGCTGTTGTCCTGGGGAGCTGCAGAGCAGTGGGGGAAGGCAGGCAGAGAATTCCCTGCTAGCACCTTCTCTGTGCCTGGGAAGCAGAAGTGTTCACATTGCTTCGCAGAATCGCTTTTGTGCAGAAAACAGTAACACTTGTTCAGAACGAAAGAAAGCACAGAGCCCCAGACTTTATGTTGTCCTGGAGAGCTTGCAGAGCCCTGGGGAAAGGCAGGCAGAGAATTCCCTGCTAGCACCTTCTCTGTGCCTGGGAAGCAGAAGTGTTCACATTGCTTCGCAGAATCGCTTTTGTGCAGAAAACAGTAACACTTGTTCAGAACGAAAGAAAGCACAGAGCCCCAGATTTTATGTTGTCCTGGAGAGCTTGCAGAGCACTGGGGAAAGGCAGGCAGAGAATTCCCTGCTAGCACCTTCTCTGTGCCTGGGAAGCAGAAGTGTTCACATTGCTTCGCAGAATCGCTTTTGTGCAGAAAACAGTAACACTTGTTCAGAACGAAAGAAAGCACAGAGCCCCAGACTTTATGTTGTCCTGGAGAGCTTGCAGAGCCCTGGGGAAAGGCAGGCAGAGCATTCCCTGCTAGCACCTTCTCTGTGCCTGGGAAGCAGAAGTGTTCACATTGCTGTGCAGAATCACTTTTGTGCAGAAAACAGTAACACGTGTTCACAACGAAAGAAAGCACAGAGCCCCAGACTTTATGTTGTCCTGGAGAGCTTGCAGAGCAGTGGGGGAAGGCAGGCAGAGAATTCCCTGCTAGCACCTTCTCTGTGCCTGGGAATCAGAAGTGTTCACGTTGCTGCGCAGAATCAATTTTTTCCGGAAAACAGTAACATGTGTTCACAACGAAAGAAAGCACTGAGACCCAGATTTGTTGTTGTCCTGGAGAGCTTGCAGAGCACTGGGGAAAGGCAGGCAGAGAATTCCCTGCTAGCACCTTCTCTGTGCCTGGGAAACAGAAGTGTTCACATTGCTTCGCAGAATCGCTTTTGTGCAGAAAAGACTAAAACTTGTTCAGAACGAAAGAAAGCACAGAGCCCCAGATTTGCTGTTGTCCTGGAGAGCTTGCAGAGCACTGGGGAAAGGCAGGCAGAGAATTCCCTGCTAGCACCTTCTCTGTGCCTGGGAAGCAGAAGTGTTCACATTGCTTCGCAGAATCGCTTTTGTGCAGAAAACACTAAAACTTGTTCAGAACGAAAGAAAGCACAGAGCCCCAGATTTGCTGTTGTCCTGGAGAGCTTGCAGAGCACTGGGGAAAGGCAGGCAGAGAATTCCCTGCTAGCACCTTCTCTGTGCCTGGGAAGCAGAAGTGTTCACATTGCTTCGCAGAATCGCTTTTGTGCAGAAAACAGTAACACTTGTTCAGAACGAAAGAAAGCACAGAGCCCCAGATTTTATGTTGTCCTGGAGAGCTTGCAGAGCACTGGGGAAAGGCAGGCAGAGAAGTCCCTGCTAGCACCTTCTCTGTGCCTGGGAAGCAGAAATGTTCACATTGCTTCGCAGAATCGCTTTTGTGCAGAAAACACTAAAACTTGTTCAGAACGAAAGAAAGCACAGAGCCCCAGATTTGCTGTTGTTCTGGAGAGCTTGCAGAGCACTGGGGAAAGGCAGGCATAGAATTCCCTGCTAGCACCTTCTCTGTGCCTGGGAAGCAGAAGTGTTCACATTGCTTCGCAGAATCGCTTTTGTGCAGAAAACAGTAACACTTGTTCAGAATGAAAGAAAGCACAGAGCCCCAGACTTTATGTTGTCCTGGAGAGCTTGCAGAGCACTGGGGAAAGGCAGGCAGAGCATTCCCTGCTAGCACCTTCTCTGTGCCTGTTCACATTGCTTCGCAGAATCGCTTTTGTGCAGAAAACAGTAACACTTGTTCAGAACGAAAGAAAGCACAGAGACCCAGATTTGTTGTTGTCCTGGAGAGCTTGCAGAGCACTGGGGAAAGGCAGGCAGAGAATTCCCTGCTAGCACCTTCTCTGTGCCTGTTCACATTGCTTCGCAGAATCGCTTTTGTGCAGAAAACAGTAACACTTGTTCAGAACGAAAGAAAGCACAGAGACCCAGATTTGTTGTTGTCCTGGAGAGCTTGCAGAGCACTGGGGAAAGGCAGGCAGAGAATTCCCTGCTAGCACCTTCTCTGTGCCTGTTCACATTGCTTCGCAGAATCGCTTTTGTGCAGAAAACAGTAACACTTGTTCAGAACGAAAGAAAGCACAGAGACCCAGATTTGTTGTTGTCCTGGAGAGCTTGCAGAGCACTGGGGAAAGGCAGGCAGAGAATTCCCTGCTAGCACCTTCTCTGTGCCTGTTCACATTGCTTCGCAGAATCGCTTTTGTGCAGAAAACAGTAACACTTGTTCAGAACGAAAGAAAGCACAGAGCCCCAGATTTGCTGTTGTCCTGGGGAGCTGCAGAGCAGTGGGGGAAGGCAGGCAGAGAATTCCCTGCTAGCACCTTCTCTGTGCCTGGGAAGCAGAAGTGTTCACATTGCTTCGCAGAATCGCTTTTGTGCAGAAAACAGTAACACTTGTTCAGAACGAAAGAAAGCACAGAGCCCCAGACTTTATGTTGTCCTGGAGAGCTTGCAGAGCCCTGGGGAAAGGCAGGCAGAGAATTCCCTGCTAGCACCTTCTCTGTGCCTGGGAAGCAGAAGTGTTCACATTGCTTCGCAGAATCGCTTTTGTGCAGAAAACAGTAACACCTGTTCAGAACGAAAGAAAGCACAGAGCCCCAGATTTTATGTTGTCCTGGAGAGCTTGCAGAGCACTGGGGAAAGGCAGGCATAGAATTCCCTGCTAGCACCTTCTCTGTGCCTGGGAAGCAGAAGTGTTCACATTGCTTCGCAGAATCGCTTTTGTGCAGAAAACAGTAACACTTGTTCAGAACGAAAGAAAGCACAGAGCCCCAGACTTTATGTTGTCCTGGAGAGCTTGCAGAGCCCTGGGGAAAGGCAGGCAGAGCATTCCCTGCTAGCACCTTCTCTGTGCCTGGGAAGCAGAAGTGTTCACATTGCTGTGCAGAATCACTTTTGTGCAGAAAACAGTAACACGTGTTCACAACGAAAGAAAGCACAGAGCCCCAGACTTTATGTTGTCCTGGAGAGCTTGCAGAGCAGTGGGGGAAGGCAGGCAGAGAATTCCCTGCTAGCACCTTCTCTGTGCCTGGGAATCAGAAGTGTTCACGTTGCTGCGCAGAATCAATTTTTTCCGGAAAACAGTAACATGTGTTCACAACGAAAGAAAGCACTGAGACCCAGATTTGTTGTTGTCCTGGAGAGCTTGCAGAGCACTGGGGAAAGGCAGGCAGAGAATTCCCTGCTAGCACCTTCTCTGTGCCTGGGAAACAGAAGTGTTCACATTGCTTCGCAGAATCGCTTTTGTGCAGAAAAGACTAAAACTTGTTCAGAACGAAAGAAAGCACAGAGCCCCAGATTTGCTGTTGTCCTGGAGAGCTTGCAGAGCACTGGGGAAAGGCAGGCAGAGAATTCCCTGCTAGCACCTTCTCTGTGCCTGGGAAGCAGAAGTGTTCACATTGCTTCGCAGAATCGCTTTTGTGCAGAAAACACTAAAACTTGTTCAGAACGAAAGAAAGCACAGAGCCCCAGATTTGCTGTTGTCCTGGAGAGCTTGCAGAGCACTGGGGAAAGGCAGGCAGAGAATTCCCTGCTAGCACCTTCTCTGTGCCTGGGAAGCAGAAGTGTTCACATTGCTTCGCAGAATCGCTTTTGTGCAGAAAACAGTAACACTTGTTCAGAACGAAAGAAAGCACAGAGCCCCAGATTTTATGTTGTCCTGGAGAGCTTGCAGAGCACTGGGGAAAGGCAGGCAGAGAAGTCCCTGCTAGCACCTTCTCTGTGCCTGGGAAGCAGAAGTGTTCACATTGCTTCGCAGAATCGCTTTTGTGCAGAAAACACTAAAACTTGTTCAGAACGAAAGAAAGCACAGAGCCCCAGATTTGCTGTTGTCCTGGAGAGCTTGCAGAGCACTGGGGAAAGGCAGGCAGAGCATTCCCTGCTAGCACCTTCTCTGTGCCTGTTCACATTGCTTCGCAGAATCGCTTTTGTGCAGAAAACACTAACACTTGTTCAGAACGAAAGAAAGCACAGAGCCCCAGATTTGCTGTTGTCCTGGAGAGCTTGCAGAGCACTGGGGAAAGGCAGGCAGAGAATTCCCTGCTAGCACCTTCTCTGTGCCTGTTCACATTGCTTCGCAGAATCGCTTTTGTGCAGAAAACAGTAACACTTGTTCAGAACGAAAGAAAGCACAGAGCCCCAGATTTTATGTTGTCCTGGAGAGCTTGCAGAGCACTGGGGAAAGGCAGGCAGAGAATTCCCTGCTAGCACCTTCTCTGTGCCTGTTCACATTGCTTCGCAGAATCGCTTTTGTGCAGAAAACAGTAACACTTGTTCAGAATGAAAGAAAGCACAGAGCCCCAGATTTGCTCTTGTCCTGGAGAGCTTGCACAGCCATGGGGAAAGGCAGGCAGAGAATTCCCTGCTAGCACCTTCTCTGTGCATATTCAAATTGCTTCGCAGAATCGCTTTTGTGCAGAAAACAGTAACACTTGTTCAGAACGAAAGAAAGCACAGAGCCCCAGATTTGCTGTTGTCCTGGGGAGCTGCAGAGCAGTGGGGGAAGGCAGGCAGAGAATTCCCTGCTAGCACCTTCTCTGTGCCTGGGAAGCAGAAGTGTTCACATTGCTTCGCAGAATCGCTTTTGTGCAGAAAACAGTAACACTTGTTCACAACGAAAGAAAGCACACAGCCCCAGACTTTATGTTGGTCTGGAGAGCTTGCAGAGCACTGGGGAAAGGCAGGCAGAGAATTCCCTGCTAGCACCTTCTCTGTGCCTGTTCACATTGCTTCACAGAATCGCTTTTGTGCAGAAAACAGTAACACTTGTTCAGAACGAAAGAAACCACAGAGAACCAGATTTGTTGTTGTCCTGGAGAGCTTGCAGAGCACTGGGGAAAGGCAGGCAGAGAATTCCCTGCTAGCACCTTCTCTGTGCCTGTTCACATTGCTTCGCAGAATCGCTTTTGTGCAGAAAACAGTAACACTTGTTCAGAACGAAAGAAAGCACAGAGCCCCAGATTTGTTGTTGTCCTGGAGAGCTTGCAGAGCACTGGGGAAAGGCAGGCAGAGAATTCCCTGCTAGCACCTTCTCTGTGCCTGGGAAGCCCAAGTGTTCACATTGCTTCGCAGAATCGCTTTTGTGCAGAAAACAGTAACACTTGTTCAGAATGAAAGAAAGCACAGAGCCCCAGATTTGCTCTTGTCCTGGAGAGCTTGCACAGCCATGGGGAAAGGCAGGCAGAGAATTCCCTGCTAGCACCTTCTCTGTGCCTGTTCACATTGCTTCGCAGAATCGCTTTTGTGCAGAAAACAGTAACACTTGTTCAGAATGAAAGAAAGCACAGAGCCCCAGACTTTATGTTGTCCTGGAGAGCTTGCAGAGCACTGGGGAAAGGCAGGCAGAGAATTCCCTGCTAGCACCTTCTCTATGCCTGTTCACATTGCTTCGCAGAATCGCTTTTGTGCAGAAAACAGTAACACTTGTTCAGAACGAAAGAAAGCACAGAGACCCAGATTTGTTGTTGTCCTGGAGAGCTTGCAGAGCACTGGGGAAAGGCAGGCAGAGAATTCCCTGCTAGCACCTTCTCTGTGCCTGTTCACATTGCTTCGCAGAATCGCTTTTGTGCAGAAAACAGTAACACTTGTTCAGAACGAAAGAAAGCACAGAGACCCAGATTTGTTGTTGTCCTGGAGAGCTTGCAGAGCACTGGGGAAAGGCAGGCAGAGAATTCCCTGCTAGCACCTTCTCTGTGCCTGTTCACATTGCTTCGCAGAATCGCTTTTGTGCAGAAAACAGTAACACTTGTTCAGAACGAAAGAAAGCACAGAGACCCAGATTTGTTGTTGTCCTGGAGAGCTTGCAGAGCACTGGGGAAAGGCAGGCAGAGAATTCCCTGCTAGCACCTTCTCTGTGCCTGTTCACATTGCTTCGCAGAATCGCTTTTGTGCAGAAAACAGTAACACTTGTTCAGAACGAAAGAAAGCACAGAGCCCCAGATTTGCTGTTGTCCTGGGGAGCTGCAGAGCAGTGGGGGAAGGCAGGCAGAGAATTCCCTGCTAGCACCTTCTCTGTGCCTGGGAAGCAGAAGTGTTCACATTGCTTCGCAGAATCGCTTTTGTGCAGAAAACAGTAACACTTGTTCAGAACGAAAGAAAGCACAGAGCCCCAGACTTTATGTTGTCCTGGAGAGCTTGCAGAGCCCTGGGGAAAGGCAGGCAGAGAATTCCCTGCTAGCACCTTCTCTGTGCCTGGGAAGCAGAAGTGTTCACATTGCTTCGCAGAATCGCTTTTGTGCAGAAAACAGTAACACTTGTTCAGAACGAAAGAAAGCACAGAGCCCCAGATTTTATGTTGTCCTGGAGAGCTTGCAGAGCACTGGGGAAAGGCAGGCAGAGAATTCCCTGCTAGCACCTTCTCTGTGCCTGGGAAGCAGAAGTGTTCACATTGCTTCGCAGAATCGCTTTTGTGCAGAAAACAGTAACACTTGTTCAGAACGAAAGAAAGCACAGAGCCCCAGACTTTATGTTGTCCTGGAGAGCTTGCAGAGCCCTGGGGAAAGGCAGGCAGAGCATTCCCTGCTAGCACCTTCTCTGTGCCTGGGAAGCAGAAGTGTTCACATTGCTGTGCAGAATCACTTTTGTGCAGAAAACAGTAACACGTGTTCACAACGAAAGAAAGCACAGAGCCCCAGACTTTATGTTGTCCTGGAGAGCTTGCAGAGCAGTGGGGGAAGGCAGGCAGAGAATTCCCTGCTAGCACCTTCTCTGTGCCTGGGAATCAGAAGTGTTCACGTTGCTGCGCAGAATCAATTTTTTCCGGAAAACAGTAACATGTGTTCACAACGAAAGAAAGCACTGAGACCCAGATTTGTTGTTGTCCTGGAGAGCTTGCAGAGCACTGGGGAAAGGCAGGCAGAGAATTCCCTGCTAGCACCTTCTCTGTGCCTGGGAAGCAGAAGTGTTCACATTGCTTCGCAGAATCGCTTTTGTGCAGAAAAGACTAAAACTTGTTCAGAACGAAAGAAAGCACAGAGCCCCAGATTTGCTGTTGTCCTGGAGAGCTTGCAGAGCCCTGGGGAAAGGCAGGCAGAGAATTCCCTGCTAGCACCTTCTCTGTGCCTGGGAAGCAGAAGTGTTCACATTGCTTCGCAGAATCGCTTTTGTGCAGAAAACAGTAACACTTGTTCAGAACGAAAGAAAGCACAGAGCCCCAGACTTTATGTTGTCCTGGAGAGCTTGCAGAGCCCTGGGGAAAGGCAGGCAGAGCATTCCCTGCTAGCACCTTCTCTGTGCCTGGGAAGCAGAAGTGTTCACATAGCTGTGCAGAATCACTTTTGTGCAGAAAACAGTAACACGTGTTCACAACGAAAGAAAGCACAGAGCCCCAGACTTTATGTTGTCCTGGAGAGCTTGCAGAGCAGTGGGGGAAGGCAGGCAGAGAATTCCCTGCTAGCACCTTCTCTGTGCCTGGGAATCAGAAGTGTTCACGTTGCTGCGCAGAATCAATTTTTTCCGGAAAACAGTAACATGTGTTCACAACGAAAGAAAGCACTGAGACCCAGATTTGTTGTTGTCCTGGAGAGCTTGCAGAGCACTGGGGAAAGGCAGGCAGAGAATTCCCTGCTAGCACCTTCTCTGTGCCTGGGAAACAGAAGTGTTCACATTGCTTCGCAGAATCGCTTTTGTGCAGAAAAGACTAAAACTTGTTCAGAACGAAAGAAAGCACAGAGCCCCAGATTTGCTGTTGTCCTGGAGAGCTTGCAGAGCACTGGGGAAAGGCAGGCAGAGAATTCCCTGCTAGCACCTTCTCTGTGCCTGGGAAGCAGAAGTGTTCACATTGCTTCGCAGAATCGCTTTTGTGCAGAAAAGACTAAAACTTGTTCAGAACGAAAGAAAGCACAGAGCCCCAGATTTGCTGTTGTCCTGGAGAGCTTGCAGAGCCCTGGGGAAAGGCAGGCAGAGAATTCCCTGCTAGCACCTTCTCTGTGCCTGGGAAGCAGAAGTGTTCACATTGCTTCGCAGAATCGCTTTTGTGCAGAAAACAGTAACACTTGTTCAGAACGAAAGAAAGCACAGAGCCCCAGATTTTATGTTGTCCTGGAGAGCTTGCAGAGCACTGGGGAAAGGCAGGCAGAGAAGTCCCTGCTAGCACCTTCTCTGTGCCTGGGAAGCAGAAGTGTTCACATTGCTTCGCAGAATCGCTTTTGTGCAGAAAACACTAAAACTTGTTCAGAACGAAAGAAAGCACAGAGCCCCAGATTTGCTGTTGTTCTGGAGAGCTTGCAGAGCACTGGGGAAAGGCAGGCATAGAATTCCCTGCTAGCACCTTCTCTGTGCCTGGGAAGCAGAAGTGTTCACATTGCTTCGCAGAATCGCTTTTGTGCAGAAAACAGTAACACTTGTTCAGAATGAAAGAAAGCACAGAGCCCCAGACTTTATGTTGTCCTGGAGAGCTTGCAGAGCACTGGGGAAAGGCAGGCAGAGCATTCCCTGCTAGCACCTTCTCTGTGCCTGTTCACATTGCTTCGCAGAATCGCTTTTGTGCAGAAAACACTAACACTTGTTCAGAACGAAAGAAAGCACAGAGCCCCAGATTTGCTGTTGTCCTGGAGAGCTTGCAGAGCACTGGGGAAAGGCAGGCAGAGAATTCCCTGCTAGCACCTTCTCTGTGCCTGTTCACATTGCTTCGCAGAATCGCTTTTGTGCAGAAAACAGTAACACTTGTTCAGAACGAAAGAAAGCACAGAGCCCCAGATTTTATGTTGTCCTGGAGAGCTTGCAGAGCACTGGGGAAAGGCAGGCAGAGAATTCCCTGCTAGCACCTTCTCTGTGCCTGTTCACATTGCTTCGCAGAATCGCTTTTGTGCAGAAAACAGTAACACTTGTTCAGAATGAAAGAAAGCACAGAGCCCCAGATTTGCTCTTGTCCTGGAGAGCTTGCACAGCCATGGGGAAAGGCAGGCAGAGAATTCCCTGCTAGCACCTTCTCTGTGCATATTCAAATTGCTTCGCAGAATCGCTTTTGTGCAGAAAACAGTAACACTTGTTCAGAACGAAAGAAAGCACAGAGCCCCAGATTTGCTGTTGTCCTGGGGAGCTGCAGAGCAGTGGGGGAAGGCAGGCAGAGAATTCCCTGCTAGCACCTTCTCTGTGCCTGGGAAGCAGAAGTGTTCACATTGCTTCGCAGAATCGCTTTTGTGCAGAAAACAGTAACACTTGTTCACAACGAAAGAAAGCACACAGCCCCAGACTTTATGTTGGTCTGGAGAGCTTGCAGAGCACTGGGGAAAGGCAGGCAGAGAATTCCCTGCTAGCACCTTCTCTGTGCCTGTTCACATTGCTTCACAGAATCGCTTTTGTGCAGAAAACAGTAACACTTGTTCAGAACGAAAGAAACCACAGAGAACCAGATTTGTTGTTGTCCTGGAGAGCTTGCAGAGCACTGGGGAAAGGCAGGCAGAGAATTCCCTGCTAGCACCTTCTCTGTGCCTGTTCACATTGCTTCGCAGAATCGCTTTTGTGCAGAAAACAGTAACACTTGTTCAGAACGAAAGAAAGCACAGAGACCCAGATTTGTTGTTGTGCTGGAGAGCTTGCAGAGCACTGGGGAAAGGCAGGCAGAGAATTCCCTGCTAGCACCTTCTCTGTGCCTGGGAAGCCCAAGTGTTCACATTGCTTCGCAGAATCGCTTTTGTGCAGAAAACACTAACACTTGTTCAGAATGAAAGAAAGCACAGAGCCCCAGATTTGCTGTTGTCCTGGAGAGCTTGCACAGCCATGGGGAAAGGCAGGCAGAGAATTCCCTGCTAGCACCTTCTCTGTGCCTGTTCACATTGCTTCGCAGAATCGCTTTTGTGCAGAAAACAGTAACACTTGTTCAGAATGAAAGAAAGCACAGAGCCCCAGACTTTATGTTGTCCTGGAGAGCTTGCAGAGCACTGGGGAAAGGCAGGCAGAGAATTCCCTGCTAGCACCTTCTCTGTGCCTGTTCACATTGCTTCACAGAATCGCTTTTGTGCAGAAAACAGTAACACTTGTTCAGAACGAAAGAAAGCACAGAGACCCAGATTTGTTGTTGTCCTGGAGAGCTTGCAGAGCACTGGGGAAAGGCAGGCAGAGAATTCCCTGCTAGCACCTTCTCTGTGCCTGTTCACATTGCTTCGCAGAATCGCTTTTGTGCAGAAAACAGTAACACTTGTTCAGAACGAAAGAAAGCACAGAGACCCAGATTTGTTGTTGTCCTGGAGAGCTTGCAGAGCACTGGGGAAAGGCAGGCAGAGAATTCCCTGCTAGCACCTTCTCTGTGCCTGTTCACATTGCTTCGCAGAATCGCTTTTGTGCAGAAAACAGTAACACTTGTTCAGAACGAAAGAAAGCACAGAGACCCAGATTTGTTGTTGTCCTGGAGAGCTTGCAGAGCACTGGGGAAAGGCAGGCAGAGAATTCCCTGCTAGCACCTTCTCTGTGCCTGTTCACATTGCTTCGCAGAATCGCTTTTGTGCAGAAAACAGTAACACTTGTTCAGAACGAAAGAAAGCACAGAGCCCCAGATTTGCTGTTGTCCTGGGGAGCTGCAGAGCAGTGGGGGAAGGCAGGCAGAGAATTCCCTGCTAGCACCTTCTCTGTGCCTGGGAAGCAGAAGTGTTCACATTGCTTCGCAGAATCGCTTTTGTGCAGAAAACAGTAACACTTGTTCAGAACGAAAGAAAGCACAGAGCCCCAGACTTTATGTTGTCGTGGAGAGCTTGCAGAGCCCTGGGGAAAGGCAGGCAGAGAATTCCCTGCTAGCACCTTCTCTGTGCCTGGGAAGCAGAAGTGTTCACATTGCTTCGCAGAATCGCTTTTGTGCAGAAAACAGTAACACTTGTTCAGAACGAAAGAAAGCACAGAGCCCCAGATTTTATGTTGTCCTGGAGAGCTTGCAGAGCACTGGGGAAAGGCAGGCATAGAATTCCCTGCTAGCACCTTCTCTGTGCCTGGGAAGCAGAAGTGTTCACATTGCTTCGCAGAATCGCTTTTGTGCAGAAAACAGTAACACTTGTTCAGAACGAAAGAAAGCACAGAGCCCCAGACTTTATGTTGTCCTGGAGAGCTTGCAGAGCCCTGGGGAAAGGCAGGCAGAGCATTCCCTGCTAGCACCTTCTCTGTGCCTGGGAAGCAGAAGTGTTCACATTGCTGTGCAGAATCACTTTTGTGCAGAAAACAGTAACACGTGTTCACAACGAAAGAAAGCACAGAGCCCCAGACTTTATGTTGTCCTGGAGAGCTTGCAGAGCAGTGGGGGAAGGCAGGCAGAGAATTCCCTGCTAGCACCTTCTCTGTGCCTGGGAATCAGAAGTGTTCACGTTGCTGCGCAGAATCAATTTTTTCCGGAAAACAGTAACACTTGTTCAGAACGAAAGAAAGCACAGAGACCCAGATTTGTTGTTGTCCTGGAGAGCTTGCAGAGCACTGGGGAAAGGCAGGCAGAGAATTCCCTGCTAGCACCTTCTCTGTGCCTGGGAAGCAGAAGTGTTCACATTGCTTCGCAGAATCGCTTTTGTGCAGAAAAGACTAAAACTTGTTCAGAACGAAAGAAAGCACAGAGCCCCAGATTTGCTGTTGTCCTGGAGAGCTTGCAGAGCACTGGGGAAAGGCAGGCAGAGAATTCCCTGCTAGCACCTTCTCTGTGCCTGGGAAGCAGAAGTGTTCACATTGCTTCGCAGAATCGCTTTTGTGCAGAAAACAGTAACACTTGTTCAGAACGAAAGAAAGCACAGAGCCCCAGATTTTATGTTGTCCTGGAGAGCTTGCAGAGCACTGGGGAAAGGCAGGCAGAGAAGTCCCTGCTAGCACCTTCTCTGTGCCTGGGAAGCAGAAGTGTTCACATTGCTTCGCAGAATCGCTTTTGTGCAGAAAACACTAAAACTTGTTCAGAACGAAAGAAAGCACAGAGCCCCAGACTTTATGTTGTCCTGGAGAGCTTGCAGAGCACTGGGGAAAGGCAGGCAGAGCATTCCCTGCTAGCACCTTCTCTGTGCCTGTTCACATTGCTTCGCAGAATCGCTTTTGTGCAGAAAACACTAACACTTGTTCAGAACGAAAGAAAGCACAGAGCCCCAGATTTGCTGTTGTCCTGGAGAGCTTGCAGAGCACTGGGGAAAGGCAGGCAGAGAATTCCCTGCTAGCACCTTCTCTGTGCCTGGGAAGCAGAAGTGTTCACATTGCTTCGCAGAATCGCTTTTGTGCAGAAAACACTAAAACTTGTTCAGAACGAAAGAAAGCACAGAGCCCCAGATTTGCTGTTGTCGTGGAGAGCTTGCAGAGCACTGGGGAAAGGCAGGCATAGAATTCCCTGCTAGCATCTTCTCTGTGCCTGGGAAGCAGAAGTGTTCACATTGCTTCGCAGAATCGCTTTTGTGCAGAAAACAGTAACACTTGTTCAGAACGAAAGAAAGCACAGAGCCCCAGATTTTATGTTGTCCTGGAGAGCTTGCAGAGCACTGGGGAAAGGCAGGCAGAGAATTCCCTGATAGCACCTTCTCTGTGCCTGGGAAGCAGAAGTGTTCACGTTGCTGCGCAGAATCGATTTTTTTCAGAAAACAGTAACACGTGTTCACAACGAAAGAAAGCACTGAGACCCAGATTTGTTGTTGTCCTGGAGAGCTTGCAGAGCACTGGGGAAAGGCAGGCATAGAATTCCCTGCTAGCACCTTCTCTGTGCCTGGGAAGCAGAAGTGTTCACATTGCTTCGCAGAATCGCTTTTGTGCAGAAAACACTAAAACTTGTTCAGAACGAAAGAAAGCACAGAGCCCCAGATTTGCTGTTGTCCTGGAGAGCTTGCAGAGCACTGGGGAAAGGCAGGCATAGAATTCCCTGCTAGCACCTTCTCTGTGCCTGGGAAGCAGAAGTGTTCACATTGCTTCGCAGAATCGCTTTTGTGCAGAAAAGACTAAAACTTGTTCAGAACGAAAGAAAGCACAGAGCCCCAGATTTGCTGTTGTCCTGGAGAGCTTGCAGAGCCCTGGGGAAAGGCAGGCAGAGAATTCCCTGCTAGCACCTTCTCTGTGCCTGGGAAGCAGAAGTGTTCACATTGCTTCGCAGAATCGCTTTTGTGCAGAAAACAGTAACACTTGTTCAGAACGAAAGAAAGCACAGAGCCCCAGATTTTATGCTGTCCTGGAGAGCTTGCAGAGCACTGGGGAAAGGCAGGCAGAGAATTCCCTGCTAGCACCTTCTCTGTGCCTGGGAAGCAGAAGTGTTCACATTGCTTCGCAGAATCGCTTTTGTGCAGAAAACACTAACACTTGTTCAGAACGAAAGAAAGCACAGAGCCCCAGATTTTATGTTGTCCTGGAGAGCTTGCAGAGCAGTGGGGGAAGGCAGGCAGAGAATTCCCTGCTAGCACCTTCTCTGTGCCTGGGAATCAGAAGTGTTCACGTTGCTGCGCAGAATCGATTTTTTCCGGAAAACAGTAACATGTGTTCACAACGAAAGAAAGCACAGAGCCCCAGATTTTATGTTGTCCTGGAGAGCTTGCAGAGCACTGGGGAAAGGCAGGCATAGAATTCCCTGCTAGCACCTTCTCTGTGCCTGGGAAGCAGAAGTGTTCACATTGCTTCGCAGAATCGCTTTTGTGCAGAAAACAGTAACACTTGTTCAGAACGAAAGAAAGCACAGAGCCCCAGACTTTATGTTGTCCTGGAGAGCTTGCAGAGCCCTGGGGAAAGGCAGGCAGAGAATTCCCTGCTAGCACCTTCTCTGTGCCTGGGAAGCAGAAGTGTTCACATTGCTTCGCAGAATCGCTTTTGTGCAGAAAACAGTAACACTTGTTCAGAACGAAAGAAAGCACAGAGCCCCAGATTTGCTGTTGTTCTGGAGAGCTTGCAGAGCACTGGGGAAAGGCAGGCAGAGAATTCCCTGCTAGCACCTTCTCTGTGCCTGGGAACCAGAAGTGTTCACATTGCTTCGCAGAATCGCTTTTGTGCAGAAAACAGTAACACTTGTTCAGAACGAAAGAAAGCACAGAGCCCCAGATTTTATGTTGTCCTGGAGAGCTTGCAGAGCACTGGGGAAAGGCAGGCATAGAATTCCCTGCTAGCACCTTCTCTGTGCCTGGGAAGCAGAAGTGTTCACATTGCTTCGCAGAATCGCTTTTGTGGAGAAAACACTAAAACTTGTTCAGAACGAAAGAAAGCACAGAGCCCCAGATTTGCTGTTGTCCTGGAGAGCTTGCAGAGCCCTGGGGAAAGGCAGGCAGAGAATTCCCTGCTAGCACCTTCTCTGTGCCTGGGAAGCAGAAGTGTTCACATTGCTTCGCAGAATCGCTTTTGTGCAGAAAACAGTAACACTTGTTCAGAACGAAAGAAAGCACAGAGCCCCAGATTTTATGCTGTCCTGGAGAGCTTGCAGAGCACTGGGGAAAGGCAGGCAGAGAATTCCCTGCTAGCACCTTCTCTGTGCCTGGGAAGCAGAAGTGTTCACATTGCTTCGCAGAATCGCTTTTGTGCAGAAAACACTAACACTTGTTCAGAACGAAAGAAAGCACAGAGCCCCAGATTTTATGTTGTCCTGGAGAGCTTGCAGAGCCCTGGGGAAAGGCAGGCAGAGAATTCCCTGCTAGCACCTTCTCTGTGCCTGGGAAGCAGAAGTGTTCACATTGCTTCGCAGAATCGCTTTTGTGCAGAAAACAGTAACACTTGTTCAGAACGAAAGAAAGCACAGAGCCCCAGATTTTATGTTGTCCTGGAGAGCTTGCAGAGCACTGGGGAAAGGCAGGCAGAGAATTCCCTGCTAGCACCTTCTCTGTGCCTGGGAAGCAGAAGTGTTCACATTGCTTCGCAGAATCGCTTTTGTGCAGAAAACAGTAACACTTGTTCAGAACGAAAGAAAGCACAGAGCCCCAGACTTTATGTTGTCCTGGAGAGCTTGCAGAGCCCTGGGGAAAGGCAGGCAGAGCATTCCCTGCTAGCACCTTCTCTGTGCCTGGGAAGCAGAAGTGTTCACATTGCTGTGCAGAATCACTTTTGTGCAGAAAACAGTAACACGTGTTCACAACGAAAGAAAGCACAGAGCCCCAGACTTTATGTTGTCCTGGAGAGCTTGCAGAGCAGTGGGGGAAGGCAGGCAGAGAATTCCCTGCTAGCACCTTCTCTGTGCCTGGGAATCAGAAGTGTTCACGTTGCTGCGCAGAATCAATTTTTTCCGGAAAACAGTAACATGTGTTCACAACGAAAGAAAGCACTGAGACCCAGATTTGTTGTTGTCCTGGAGAGCTTGCAGAGCACTGGGGAAAGGCAGGCAGAGAATTCCCTGCTAGCACCTTCTCTGTGCCTGGGAAACAGAAGTGTTCACATTGCTTCGCAGAATCGCTTTTGTGCAGAAAACACTAAAACTTGTTCAGAACGAAAGAAAGCACAGAGCCCCAGATTTGCTGTTGTCCTGGAGAGCTTGCAGAGCACTGGGGAAAGGCAGGCAGAGAATTCCCTGCTAGCACCTTCTCTGTGCCTGGGAAGCAGAAGTGTTCACATTGCTTCGCAGAATCGCTTTTGTGCAGAAAACAGTAACACTTGTTCAGAACGAAAGAAAGCACAGAGCCCCAGATTTTATGTTGTCCTGGAGAGCTTGCAGAGCACTGGGGAAAGGCAGGCAGAGAAGTCCCTGCTAGCACCTTCTCTGTGCCTGGGAAGCAGAAGTGTTCACATTGCTTCGCAGAATCGCTTTTGTGCAGAAAACACTAAAACTTGTTCAGAACGAAAGAAAGCACAGAGCCCCAGATTTGCTGTTGTTCTGGAGAGCTTGCAGAGCAGTGGGGGAAGGCAGGCAGAGAATTCCCTGCTAGCACCTTCTCTGTGCCTGGGAATCAGAAGTGTTCACGTTGCTGCGCAGAATCGATTTTTTCCGGAAAACAGTAACATGTGTTCACAACGAAAGAAAGCACAGAGCCCCAGATTTTATGTTGTCCTGGAGAGCTTGCAGAGCACTGGGGAAAGGCAGGCATAGAATTCCCTGATAGCACCTTCTCTGTGCCTGGGAAGCAGAAGTGTTCACATTGCTTCGCAGAATCGCTTTTGTGCAGAAAACAGTAACACTTGTTCAGAACGAAAGAAAGCACAGAGCCCCAGACTTTATGTTGTCCTGGAGAGCTTGCAGAGCACTGGGGAAAGGCAGGCATAGAATTCCCTGCTAGCACCTTCTCTGTGCCTGGGAAGCAGAAGTGTTCACATTGCTTCGCAGAATTGCTTTTGTGCAGAAAACACTAAAACTTGTTCAGAACGAAAGAAAGCACAGAGCCCCAGATTTGCTGTTGTCCTGGAGAGCTTGCAGAGCACTGGGGAAAGGCAGGCAGAGAATTCCCTGCTAGCACCTTCTCTGTGCCTGGGAAGCAGAAGTGTTCACATTGCTTCGCAGAATCGCTTTTGTGCAGAAAACACTAACACTTGTTCAGAACGAAAGAAAGCACAGAGCCCCAGATTTGCTGTTGTCCTGGAGAGCTTGCAGAGCACTGGGGAAAGGCAGGCATAGAATTCCCTGCTAGCACCTTCTCTGTGCCTGGGAACCAGAAGTGTTCACATTGCTTCGCAGAATCGCTTTTGTGCAGAAAACACTAAAACTTGTTCAGAACGAAAGAAAGCACAGAGCCCCAGATTTGCTGTTGTCCTGGAGAGCTTGCAGAGCCCTGGGGAAAGGCAGGCAGAGAATTCCCTGCTAGCACCTTCTCTGTGCCTGGGAAGCAGAAGTGTTCACATTGCTTCGCAGAATCGCTTTTGTGCAGAAAACAGTAACACTTGTTCAGAACGAAAGAAAGCACAGAGCCCCAGATTTTATGTTGTCCTGGAGAGCTTGCAGAGCACTGGGGAAAGGCAGGCAGAGAATTCCCTGCTAGCACCTTCTCTGTGCCTGGGAAGCAGAAGTGTTCACATTGCTTCGCAGAATCGCTTTTGTGCAGAAAACAGTAACACTTGTTCAGAACGAAAGAAAGCACAGAGCCCCAGACTTTATGTTGTCCTGGAGAGCTTGCAGAGCACTGGGGAAAGGCAGGCAGAGCATTCCCTGCTAGCACCTTCTCTGTGCCTGGGAAGCAGAAGTGTTCACATTGCTGTGCAGAATGACTTTTGTGCAGAAAACAGTAACACGTGTTCACAACGAAAGAAAGCACAGAGCCCCAGATCTGCTGTTGTCCTGGAGAGCTTGCAGAGCACTGGGGAAAGGCAGGCAGAGAATTCCCTGCTAGCACCTTCTCTGTGCCTGTTCACATTGCTTCGCAGAATCGCTTTTGTGCAGAAAACAGTAACACTTGTTCAGAACGAAAGAAAGCACAGAGCCCCAGATTTTATGTTGTCCTGGAGAGCTTGCAGAGCAGTGGGGGAAGGCAGGCAGAGAATTCCCTGCTAGCACCTTCTCTGTGCCTGGGAAGCAGAAGTGTTCACATTGCTTCGCAGAATCGCTTTTGTGCAGAAAACACTAAAACTTGTTCAGAACGAAAGAAAGCACAGAGCCCCAGATTTGCTGTTGTCCTGGAGAGCTTGCAGAGCACTGGGGAAAGGCAGGCATAGAATTCCCTGCTAGCACCTTCTCTGTGCCTGGGAAGCAGAAGTGTTCACATTGCTTCGCAGAATCGCTTTTGTGCAGAAAACAGTAACACTTGTTCAGAACGAAAGAAAGCACAGAGCCCCAGATTTTATGTTGTCCTGGAGAGCTTGCAGAGCACTGGGGAAAGGCAGGCAGAGAATTCCCTGCTAGCACCTTCTCTGTGCCTGGGAAGCAGAAGTGTTCACATTGCTTCGCAGAATCGCTTTTGTGCAGAAAACAGTAACACTTCTTCAGAACGAAAGAAAGCACAGAGCCCCAGACTTTATGTTGTCCTGGAGAGCTTGCAGAGCCCTGGGGAAAGGCAGGCAGAGAATTCCCTGCTAGCACCTTCTCTGTGCCTGGGAAGCAGAAGTGTTCACATTGCTGTGCAGAATCACTTTTGTGCAGAAAACAGTAACATGTGTTCACAACGAAAGAAAGCACAGAGCCCCAGATCTGCTGTTGTCCTGGAGAGCTTGCAGAGCACTGGGGAAAGGCAGGCAGAGAATTCCCTGCTAGCACCTTCTCTGTGCCTGTTCACATTGCTTCGCAGAATCGCTTTTGTGCAGAAAACAGTAACACTTGTTCAGAACGAAAGAAAGGACAGAGACCCAGATTTGTTGTTGTCCTGGAGAGCTTGCAGAGCACTGGGGAAAGGCAGGCAGAGAATTCCCTGCTAGCACCTTCTCTGTGCCTGGGAAGCAGAAGTGTTCACATTGCTTCGCAGAATCGCTTTTGTGCAGAAAACAGTAACACTTGTTCAGAACGAAAGAAAGCACAGAGCCCCAGATTTTATGTTGTCCTGGAGAGCTTGCAGAGCACTGGGGAAAGGCAGGCAGAGAAGTCCCTGCTAGCACCTTCTCTGTGCCTGGGAAGCAGAAGTGTTCACATTGCTTCGCAGAATCGCTTTTGTGCAGAAAACACTAAAACTTGTTCAGAACGAAAGAAAGCACAGAGCCCCAGATTTGCTGTTGTTCTGGAGAGCTTGCAGAGCAGTGGGGGAAGGCAGGCAGAGAATTCCCTGCTAGCACCTTCTCTGTGCCTGGGAATCAGAAGTGTTCACGTTGCTGCGCAGAATCGATTTTTTCCGGAAAACAGTAACATGTGTTCACAACGAAAGAAAGCACAGAGCCCCAGATTTTATGTTGTCCTGGAGAGCTTGCAGAGCACTGGGGAAAGGCAGGCATAGAATTCCCTGATAGCACCTTCTCTGTGCCTGGGAAGCAGAAGTGTTCACATTGCTTCGCAGAATCGCTTTTGTGCAGAAAACAGTAACACTTGTTCAGAACGAAAGAAAGCACAGAGCCCCAGACTTTATGTTGTCCTGGAGAGCTTGCAGAGCACTGGGGAAAGGCAGGCATAGAATTCCCTGCTAGCACCTTCTCTGTGCCTGGGAAGCAGAAGTGTTCACATTGCTTCGCAGAATTGCTTTTGTGCAGAAAACACTAAAACTTGTTCAGAACGAAAGAAAGCACAGAGCCCCAGATTTGCTGTTGTCCTGGAGAGCTTGCAGAGCACTGGGGAAAGGCAGGCAGAGAATTCCCTGCTAGCACCTTCTCTGTGCCTGGGAAGCAGAAGTGTTCACATTGCTTCGCAGAATCGCTTTTGTGCAGAAAACACTAACACTTGTTCAGAACGAAAGAAAGCACAGAGCCCCAGATTTGCTGTTGTCCTGGAGAGCTTGCAGAGCACTGGGGAAAGGCAGGCATAGAATTCCCTGCTAGCACCTTCTCTGTGCCTGGGAACCAGAAGTGTTCACATTGCTTCGCAGAATCGCTTTTGTGCAGAAAACACTAAAACTTGTTCAGAACGAAAGAAAGCACAGAGCCCCAGATTTGCTGTTGTCCTGGAGAGCTTGCAGAGCCCTGGGGAAAGGCAGGCAGAGAATTCCCTGCTAGCACCTTCTCTGTGCCTGGGAAGCAGAAGTGTTCACATTGCTTCGCAGAATCGCTTTTGTGCAGAAAACAGTAACACTTGTTCAGAACGAAAGAAAGCACAGAGCCCCAGATTTTATGTTGTCCTGGAGAGCTTGCAGAGCACTGGGGAAAGGCAGGCAGAGAATTCCCTGCTAGCACCTTCTCTGTGCCTGGGAAGCAGAAGTGTTCACATTGCTTCGCAGAATCGCTTTTGTGCAGAAAACAGTAACACTTGTTCAGAACGAAAGAAAGCACAGAGCCCCAGACTTTATGTTGTCCTGGAGAGCTTGCAGAGCACTGGGGAAAGGCAGGCAGAGAATTCCCTGCTAGCACCTTCTCTGTGCCTGGGAAGCAGAAGTGTTCACATTGCTGTGCAGAATGACTTTTGTGCAGAAAACAGTAACACGTGTTCACAACGAAAGAAAGCACAGAGCCCCAGATCTGCTGTTGTCCTGGAGAGCTTGCAGAGCACTGGGGAAAGGCAGGCAGAGAATTCCCTGCTAGCACCTTCTCTGTGCCTGTTCACATTGCTTCGCAGAATCGCTTTTGTGCAGAAAACAGTAACACTTGTTCAGAACGAAAGAAAGCACAGAGCCCCAGATTTTATGCTGTCCTGGAGAGCTTGCAGAGCACTGGGGAAAGGCAGGCAGAGAATTCCCTGCTAGCACCTTCTCTGTGCCTGGGAAGCAGAAGTGTTCACATTGCTTCGCAGAATCGCTTTTGTGCAGAAAACACTAAAACTTGTTCAGAACGAAAGAAAGCACAGAGCCCCAGATTTGCTGTTGTCCTGGAGAGCTTGCAGAGCACTGGGGAAAGGCAGGCATAGAATTCCCTGCTAGCACCTTCTCTGTGCCTGGGAAGCAGAAGTGTTCACATTGCTTCGCAGAATCGCTTTTGTGCAGAAAACAGTAACACTTGTTCAGAACGAAAGAAAGCACAGAGCCCCAGATTTTATGTTGTCCTGGAGAGCTTGCAGAGCACTGGGGAAAGGCAGGCAGAGAATTCCCTGCTAGCACCTTCTCTGTGCCTGGGAAGCAGAAGTGTTCACATTGCTTCGCAGAATCGCTTTTGTGCAGAAAACAGTAACACTTCTTCAGAACGAAAGAAAGCACAGAGCCCCAGACTTTATGTTGTCCTGGAGAGCTTGCAGAGCCCTGGGGAAAGGCAGGCAGAGAATTCCCTGCTAGCACCTTCTCTGTGCCTGGGAAGCAGAAGTGTTCACATTGCTGTGCAGAATCACTTTTGTGCAGAAAACAGTAACATGTGTTCACAACGAAAGAAAGCACAGAGCCCCAGATCTGCTGTTGTCCTGGAGAGCTTGCAGAGCACTGGGGAAAGGCAGGCAGAGAATTCCCTGCTAGCACCTTCTCTGTGCCTGTTCACATTGCTTCGCAGAATCGCTTTTGTGCAGAAAACAGTAACACTTGTTCACAACGAAAGAAAGCACAAAGCCCCAGACTTTATGTTGTCCTGGAGAGCTTGCAGAGCACTGGGGAAAGGCAGGCAGAGAATTCCCTGCTAGCACCTTCTCTGTGCCTGTTCACATTGCTTCGCAGAATCGCTTTTGTGCAGAAAACAGTAACACTTGTTCAGAACGAAAGAAAGTACAGAGCCCCAGATTTGCTGTTGTCCTGGAGAGCTTGCAGAGCCCTGGGGAAAGGCAGGCAGAGAATTCCCTGCTAGCACCTTCTCTGTGCCTGGGAATCAGAAGTGTTCACGTTGCTGCGCAGAATCGATTTTTTCCGGAAAACAGTAACATGTGTTCACAACGAAAGAAAGCACTGAGACCCAGATTTGTTGTTGTCCTGGAGAGCTTGCAGAGCACTGGGGAAACGCAGGCAGAGAATTCCCTGCTAGCACCTTCTCTGTGCCTGGGAAGCAGAAGTGTTCACATTGCTTCGCAGAATCGCTTTTGTGCAGAAAACAGTAACACTTCTTCAGAACGAAAGAAAGCACAGAACCCCAGACTTTATGTTGTCCTGGAGAGCTTGCAGAGCCCTGGGGAAAGGCAGGCAGAGAATTCCCTGCTAGCACCTTCTCTGTGCCTGGGAAGCAGAAGTGTTCACATTGCTGTGCAGAATCACTTTTGTGCAGAAAACAGTAACACGTGTTCACATCGAAAGAATGCACAGAGCCCCAGATCTGCTGTTGTCCTGGAGAGCTTGCAGAGCACTGGGGAAAGGCAGGCATAGAATTCCCTGCTAGCACCTTCTCTGTGCCTGTTCACATTGCTTCGCAGAATCTCTTTTGTGCAGAAAACACTAACACTTGTTCAGAACGAAAGAAAGCACAGAGCCCCAGATTTTATGTTGTCCTGGAGAGCTTGCAGAGCAGTGGGGGAAGGCAGGCAGAGAATTCCCTGCTAGCACCTTCTCTGTGCCTGGGAAGCAGAAGTGTTCACATTGCTTCGCAGAATGGCTTTTGTGCAGAAAACACTAACACTTGTTCAGAACGAAAGAAAGCACAGAGCCCCAGATTTTATGTTGTCCTGGAGAGCTTGCAGAGCAGTGGGGGAAGGCAGGCAGAGAATTCCCTGCTAGCACCTTCTCTGTGCCTGGGAATCAGAAGTGTTCACGTTGCTGCGCAGAATCAATTTTTTCCGGAAAACAGTAACATGTGTTCACAACGAAAGAAAGCACTGAGACCCAGATTTGTTGTTGTCCTGGAGAGCTTGCAGAGCACTGGGGAAAGGCAGGCAGAGAATTCCCTGCTAGCACCTTCTCTGTGCCTGGGAAACAGAAGTGTTCACATTGCTTCGCAGAATCGCTTTTGTGCAGAAAACACTAAAACTTGTTCAGAACGAAAGAAAGCACAGAGCCCCAGATTTGCTGTTGTCCTGGAGAGCTTGCAGAGCACTGGGGAAAGGCAGGCGTAGAATTCCCTGCTAGCACCTTCTCTGTGCCTGGGAAGCAGAAGTGTTCACATTGCTTCGCAGAATCGCTTTTGTGCAGAAAACACTAAAACTTGTTCAGAACGAAAGAAAGCACAGAGCCCCAGATTTGCTGTTGTCCTGGAGAGCTTGCAGAGCACTGGGGAAAGGCAGGCAGAGAAGTCCCTGCTAGCACCTTCTCTGTGCCTGGGAAGCAGAAGTGTTCACATTGCTTCGCAGAATCGCTTTTGTGCAGAAAACACTAAAACTTGTTCAGAACGAAAGAAAGCACAGAGCCCCAGATTTGCTGTTGTTCTGGAGAGCTTGCAGAGCACTGGGGAAAGGCAGGCATAGAATTCCCTGCTAGCACCTTCTCTGTGCCTGGGAAGCAGAAGTGTTCACATTGCTTCGCAGAATCGCTTTTGTGCAGAAAACACTAAAACTTGTTCAGAACGAAAGAAAGCACAGAGCCCCAGACTTTATGTTGTCCTGGAGAGCTTGCAGAGCACTGGGGAAAGGCAGGCAGAGCATTCCCTGCTAGCACCTTCTCTGTGCCTGTTCACATTGCTTCGCAGAATCGCTTTTGTGCAGAAAACACTAACACTTGTTCAGAACGAAAGAAAGCACAGAGCCCCAGATTTGCTGTTGTCCTGGAGAGCTTGCAGAGCACTGGGGAAAGGCAGGCAGAGAATTCCCTGCTAGCACCTTCTCTGTGCCTGGGAAGCAGAAGTGTTCACATTGCTTCGCAGAATCGCTTTTGTGCAGAAAACACTAAAACTTGTTCAGAACGAAAGAAAGCACAGAGCCCCAGATTTGCTGTTGTCGTGGAGAGCTTGCAGAGCACTGGGGAAAGGCAGGCATAGAATTCCCTGCTAGCATCTTCTCTGTGCCTGGGAAGCAGAAGTGTTCACATTGCTTCGCAGAATCGCTTTTGTGCAGAAAACAGTAACACTTGTTCAGAACGAAAGAAAGCACAGAGCCCCAGATTTTATGTTGTCCTGGAGAGCTTGCAGAGCACTGGCGAAAGGCAGGCAGAGAATTCCCTGATAGCACCTTCTCTGTGCCTGGGAAGCAGAAGTGTTCACGTTGCTGCGCAGAATCGATTTTTTTCAGAAAACAGTAACACGTGTTCACAACGAAAGAAAGCACTGAGACCCAGATTTGTTGTTGTCCTGGAGAGCTTGCAGAGCACTGGGGAAAGGCAGGCATAGAATTCCCTGCTAGCACCTTCTCTGTGCCTGAGAAGCAGAAGTGTTCACATTGCTTCGCAGAATTGCTTTTGTGCAGAAAACACTAAAACTTGTTCAGAACGAAAGAAAGCACAGAGCCCCAGATTTGCTGTTGTCCTGGAGAGCTTGCAGAGCACTGGGGAAAGGCAGGCAGAGAATTCCCTGCTAGCACCTTCTCTGTGCCTGGGAAGCAGAAGTGTTCACATTGCTTCGCAGAATCGCTTTTGTGCAGAAAACACTAAAACTTGTTCAGAACGAAAGAAAGCACAGAGCCCCAGATTTGCTGTTGTCCTGGAGAGCTTGCAGAGCACTGGGGAAAGGCAGGCATAGAATTCCCTGCTAGCACCTTCTCTGTGCCTGGGAAGCAGAAGTGTTCACATTGCTTCGCAGAATCGCTTTTGTGCAGAAAAGACTAAAACTTGTTCAGAACGAAAGAAAGCACAGAGCCCCAGATTTGCTGTTGTCCTGGAGAGCTTGCAGAGCCCTGGGGAAAGGCAGGCAGAGAATTCCCTGCTAGCACCTTCTCTGTGCCTGGGAAGCAGAAGTGTTCACATTGCTTCGCAGAATCGCTTTTGTGCAGAAAACAGTAACACTTGTTCAGAACGAAAGAAAGCACAGAGCCCCAGATTTTATGCTGTCCTGGAGAGCTTGCAGAGCACTGGGGAAAGGCAGGCAGAGAATTCCCTGCTAGCACCTTCTCTGTGCCTGGGAAGCAGAAGTGTTCACATTGCTTCGCAGAATCGCTTTTGTGCAGAAAACACTAACACTTGTTCAGAACGAAAGAAAGCACAGAGCCCCAGATTTTATGTTGTCCTGGAGAGCTTGCAGAGCAGTGGGGGAAGGCAGGCAGAGAATTCCCTGCTAGCACCTTCTCTGTGCCTGGGAATCAGAAGTGTTCACGTTGCTGCGCAGAATCGATTTTTTCCGGAAAACAGTAACATGTGTTCACAACGAAAGAAAGCACAGAGCCCCAGATTTTATGTTGTCCTGGAGAGCTTGCAGAGCACTGGGGAAAGGCAGGCATAGAATTCCCTGCTAGCACCTTCTCTGTGCCTGGGAAGCAGAAGTGTTCACATTGCTTCGCAGAATCGCTTTTGTGCAGAAAACAGTAACACTTGTTCAGAACGAAAGAAAGCACAGAGCCCCAGACTTTATGTTGTCCTGGAGAGCTTGCAGAGCCCTGGGGAAAGGCAGGCAGAGAATTCCCTGCTAGCACCTTCTCTGTGCCTGGGAAGCAGAAGTGTTCACATTGCTTCGCAGAATCGCTTTTGTGCAGAAAACAGTAACACTTGTTCAGAACGAAAGAAAGCACAGAGCCCCAGATTTTATGTTGTCCTGGAGAGCTTGCAGAGCACTGGGGAAAGGCAGGCAGAGAATTCCCTGCTAGCACCTTCTCTGTGCCTGGGAAGCAGAAGTGTTCACATTGCTTCGCAGAATCGCTTTTGTGCAGAAAACAGTAACACTTGTTCAGAACGAAAGAAAGCACAGAGCCCCAGATTTGCTGTTGTTCTGGAGAGCTTGCAGAGCACTGGGGAAAGGCAGGCATAGAATTCCCTGCTAGCACCTTCTCTGTGCCTGGGAAGCAGAAGTGTTCACATTGCTTCGCAGAATCGCTTTTGTGCAGAAAACAGTAACACTTGTTCAGAACGAAAGAAAGCACAGAGCCCCAGATTTTATGTTGTCCTGGAGAGCTTGCAGAGCACTGGGGAAAGGCAGGCATAGAATTCCCTGCTAGCACCTTCTCTGTGCCTGGGAAGCAGAAGTGTTCACATTGCTTCGCAGAATCGCTTTTGTGGAGAAAACACTAAAACTTGTTCAGAACGAAAGAAAGCACAGAGCCCCAGATTTTATGTTGTCCTGGAGAGCTTGCAGAGCCCTGGGGAAAGGCAGGCAGAGAATTCCCTGCTAGCACCTTCTCTGTGCCTGGGAAGCAGAAGTGTTCACATTGCTTCGCAGAATCGCTTTTGTGCAGAAAACAGTAACACTTGTTCAGAACGAAAGAAAGCACAGAGCCCCAGATTTTATGCTGTCCTGGAGAGCTTGCAGAGCACTGGGGAAAGGCAGGCAGAGAATTCCCTGCTAGCACCTTCTCTGTGCCTGGGAAGCAGAAGTGTTCACATTGCTTCGCAGAATCGCTTTTGTGCAGAAAACACTAACACTTGTTCAGAACGAAAGAAAGCACAGAGCCCCAGATTTTATGTTGTCCTGGAGAGCTTGCAGAGCAGTGGGGGAAGGCAGGCAGAGAATTCCCTGCTAGCACCTTCTCTGTGCCTGGGAATCAGAAGTGTTCACGTTGCTGCGCAGAATCGATTTTTTCCGGAAAACAGTAACATGTGTTCACAACGAAAGAAAGCACAGAGCCCCAGATTTTATGTTGTCCTGGAGAGCTTGCAGAGCACTGGGGAAAGGCAGGCAGAGAATTCCCTGCTAGCACCTTCTCTGTGCCTGGGAAGCAGAAGTGTTCACATTGCTTCGCAGAATCGCTTTTGTGCAGAAAACAGTAACACTTGTTCAGAACGAAAGAAAGCACAGAGCCCCAGACTTTATGTTGTCCTGGAGAGCTTGCAGAGCCCTGGGGAAAGGCAGGCAGAGAATTCCCTGCTAGCACCTTCTCTGTGCCTGGGAAGCAGAAGTGTTCACATTGCTTCGCAGAATCGCTTTTGTGCAGAAAACAGTAACACTTGTTCAGAACGAAAGAAAGCACAGAGCCCCAGATTTTATGCTGTCCTGGAGAGCTTGCAGAGCACTGGGGAAAGGCAGGCAGAGAATTCCCTGCTAGCACCTTCTCTGTGCCTGGGAAGCAGAAGTGTTCACATTGCTTCGCAGAATCGCTTTTGTGCAGAAAACAGTAACACTTGTTCAGAACGAAAGAAAGCACAGAGCCCCAGACTTTATGTTGTCCTGGAGAGCTTGCAGAGCCCTGGGGAAAGGCAGGCAGAGCATTCCCTGCTAGCACCTTCTCTGTGCCTGGGAAGCAGAAGTGTTCACATTGCTGTGCAGAATCACTTTTGTGCAGAAAACAGTAACACGTGTTCACAACGAAAGAAAGCACAGAGCCCCAGACTTTATGTTGTCCTGGAGAGCTTGCAGAGCAGTGGGGGAAGGCAGGCAGAGAATTCCCTGCTAGCACCTTCTCTGTGCCTGGGAATCAGAAGTGTTCACGTTGCTGCGAAGAATCAATTTTTTCCGGAAAACAGTAACATGTGTTCACAACGAAAGAAAGCACTGAGACCCAGATTTGTTGTTGTCCTGGAGAGCTTGCAGAGCACTGGGGAAAGGCAGGCAGAGAATTCCCTGCTAGCACCTTCTCTGTGCCTGGGAAACAGAAGTGTTCACATTGCTTCGCAGAATCGCTTTTGTGCAGAAAAGACTAAAACTTGTTCAGAACGAAAGAAAGCACAGAGCCCCAGATTTGCTGTTGTCCTGGAGAGCTTGCAGAGCACTGGGGAAAGGCAGGCAGAGAATTCCCTGCTAGCACCTTCTCTGTGCCTGGGAAGCAGAAGTGTTCACATTGCTTCGCAGAATCGCTTTTGTGCAGAAAACACTAAAACTTGTTCAGAACGAAAGAAAGCACAGAGCCCCAGATTTGCTGTTGTCCTGGAGAGCTTGCAGAGCCCTGGGGAAAGGCAGGCAGAGAATTCCCTGCTAGCACCTTCTCTGTGCCTGGGAAGCAGAAGTGTTCACATTGCTTCGCAGAATCGCTTTTGTGCAGAAAACAGTAACACTTGTTCAGAACGAAAGAAAGCACAGAGCCCCAGATTTTATGTTGTCCTGGAGAGCTTGCAGAGCACTGGGGAAAGGCAGGCAGAGAAGTCCCTGCTAGCACCTTCTCTGTGCCTGGGAAGCAGAAGTGTTCACATTGCTTCGCAGAATCGCTTTTGTGCAGAAAACACTAAAACTTGTTCAGAACGAAAGAAAGCACAGAGCCCCAGATTTTATGTTGTCCTGGAGAGCTTGCAGAGCACTGGGGAAAGGCAGGCATAGAATTCCCTGCTAGCACCTTCTCTGTGCCTGGGAAGCAGAAGTGTTCACATTGCTTCGCAGAATCGCTTTTGTGGAGAAAACACTAAAACTTGTTCAGAACGAAAGAAAGCACAGAGCCCCAGATTTTATGTTGTCCTGGAGAGCTTGCAGAGCCCTGGGGAAAGGCAGGCAGAGAATTCCCTGCTAGCACCTTCTCTGTGCCTGGGAAGCAGAAGTGTTCACATTGCTTCGCAGAATCGCTTTTGTGCAGAAAACAGTAACACTTGTTCAGAACGAAAGAAAGCACAGAGCCCCAGATTTTATGCTGTCCTGGAGAGCTTGCAGAGCACTGGGGAAAGGCAGGCAGAGAATTCCCTGCTAGCACCTTCTCTGTGCCTGGGAAGCAGAAGTGTTCACATTGCTTCGCAGAATCGCTTTTGTGCAGAAAACACTAACACTTGTTCAGAACGAAAGAAAGCACAGAGCCCCAGATTTTATGTTGTCCTGGAGAGCTTGCAGAGCAGTGGGGGAAGGCAGGCAGAGAATTCCCTGCTAGCACCTTCTCTGTGCCTGGGAATCAGAAGTGTTCACGTTGCTGCGCAGAATCGATTTTTTCCGGAAAACAGTAACATGTGTTCACAACGAAAGAAAGCACAGAGCCCCAGATTTTATGTTGTCCTGGAGAGCTTGCAGAGCACTGGGGAAAGGCAGGCATAGAATTCCCTGCTAGCACCTTCTCTGTGCCTGGGAAGCAGAAGTGTTCACATTGCTTCGCAGAATCGCTTTTGTGCAGAAAACAGTAACACTTGTTCAGAACGAAAGAAAGCACAGAGCCCCAGACTTTATGTTGTCCTGGAGAGCTTGCAGAGCCCTGGGGAAAGGCAGGCAGAGAATTCCCTGCTAGCACCTTCTCTGTGCCTGGGAAGCAGAAGTGTTCACATTGCTTCGCAGAATCGCTTTTGTGCAGAAAACAGTAACACTTGTTCAGAACGAAAGAAAGCACAGAGCCCCAGATTTTATGCTGTCCTGGAGAGCTTGCAGAGCACTGGGGAAAGGCAGGCAGAGAATTCCCTGCTAGCACCTTCTCTGTGCCTGGGAAGCAGAAGTGTTCACATTGCTTCGCAGAATCGCTTTTGTGCAGAAAACACTAACACTTGTTCAGAACGAAAGAAAGCACAGAGCCCCAGACTTTATGTTGTCCTGGAGAGCTTGCAGAGCCCTGGGGAAAGGCAGGCAGAGCATTCCCTGCTAGCACCTTCTCTGTGCCTGGGAAGCAGAAGTGTTCACATTGCTGTGCAGAATCACTTTTGTGCAGAAAACAGTAACACGTGTTCACAACGAAAGAAAGCACAGAGCCCCAGACTTTATGTTGTCCTGGAGAGCTTGCAGAGCAGTGGGGGAAGGCAGGCAGAGAATTCCCTGCTAGCACCTTCTCTGTGCCTGGGAATCAGAAGTGTTCACGTTGCTGCGCAGAATCAATTTTTTCCGGAAAACAGTAACATGTGTTCACAACGAAAGAAAGCACTGAGACCCAGATTTGTTGTTGTCCTGGAGAGCTTGCAGAGCACTGGGGAAAGGCAGGCAGAGAATTCCCTGCTAGCACCTTCTCTGTGCCTGGGAAACAGAAGTGTTCACATTGCTTCGCAGAATCGCTTTTGTGCAGAAAAGACTAAAACTTGTTCAGAACGAAAGAAAGCACTGAGACCCAGATTTGCTGTTGTCCTGGAGAGCTTGCAGAGCACTGGGGAAAGGCAGGCATAGAATTCCCTGCTAGCACCTTCTCTGTGCCTGGGAAGCAGAAGTGTTCACATTGCTTCGCAGAATCGCTTTTGTGCAGAAAACACTAAAACTTGTTCAGAACGAAAGAAAGCACAGAGCCCCAGATTTGCTGTTGTCCTGGAGAGCTTGCAGAGCCCTGGGGAAAGGCAGGCAGAGAATTCCCTGCTAGCACCTTCTCTGTGCCTGGGAAGCAGAAGTGTTCACATTGCTTCGCAGAATCGCTTTTGTGCAGAAAACAGTAACACTTGTTCAGAACGAAAGAAAGCACAGAGCCCCAGATTTTATGTTGTCCTGGAGAGCTTGCAGAGCACTGGGGAAAGGCAGGCAGAGAAGTCCCTGCTAGCACCTTCTCTGTGCCTGGGAAGCAGAAGTGTTCACATTGCTTCGCAGAATCGCTTTTGTGCAGAAAACACTAAAACTTGTTCAGAACGAAAGAAAGCACAGAGCCCCAGATTTGCTGTTGTTCTGGAGAGCTTGCAGAGCAGTGGGGGAAGGCAGGCAGAGAATTCCCTGCTAGCACCTTCTCTGTGCCTGGGAATCAGAAGTGTTCACGTTGCTGCGCAGAATCGATTTTTTCCGGAAAACAGTAACATGTGTTCACAACGAAAGAAAGCACAGAGCCCCAGATTTTATGTTGTCCTGGAGAGCTTGCAGAGCACTGGGGAAAGGCAGGCATAGAATTCCCTGATAGCACCTTCTCTGTGCCTGGGAAGCAGAAGTGTTCACATTGCTTCGCAGAATCGCTTTTGTGCAGAAAACAGTAACACTTGTTCAGAACGAAAGAAAGCACAGAGCCCCAGACTTTATGTTGTCCTGGAGAGCTTGCAGAGCCCTGGGGAAAGGCAGGCAGAGCATTCCCTGCTAGCACCTTCTCTGTGCCTGGGAAGCAGAAGTGTTCACATTGCTGTGCAGAATCACTTTTGTGCAGAAAACAGTAACACGTGTTCACAACGAAAGAAAGCACAGAGCCCCAGACTTTATGTTGTCCTGGAGAGCTTGCAGAGCAGTGGGGGAAGGCAGGCAGAGAATTCCCTGCTAGCACCTTCTCTGTGCCTGGGAAGCAGAAGTGTTCACATTGCTGCGCAGAATCAATTTTTTCCGGAAAACAGTAACACGTGTTCACAACGAAAGAAAGCACAGAGCCCCAGATTTTATGTTGTCCTGGAGAGCTTGCAGAGCACTGGGGAAAGGCAGGCAGAGAAGTCCCTGCTAGCACCTTCTCTGTGCCTGGGAAGCAGAAGTGTTCACATTGCTTCGCAGAATCGCTTTTGTGCAGAAAACAGTAACACTTGTTCAGAACGAAAGAAAGCACAGAGCCCCAGATTTTATGTTGTCCTGGAGAGCTTGCAGAGCACTGGGGAAAGGCAGGCATAGAATTCCCTGCTAGCACCTTCTCTGTGCCTGGGAAGCAGAAGTGTTCACATTGCTTCGCAGAATCGCTTTTGTGGAGAAAACACTAAAACTTGTTCAGAACGAAAGAAAGCACAGAGCCCCAGATTTGCTGTTGTCCTGGAGAGCTTGCAGAGCCCTGGGGAAAGGCAGGCAGAGAATTCCCTGCTAGCACCTTCTCTGTGCCTGGGAAGCAGAAGTGTTCACATTGCTTCGCAGAATCGCTTTTGTGCAGAAAACAGTAACACTTGTTCAGAACGAAAGAAAGCACAGAGCCCCAGATTTTATGTTGTCCTGGAGAGCTTGCAGAGCACTGGGGAAAGGCAGGCAGAGAAGTCCCTGCTAGCACCTTCTCTGTGCCTGGGAAGCAGAAGTGTTCACATTGCTTCGCAGAATCGCTTTTGTGCAGAAAACACTAAAACTTGTTCAGAACGAAAGAAAGCACAGAGCCCCAGATTTTATGTTGTCCTGGAGAGCTTGCAGAGCACTGGGGAAAGGCAGGCATAGAATTCCCTGCTAGCACCTTCTCTGTGCCTGGGAAGCAGAAGTGTTCACATTGCTTCGCAGAATCGCTTTTGTGGAGAAAACACTAAAACTTGTTCAGAACGAAAGAAAGCACAGAGCCCCAGATTTTATGTTGTCCTGGAGAGCTTGCAGAGCCCTGGGGAAAGGCAGGCAGAGAATTCCCTGCTAGCACCTTCTCTGTGCCTGGGAAGCAGAAGTGTTCACATTGCTTCGCAGAATCGCTTTTGTGCAGAAAACAGTAACACTTGTTCAGAACGAAAGAAAGCACAGAGCCCCAGATTTTATGCTGTCCTGGAGAGCTTGCAGAGCACTGGGGAAAGGCAGGCAGAGAATTCCCTGCTAGCACCTTCTCTGTGCCTGGGAAGCAGAAGTGTTCACATTGCTTCGCAGAATCGCTTTTGTGCAGAAAACACTAACACTTGTTCAGAACGAAAGAAAGCACAGAGCCCCAGATTTTATGTTGTCCTGGAGAGCTTGCAGAGCAGTGGGGGAAGGCAGGCAGAGAATTCCCTGCTAGCACCTTCTCTGTGCCTGGGAATCAGAAGTGTTCACGTTGCTGCGCAGAATCGATTTTTTCCGGAAAACAGTAACATGTGTTCACAACGAAAGAAAGCACAGAGCCCCAGATTTTATGTTGTCCTGGAGAGCTTGCAGAGCACTGGGGAAAGGCAGGCATAGAATTCCCTGCTAGCACCTTCTCTGTGCCTGGGAAGCAGAAGTGTTCACATTGCTTCGCAGAATCGCTTTTGTGCAGAAAACAGTAACACTTGTTCAGAACGAAAGAAAGCACAGAGCCCCAGACTTTATGTTGTCCTGGAGAGCTTGCAGAGCCCTGGGGAAAGGCAGGCAGAGAATTCCCTGCTAGCACCTTCTCTGTGCCTGGGAAGCAGAAGTGTTCACATTGCTTCGCAGAATCGCTTTTGTGCAGAAAACAGTAACACTTGTTCAGAACGAAAGAAAGCACAGAGCCCCAGATTTTATGCTGTCCTGGAGAGCTTGCAGAGCACTGGGGAAAGGCAGGCAGAGAATTCCCTGCTAGCACCTTCTCTGTGCCTGGGAAGCAGAAGTGTTCACATTGCTTCGCAGAATCGCTTTTGTGCAGAAAACACTAACACTTGTTCAGAACGAAAGAAAGCACAGAGCCCCAGACTTTATGTTGTCCTGGAGAGCTTGCAGAGCCCTGGGGAAAGGCAGGCAGAGCATTCCCTGCTAGCACCTTCTCTGTGCCTGGGAAGCAGAAGTGTTCACATTGCTGTGCAGAATCACTTTTGTGCAGAAAACAGTAACACGTGTTCACAACGAAAGAAAGCACAGAGCCCCAGACTTTATGTTGTCCTGGAGAGCTTGCAGAGCAGTGGGGGAAGGCAGGCAGAGAATTCCCTGCTAGCACCTTCTCTGTGCCTGGGAATCAGAAGTGTTCACGTTGCTGCGCAGAATCAATTTTTTTCCGGAAAACAGTAACATGTGTTCACAACGAAAGAAAGCACTGAGACCCAGATTTGTTGTTGTCCTGGAGAGCTTGCAGAGCACTGGGGAAAGGCAGGCAGAGAATTCCCTGCTAGCACCTTCTCTGTGCCTGGGAAACAGAAGTGTTCACATTGCTTCGCAGAATCGCTTTTGTGCAGAAAAGACTAAAACTTGTTCAGAACGAAAGAAAGCACTGAGACCCAGATTTGCTGTTGTCCTGGAGAGCTTGCAGAGCACTGGGGAAAGGCAGGCATAGAATTCCCTGCTAGCACCTTCTCTGTGCCTGGGAAGCAGAAGTGTTCACATTGCTTCGCAGAATCGCTTTTGTGCAGAAAACACTAAAACTTGTTCAGAACGAAAGAAAGCACAGAGCCCCAGATTTGCTGTTGTCCTGGAGAGCTTGCAGAGCCCTGGGGAAAGGCAGGCAGAGAATTCCCTGCTAGCACCTTCTCTGTGCCTGGGAAGCAGAAGTGTTCACATTGCTTCGCAGAATCGCTTTTGTGCAGAAAACAGTAACACTTGTTCAGAACGAAAGAAAGCACAGAGCCCCAGATTTTATGTTGTCCTGGAGAGCTTGCAGAGCACTGGGGAAAGGCAGGCAGAGAAGTCCCTGCTAGCACCTTCTCTGTGCCTGGGAAGCAGAAGTGTTCACATTGCTTCGCAGAATCGCTTTTGTGCAGAAAACACTAAAACTTGTTCAGAACGAAAGAAAGCACAGAGCCCCAGATTTTATGTTGTCCTGGAGAGCTTGCAGAGCACTGGGGAAAGGCAGGCATAGAATTCCCTGCTAGCACCTTCTCTGTGCCTGGGAAGCAGAAGTGTTCACATTGCTTCGCAGAATCGCTTTTGTGGAGAAAACACTAAAACTTGTTCAGAACGAAAGAAAGCACAGAGCCCCAGATTTTATGTTGTCCTGGAGAGCTTGCAGAGCCCTGGGGAAAGGCAGGCAGAGAATTCCCTGCTAGCACCTTCTCTGTGCCTGGGAAGCAGAAGTGTTCACATTGCTTCGCAGAATCGCTTTTGTGCAGAAAACAGTAACACTTGTTCAGAACGAAAGAAAGCACAGAGCCCCAGATTTTATGCTGTCCTGGAGAGCTTGCAGAGCACTGGGGAAAGGCAGGCAGAGAATTCCCTGCTAGCACCTTCTCTGTGCCTGGGAAGCAGAAGTGTTCACATTGCTTCGCAGAATCGCTTTTGTGCAGAAAACACTAACACTTGTTCAGAACGAAAGAAAGCACAGAGCCCCAGATTTTATGTTGTCCTGGAGAGCTTGCAGAGCAGTGGGGGAAGGCAGGCAGAGAATTCCCTGCTAGCACCTTCTCTGTGCCTGGGAATCAGAAGTGTTCACGTTGCTGCGCAGAATCGATTTTTTCCGGAAAACAGTAACATGTGTTCACAACGAAAGAAAGCACAGAGCCCCAGATTTTATGTTGTCCTGGAGAGCTTGCAGAGCACTGGGGAAAGGCAGGCATAGAATTCCCTGCTAGCACCTTCTCTGTGCCTGGGAAGCAGAAGTGTTCACATTGCTTCGCAGAATCGCTTTTGTGCAGAAAACAGTAACACTTGTTCAGAACGAAAGAAAGCACAGAGCCCCAGACTTTATGTTGTCCTGGAGAGCTTGCAGAGCCCTGGGGAAAGGCAGGCAGAGAATTCCCTGCTAGCACCTTCTCTGTGCCTGGGAAGCAGAAGTGTTCACATTGCTTCGCAGAATCGCTTTTGTGCAGAAAACAGTAACACTTGTTCAGAACGAAAGAAAGCACAGAGCCCCAGATTTTATGCTGTCCTGGAGAGCTTGCAGAGCACTGGGGAAAGGCAGGCAGAGAATTCCCTGCTAGCACCTTCTCTGTGCCTGGGAAGCAGAAGTGTTCACATTGCTTCGCAGAATCGCTTTTGTGCAGAAAACACTAACACTTGTTCAGAACGAAAGAAAGCACAGAGCCCCAGACTTTATGTTGTCCTGGAGAGCTTGCAGAGCCCTGGGGAAAGGCAGGCAGAGCATTCCCTGCTAGCACCTTCTCTGTGCCTGGGAAGCAGAAGTGTTCACATTGCTGTGCAGAATCACTTTTGTGCAGAAAACAGTAACACGTGTTCACAACGAAAGAAAGCACAGAGCCCCAGACTTTATGTTGTCCTGGAGAGCTTGCAGAGCAGTGGGGGAAGGCAGGCAGAGAATTCCCTGCTAGCACCTTCTCTGTGCCTGGGAATCAGAAGTGTTCACGTTGCTGCGCAGAATCAATTTTTTTCCGGAAAACAGTAACATGTGTTCACAACGAAAGAAAGCACTGAGACCCAGATTTGTTGTTGTCCTGGAGAGCTTGCAGAGCACTGGGGAAAGGCAGGCAGAGAATTCCCTGCTAGCACCTTCTCTGTGCCTGGGAAACAGAAGTGTTCACATTGCTTCGCAGAATCGCTTTTGTGCAGAAAAGACTAAAACTTGTTCAGAACGAAAGAAAGCACTGAGACCCAGATTTGCTGTTGTCCTGGAGAGCTTGCAGAGCACTGGGGAAAGGCAGGCATAGAATTCCCTGCTAGCACCTTCTCTGTGCCTGGGAAGCAGAAGTGTTCACATTGCTTCGCAGAATCGCTTTTGTGCAGAAAACACTAAAACTTGTTCAGAACGAAAGAAAGCACAGAGCCCCAGATTTGCTGTTGTCCTGGAGAGCTTGCAGAGCCCTGGGGAAAGGCAGGCAGAGAATTCCCTGCTAGCACCTTCTCTGTGCCTGGGAAGCAGAAGTGTTCACATTGCTTCGCAGAATCGCTTTTGTGCAGAAAACAGTAACACTTGTTCAGAACGAAAGAAAGCACAGAGCCCCAGATTTTATGTTGTCCTGGAGAGCTTGCAGAGCACTGGGGAAAGGCAGGCAGAGAAGTCCCTGCTAGCACCTTCTCTGTGCCTGGGAAGCAGAAGTGTTCACATTGCTTCGCAGAATCGCTTTTGTGCAGAAAACACTAAAACTTGTTCAGAACGAAAGAAAGCACAGAGCCCCAGATTTCCTGTTGTTCTGGAGAGCTTGCAGAGCAGTGGGGGAAGGCAGGCAGAGAATTCCCTGCTAGCACCTTCTCTGTGCCTGGGAATCAGAAGTGTTCACGTTGCTGCGCAGAATCGATTTTTTCCGGAAAACAGTAACATGTGTTCACAACGAAAGAAAGCACAGAGCCCCAGATTTTATGTTGTCCTGGAGAGCTTGCAGAGCACTGGGGAAAGGCAGGCATAGAATTCCCTGATAGCACCTTCTCTGTGCCTGGGAAGCAGAAGTGTTCACATTGCTTCGCAGAATCGCTTTTGTGCAGAAAACAGTAACACTTGTTCAGAACGAAAGAAAGCACAGAGCCCCAGACTTTATGTTGTCCTGGAGAGCTTGCAGAGCCCTGGGGAAAGGCAGGCAGAGCATTCCCTGCTAGCACCTTCTCTGTGCCTGGGAAGCAGAAGTGTTCACATTGCTGTGCAGAATCACTTTTGTGCAGAAAACAGTAACACGTGTTCACAACGAAAGAAAGCACAGAGCCCCAGACTTTATGTTGTCCTGGAGAGCTTGCAGAGCAGTGGGGGAAGGCAGGCAGAGAATTCCCTGCTAGCACCTTCTCTGTGCCTGGGAAGCAGAAGTGTTCACATTGCTGCGCAGAATCAATTTTTTCCGGAAAACAGTAACACGTGTTCACAACGAAAGAAAGCACAGAGCCCCAGATTTTATGTTGTCCTGGAGAGCTTGCAGAGCACTGGGGAAAGGCAGGCAGAGAAGTCCCTGCTAGCACCTTCTCTGTGCCTGGGAAGCAGAAGTGTTCACATTGCTTCGCAGAATCGCTTTTGTGCAGAAAACAGTAACACTTGTTCAGAACGAAAGAAAGCACAGAGCCCCAGATTTTATGTTGTCCTGGAGAGCTTGCAGAGCACTGGGGAAAGGCAGGCATAGAATTCCCTGCTAGCACCTTCTCTGTGCCTGGGAAGCAGAAGTGTTCACATTGCTTCGCAGAATCGCTTTTGTGGAGAAAACACTAAAACTTGTTCAGAACGAAAGAAAGCACAGAGCCCCAGATTTGCTGTTGTCCTGGAGAGCTTGCAGAGCCCTGGGGAAAGGCAGGCAGAGAATTCCCTGCTAGCACCTTCTCTGTGCCTGGGAAGCAGAAGTGTTCACATTGCTTCGCAGAATCGCTTTTGTGCAGAAAACAGTAACACTTGTTCAGAACGAAAGAAAGCACAGAGCCCCAGATTTTATGCTGTCCTGGAGAGCTTGCAGAGCACTGGGGAAAGGCAGGCAGAGAATTCCCTGCTAGCACCTTCTCTGTGCCTGGGAAGCAGAAGTGTTCACATTGCTTCGCAGAATCGCTTTTGTGCAGAAAACAGTAACACTTGTTCAGAACGAAAGAAAGCACAGAGCCCCAGACTTTATGTTGTCCTGGAGAGCTTGCAGAGCACTGGGGAAAGGCAGGCAGAGCATTCCCTGCTAGCACCTTCTCTGTGCCTGGGAAGCAGAAGTGTTCACATTGCTGTGCAGAATGACTTTTGTGCAGAAAACAGTAACACGTGTTCACAACGAAAGAAAGCACAGAGCCCCAGATCTGCTGTTGTCCTGGAGAGCTTGCAGAGCACTGGGGAAAGGCAGGCAGAGAATTCCCTGCTAGCACCTTCTCTGTGCCTGTTCACATTGCTTCGCAGAATCGCTTTTGTGCAGAAAACAGTAACACTTGTTCAGAACGAAAGAAAGCACAGAGCCCCAGATTTTATGCTGTCCTGGAGAGCTTGCAGAGCACTGGGGAAAGGCAGGCAGAGAATTCCCTGCTAGCACCTTCTCTGTGCCTGGGAAGCAGAAGTGTTCACATTGCTTCGCAGAATCGCTTTTGTGCAGAAAACACTAAAACTTGTTCAGAACGAAAGAAAGCACAGAGCCCCAGATTTGCTGTTGTCCTGGAGAGCTTGCAGAGCACTGGGGAAAGGCAGGCATAGAATTCCCTGCTAGCACCTTCTCTGTGCCTGGGAAGCAGAAGTGTTCACATTGCTTCGCAGAATCGCTTTTGTGCAGAAAACAGTAACACTTGTTCAGAACGAAAGAAAGCACAGAGCCCCAGATTTTATGTTGTCCTGGAGAGCTTGCAGAGCACTGGGGAAAGGCAGGCAGAGAATTCCCTGCTAGCACCTTCTCTGTGCCTGGGAAGCAGAAGTGTTCACATTGCTTCGCAGAATCGCTTTTGTGCAGAAAACAGTAACACTTCTTCAGAACGAAAGAAAGCACAGAGCCCCAGACTTTATGTTGTCCTGGAGAGCTTGCAGAGCCCTGGGGAAAGGCAGGCAGAGAATTCCCTGCTAGCACCTTCTCTGTGCCTGGGAAGCAGAAGTGTTCACATTGCTGTGCAGAATCACTTTTGTGCAGAAAACAGTAACATGTGTTCACAACGAAAGAAAGCACAGAGCCCCAGATCTGCTGTTGTCCTGGAGAGCTTGCAGAGCACTGGGGAAAGGCAGGCAGAGAATTCCCTGCTAGCACCTTCTCTGTGCCTGTTCACATTGCTTCGCAGAATCGCTTTTGTGCAGAAAACAGTAACACTTGTTCACAACGAAAGAAAGCACAAAGCCCCAGACTTTATGTTGTCCTGGAGAGCTTGCAGAGCACTGGGGAAAGGCAGGCAGAGAATTCCCTGCTAGCACCTTCTCTGTGCCTGTTCACATTGCTTCGCAGAATCGCTTTTGTGCAGAAAACAGTAACACTTGTTCAGAACGAAAGAAAGTACAGAGCCCCAGATTTGCTGTTGTCCTGGAGAGCTTGCAGAGCCCTGGGGAAAGGCAGGCAGAGAATTCCCTGCTAGCACCTTCTCTGTGCCTGGGAATCAGAAGTGTTCACGTTGCTGCGCAGAATCGATTTTTTCCGGAAAACAGTAACATGTGTTCACAACGAAAGAAAGCACTGAGACCCAGATTTGTTGTTGTCCTGGAGAGCTTGCAGAGCACTGGGGAAACGCAGGCAGAGAATTCCCTGCTAGCACCTTCTCTGTGCCTGGGAAGCAGAAGTGTTCACATTGCTTCGCAGAATCGCTTTTGTGCAGAAAACAGTAACACTTCTTCAGAACGAAAGAAAGCACAGAACCCCAGACTTTATGTTGTCCTGGAGAGCTTGCAGAGCCCTGGGGAAAGGCAGGCAGAGAATTCCCTGCTAGCACCTTCTCTGTGCCTGGGAAGCAGAAGTGTTCACATTGCTGTGCAGAATCACTTTTGTGCAGAAAACAGTAACACGTGTTCACATCGAAAGAATGCACAGAGCCCCAGATCTGCTGTTGTCCTGGAGAGCTTGCAGAGCACTGGGGAAAGGCAGGCATAGAATTCCCTGCTAGCACCTTCTCTGTGCCTGTTCACATTGCTTCGCAGAATCTCTTTTGTGCAGAAAACACTAACACTTGTTCAGAACGAAAGAAAGCACAGAGCCCCAGATTTTATGTTGTCCTGGAGAGCTTGCAGAGCAGTGGGGGAAGGCAGGCAGAGAATTCCCTGCTAGCACCTTCTCTGTGCCTGGGAAGCAGAAGTGTTCACATTGCTTCGCAGAATGGCTTTTGTGCAGAAAACACTAACACTTGTTCAGAACGAAAGAAAGCACAGAGCCCCAGATTTTATGTTGTCCTGGAGAGCTTGCAGAGCAGTGGGGGAAGGCAGGCAGAGAATTCCCTGCTAGCACCTTCTCTGTGCCTGGGAATCAGAAGTGTTCACGTTGCTGCGCAGAATCAATTTTTTCCGGAAAACAGTAACATGTGTTCACAACGAAAGAAAGCACTGAGACCCAGATTTGTTGTTGTCCTGGAGAGCTTGCAGAGCACTGGGGAAAGGCAGGCAGAGAATTCCCTGCTAGCACCTTCTCTGTGCCTGGGAAACAGAAGTGTTCACATTGCTTCGCAGAATCGCTTTTGTGCAGAAAACACTAAAACTTGTTCAGAACGAAAGAAAGCACAGAGCCCCAGATTTGCTGTTGTCCTGGAGAGCTTGCAGAGCACTGGGGAAAGGCAGGCGTAGAATTCCCTGCTAGCACCTTCTCTGTGCCTGGGAAGCAGAAGTGTTCACATTGCTTCGCAGAATCGCTTTTGTGCAGAAAACACTAAAACTTGTTCAGAACGAAAGAAAGCACAGAGCCCCAGATTTGCTGTTGTCCTGGAGAGCTTGCAGAGCACTGGGGAAAGGCAGGCAGAGAAGTCCCTGCTAGCACCTTCTCTGTGCCTGGGAAGCAGAAGTGTTCACATTGCTTCGCAGAATCGCTTTTGTGCAGAAAACACTAAAACTTGTTCAGAACGAAAGAAAGCACAGAGCCCCAGATTTGCTGTTGTTCTGGAGAGCTTGCAGAGCACTGGGGAAAGGCAGGCAGAGAATTCCCTGCTAGCACCTTCTCTGTGCCTGGGAAGCAGAAGTGTTCACATTGCTTCGCAGAATCGCTTTTGTGCAGAAAACAGTAACACTTGTTCAGAATGAAAGAAAGCACAGAGCCCCAGACTTTATGTTGTCCTGGAGAGCTTGCAGAGCACTGGGGAAAGGCAGGCAGAGCATTCCCTGCTAGCACCTTCTCTGTGCCTGTTCACATTGCTTCGCAGAATCGCTTTTGTGCAGAAAACACTAACACTTGTTCAGAACGAAAGAAAGCACAGAGCCCCAGATTTGCTGTTGTCCTGGAGAGCTTGCAGAGCACTGGGGAAAGGCAGGCAGAGAATTCCCTGCTAGCACCTTCTCTGTGCCTGGGAAGCAGAAGTGTTCACATTGCTTCGCAGAATCGCTTTTGTGCAGAAAACACTAAAACTTGTTCAGAACGAAAGAAAGCACAGAGCCCCAGATTTGCTGTTGTCGTGGAGAGCTTGCAGAGCACTGGGGAAAGGCAGGCATAGAATTCCCTGCTAGCATCTTCTCTGTGCCTGGGAAGCAGAAGTGTTCACATTGCTTCGCAGAATCGCTTTTGTGCAGAAAACAGTAACACTTGTTCAGAACGAAAGAAAGCACAGAGCCCCAGATTTTATGTTGTCCTGGAGAGCTTGCAGAGCACTGGGGAAAGGCAGGCAGAGAATTCCCTGATAGCACCTTCTCTGTGCCTGGGAAGCAGAAGTGTTCACGTTGCTGCGCAGAATCGATTTTTTTCAGAAAACAGTAACACGTGTTCACAACGAAAGAAAGCACTGAGACCCAGATTTGTTGTTGTCCTGGAGAGCTTGCAGAGCACTGGGGAAAGGCAGGCATAGAATTCCCTGCTAGCACCTTCTCTGTGCCTGAGAAGCAGAAGTGTTCACATTGCTTCGCAGAATTGCTTTTGTGCAGAAAACACTAAAACTTGTTCAGAACGAAAGAAAGCACAGAGCCCCAGATTTGCTGTTGTCCTGGAGAGCTTGCAGAGCACTGGGGAAAGGCAGGCAGAGAATTCCCTGCTAGCACCTTCTCTGTGCCTGGGAAGCAGAAGTGTTCACATTGCTTCGCAGAATCGCTTTTGTGCAGAAAACACTAAAACTTGTTCAGAACGAAAGAAAGCACAGAGCCCCAGATTTGCTGTTGTCCTGGAGAGCTTGCAGAGCACTGGGGAAAGGCAGGCATAGAATTCCCTGCTAGCACCTTCTCTGTGCCTGGGAAGCAGAAGTGTTCACATTGCTTCGCAGAATCGCTTTTGTGCAGAAAAGACTAAAACTTGTTCAGAACGAAAGAAAGCACAGAGCCCCAGATTTGCTGTTGTCCTGGAGAGCTTGCAGAGCCCTGGGGAAAGGCAGGCAGAGAATTCCCTGCTAGCACCTTCTCTGTGCCTGGGAAGCAGAAGTGTTCACATTGCTTCGCAGAATCGCTTTTGTGCAGAAAACAGTAACACTTGTTCAGAACGAAAGAAAGCACAGAGCCCCAGATTTTATGCTGTCCTGGAGAGCTTGCAGAGCACTGGGGAAAGGCAGGCAGAGAATTCCCTGCTAGCACCTTCTCTGTGCCTGGGAAGCAGAAGTGTTCACATTGCTTCGCAGAATCGCTTTTGTGCAGAAAACACTAACACTTGTTCAGAACGAAAGAAAGCACAGAGCCCCAGATTTTATGTTGTCCTGGAGAGCTTGCAGAGCAGTGGGGGAAGGCAGGCAGAGAATTCCCTGCTAGCACCTTCTCTGTGCCTGGGAATCAGAAGTGTTCACGTTGCTGCGCAGAATCGATTTTTTCCGGAAAACAGTAACATGTGTTCACAACGAAAGAAAGCACAGAGCCCCAGATTTTATGTTGTCCTGGAGAGCTTGCAGAGCACTGGGGAAAGGCAGGCATAGAATTCCCTGCTAGCACCTTCTCTGTGCCTGGGAAGCAGAAGTGTTCACATTGCTTCGCAGAATCGCTTTTGTGCAGAAAACAGTAACACTTGTTCAGAACGAAAGAAAGCACAGAGCCCCAGACTTTATGTTGTCCTGGAGAGCTTGCAGAGCCCTGGGGAAAGGCAGGCAGAGAATTCCCTGCTAGCACCTTCTCTGTGCCTGGGAAGCAGAAGTGTTCACATTGCTTCGCAGAATCGCTTTTGTGCAGAAAACAGTAACACTTGTTCAGAACGAAAGAAAGCACAGAGCCCCAGATTTTATGTTGTCCTGGAGAGCTTGCAGAGCACTGGGGAAAGGCAGGCAGAGAATTCCCTGCTAGCACCTTCTCTGTGCCTGGGAAGCAGAAGTGTTCACATTGCTTCGCAGAATCGCTTTTGTGCAGAAAACAGTAACACTTGTTCAGAACGAAAGAAAGCACAGAGCCCCAGATTTGCTGTTGTTCTGGAGAGCTTGCAGAGCACTGGGGAAAGGCAGGCATAGAATTCCCTGCTAGCACCTTCTCTGTGCCTGGGAAGCAGAAGTGTTCACATTGCTTCGCAGAATCGCTTTTGTGCAGAAAACAGTAACACTTGTTCAGAACGAAAGAAAGCACAGAGCCCCAGATTTTATGTTGTCCTGGAGAGCTTGCAGAGCACTGGGGAAAGGCAGGCATAGAATTCCCTGCTAACACCTTCTCTGTGCCTGGGAAGCAGAAGTGTTCACATTGCTTCGCAGAATCGCTTTTGTGGAGAAAACACTAAAACTTGTTCAGAACGAAAGAAAGCACAGAGCCCCAGATTTTATGTTGTCCTGGAGAGCTTGCAGAGCCCTGGGGAAAGGCAGGCAGAGAATTCCCTGCTAGCACCTTCTCTGTGCCTGGGAAGCAGAAGTGTTCACATTGCTTCGCAGAATCGCTTTTGTGCAGAAAACAGTAACACTTGTTCAGAACGAAAGAAAGCACAGAGCCCCAGATTTTATGCTGTCCTGGAGAGCTTGCAGAGCACTGGGGAAAGGCAGGCAGAGAATTCCCTGCTAGCACCTTCTCTGTGCCTGGGAAGCAGAAGTGTTCACATTGCTTCGCAGAATCGCTTTTGTGCAGAAAACACTAACACTTGTTCAGAACGAAAGAAAGCACAGAGCCCCAGATTTTATGTTGTCCTGGAGAGCTTGCAGAGCAGTGGGGGAAGGCAGGCAGAGAATTCCCTGCTAGCACCTTCTCTGTGCCTGGGAATCAGAAGTGTTCACGTTGCTGCGCAGAATCGATTTTTTCCGGAAAACAGTAACATGTGTTCACAACGAAAGAAAGCACAGAGCCCCAGATTTTATGTTGTCCTGGAGAGCTTGCAGAGCACTGGGGAAAGGCAGGCATAGAATTCCCTGCTAGCACCTTCTCTGTGCCTGGGAAGCAGAAGTGTTCACATTGCTTCGCAGAATCGCTTTTGTGCAGAAAACAGTAACACTTGTTCAGAACGAAAGAAAGCACAGAGCCCCAGACTTTATGTTGTCCTGGAGAGCTTGCAGAGCCCTGGGGAAAGGCAGGCAGAGAATTCCCTGCTAGCACCTTCTCTGTGCCTGGGAAGCAGAAGTGTTCACATTGCTTCGCAGAATCGCTTTTGTGCAGAAAACAGTAACACTTGTTCAGAACGAAAGAAAGCACAGAGCCCCAGATTTTATGCTGTCCTGGAGAGCTTGCAGAGCACTGGGGAAAGGCAGGCAGAGAATTCCCTGCTAGCACCTTCTCTGTGCCTGGGAAGCAGAAGTGTTCACATTGCTTCGCAGAATCGCTTTTGTGCAGAAAACAGTAACACTTGTTCAGAACGAAAGAAAGCACAGAGCCCCAGACTTTATGTTGTCCTGGAGAGCTTGCAGAGCCCTGGGGAAAGGCAGGCAGAGCATTCCCTGCTAGCACCTTCTCTGTGCCTGGGAAGCAGAAGTGTTCACATTGCTGTGCAGAATCACTTTTGTGCAGAAAACAGTAACACGTGTTCACAACGAAAGAAAGCACAGAGCCCCAGACTTTATGTTGTCCTGGAGAGCTTGCAGAGCAGTGGGGGAAGGCAGGCAGAGAATTCCCTGCTAGCACCTTCTCTGTGCCTGGGAATCAGAAGTGTTCACGTTGCTGCGAAGAATCAATTTTTTCCGGAAAACAGTAACATGTGTTCACAACGAAAGAAAGCACTGAGACCCAGATTTGTTGTTGTCCTGGAGAGCTTGCAGAGCACTGGGGAAAGGCAGGCAGAGAATTCCCTGCTAGCACCTTCTCTGTGCCTGGGAAACAGAAGTGTTCACATTGCTTCGCAGAATCGCTTTTGTGCAGAAAAGACTAAAACTTGTTCAGAACGAAAGAAAGCACAGAGCCCCAGATTTGCTGTTGTCCTGGAGAGCTTGCAGAGCACTGGGGAAAGGCAGGCAGAGAATTCCCTGCTAGCACCTTCTCTGTGCCTGGGAAGCAGAAGTGTTCACATTGCTTCGCAGAATCGCTTTTGTGCAGAAAACACTAAAACTTGTTCAGAACGAAAGAAAGCACAGAGCCCCAGATTTGCTGTTGTCCTGGAGAGCTTGCAGAGCCCTGGGGAAAGGCAGGCAGAGAATTCCCTGCTAGCACCTTCTCTGTGCCTGGGAAGCAGAAGTGTTCACATTGCTTCGCAGAATCGCTTTTGTGCAGAAAACAGTAACACTTGTTCAGAACGAAAGAAAGCACAGAGCCCCAGATTTTATGTTGTCCTGGAGAGCTTGCAGAGCACTGGGGAAAGGCAGGCAGAGAAGTCCCTGCTAGCACCTTCTCTGTGCCTGGGAAGCAGAAGTGTTCACATTGCTTCGCAGAATCGCTTTTGTGCAGAAAACACTAAAACTTGTTCAGAACGAAAGAAAGCACAGAGCCCCAGATTTTATGTTGTCCTGGAGAGCTTGCAGAGCACTGGGGAAAGGCAGGCATAGAATTCCCTGCTAGCACCTTCTCTGTGCCTGGGAAGCAGAAGTGTTCACATTGCTTCGCAGAATCGCTTTTGTGGAGAAAACACTAAAACTTGTTCAGAACGAAAGAAAGCACAGAGCCCCAGATTTTATGTTGTCCTGGAGAGCTTGCAGAGCCCTGGGGAAAGGCAGGCAGAGAATTCCCTGCTAGCACCTTCTCTGTGCCTGGGAAGCAGAAGTGTTCACATTGCTTCGCAGAATCGCTTTTGTGCAGAAAACAGTAACACTTGTTCAGAACGAAAGAAAGCACAGAGCCCCAGATTTTATGCTGTCCTGGAGAGCTTGCAGAGCACTGGGGAAAGGCAGGCAGAGAATTCCCTGCTAGCACCTTCTCTGTGCCTGGGAAGCAGAAGTGTTCACATTGCTTCGCAGAATCGCTTTTGTGCAGAAAACACTAACACTTGTTCAGAACGAAAGAAAGCACAGAGCCCCAGATTTTATGTTGTCCTGGAGAGCTTGCAGAGCAGTGGGGGAAGGCAGGCAGAGAATTCCCTGCTAGCACCTTCTCTGTGCCTGGGAATCAGAAGTGTTCACGTTGCTGCGCAGAATCGATTTTTTCCGGAAAACAGTAACATGTGTTCACAACGAAAGAAAGCACAGAGCCCCAGATTTTATGTTGTCCTGGAGAGCTTGCAGAGCACTGGGGAAAGGCAGGCATAGAATTCCCTGCTAGCACCTTCTCTGTGCCTGGGAAGCAGAAGTGTTCACATTGCTTCGCAGAATCGCTTTTGTGCAGAAAACAGTAACACTTGTTCAGAACGAAAGAAAGCACAGAGCCCCAGACTTTATGTTGTCCTGGAGAGCTTGCAGAGCCCTGGGGAAAGGCAGGCAGAGAATTCCCTGCTAGCACCTTCTCTGTGCCTGGGAAGCAGAAGTGTTCACATTGCTTCGCAGAATCGCTTTTGTGCAGAAAACAGTAACACTTGTTCAGAACGAAAGAAAGCACAGAGCCCCAGATTTTATGCTGTCCTGGAGAGCTTGCAGAGCACTGGGGAAAGGCAGGCAGAGAATTCCCTGCTAGCACCTTCTCTGTGCCTGGGAAGCAGAAGTGTTCACATTGCTTCGCAGAATCGCTTTTGTGCAGAAAACACTAACACTTGTTCAGAACGAAAGAAAGCACAGAGCCCCAGACTTTATGTTGTCCTGGAGAGCTTGCAGAGCCCTGGGGAAAGGCAGGCAGAGCATTCCCTGCTAGCACCTTCTCTGTGCCTGGGAAGCAGAAGTGTTCACATTGCTGTGCAGAATCACTTTTGTGCAGAAAACAGTAACACGTGTTCACAATGAAAGAAAGCACAGAGCCCCAGACTTTATGTTGTCCTGGAGAGCTTGCAGAGCAGTGGGGGAAGGCAGGCAGAGAATTCCCTGCTAGCACCTTCTCTGTGCCTGGGAATCAGAAGTGTTCACGTTGCTGCGCAGAATCAATTTTTTTCCGGAAAACAGTAACATGTGTTCACAACGAAAGAAAGCACTGAGACCCAGATTTGTTGTTGTCCTGGAGAGCTTGCAGAGCACTGGGGAAAGGCAGGCAGAGAATTCCCTGCTAGCACCTTCTCTGTGCCTGGGAAACAGAAGTGTTCACATTGCTTCGCAGAATCGCTTTTGTGCAGAAAAGACTAAAACTTGTTCAGAACGAAAGAAAGCACTGAGACCCAGATTTGCTGTTGTCCTGGAGAGCTTGCAGAGCACTGGGGAAAGGCAGGCATAGAATTCCCTGCTAGCACCTTCTCTGTGCCTGGGAAGCAGAAGTGTTCACATTGCTTCGCAGAATCGCTTTTGTGCAGAAAACACTAAAACTTGTTCAGAACGAAAGAAAGCACAGAGCCCCAGATTTGCTGTTGTCCTGGAGAGCTTGCAGAGCCCTGGGGAAAGGCAGGCAGAGAATTCCCTGCTAGCACCTTCTCTGTGCCTGGGAAGCAGAAGTGTTCACATTGCTTCGCAGAATCGCTTTTGTGCAGAAAACAGTAACACTTGTTCAGAACGAAAGAAAGCACAGAGCCCCAGATTTTATGTTGTCCTGGAGAGCTTGCAGAGCACTGGGGAAAGGCAGGCAGAGAAGTCCCTGCTAGCACCTTCTCTGTGCCTGGGAAGCAGAAGTGTTCACATTGCTTCGCAGAATCGCTTTTGTGCAGAAAACACTAAAACTTGTTCAGAACGAAAGAAAGCACAGAGCCCCAGATTTGCTGTTGTTCTGGAGAGCTTGCAGAGCAGTGGGGGAAGGCAGGCAGAGAATTCCCTGCTAGCACCTTCTCTGTGCCTGGGAATCAGAAGTGTTCACGTTGCTGCGCAGAATCGATTTTTTCCGGAAAACAGTAACATGTGTTCACAACGAAAGAAAGCACAGAGCCCCAGATTTTATGTTGTCCTGGAGAGCTTGCAGAGCACTGGGGAAAGGCAGGCATAGAATTCCCTGATAGCACCTTCTCTGTGCCTGGGAAGCAGAAGTGTTCACATTGCTTCGCAGAATCGCTTTTGTGCAGAAAACAGTAACACTTGTTCAGAACGAAAGAAAGCACAGAGCCCCAGACTTTATGTTGTCCTGGAGAGCTTGCAGAGCCCTGGGGAAAGGCAGGCAGAGCATTCCCTGCTAGCACCTTCTCTGTGCCTGGGAAGCAGAAGTGTTCACATTGCTGTGCAGAATCACTTTTGTGCAGAAAACAGTAACACGTGTTCACAACGAAAGAAAGCACAGAGCCCCAGACTTTATGTTGTCCTGGAGAGCTTGCAGAGCAGTGGGGGAAGGCAGGCAGAGAATTCCCTGCTAGCACCTTCTCTGTGCCTGGGAAGCAGAAGTGTTCACATTGCTGCGCAGAATCAATTTTTTCCGGAAAACAGTAACACGTGTTCACAACGAAAGAAAGCACAGAGCCCCAGATTTTATGTTGTCCTGGAGAGCTTGCAGAGCACTGGGGAAAGGCAGGCAGAGAAGTCCCTGCTAGCACCTTCTCTGTGCCTGGGAAGCAGAAGTGTTCACATTGCTTCGCAGAATCGCTTTTGTGCAGAAAACAGTAACACTTGTTCAGAACGAAAGAAAGCACAGAGCCCCAGATTTTATGTTGTCCTGGAGAGCTTGCAGAGCACTGGGGAAAGGCAGGCATAGAATTCCCTGCTAGCACCTTCTCTGTGCCTGGGAAGCAGAAGTGTTCACATTGCTTCGCAGAATCGCTTTTGTGGAGAAAACACTAAAACTTGTTCAGAACGAAAGAAAGCACAGAGCCCCAGATTTGCTGTTGTCCTGGAGAGCTTGCAGAGCCCTGGGGAAAGGCAGGCAGAGAATTCCCTGCTAGCACCTTCTCTGTGCCTGGGAAGCAGAAGTGTTCACATTGCTTCGCAGAATCGCTTTTGTGCAGAAAACAGTAACACTTGTTCAGAACGAAAGAAAGCACAGAGCCCCAGATTTTATGCTGTCCTGGAGAGCTTGCAGAGCACTGGGGAAAGGCAGGCAGAGAATTCCCTGCTAGCACCTTCTCTGTGCCTGGGAAGCAGAAGTGTTCACATTGCTTCGCAGAATCGCTTTTGTGCAGAAAACACTAACACTTGTTCAGAACGAAAGAAAGCACAGAGCCCCAGATTTTATGTTGTCCTGGAGAGCTTGCAGAGCAGTGGGGGAAGGCAGGCAGAGAATTCCCTGCTAGCACCTTCTCTGTGCCTGGGAATCAGAAGTGTTCACGTTGCTGCGCAGAATCGATTTTTTCCGGAAAACAGTAACATGTGTTCACAACGAAAGAAAGCACAGAGCCCCAGATTTTATGTTGTCCTGGAGAGCTTGCAGAGCACTGGGGAAAGGCAGGCATAGAATTCCCTGCTAGCACCTTCTCTGTGCCTGGGAAGCAGAAGTGTTCACATTGCTTCGCAGAATCGCTTTTGTGCAGAAAACAGTAACACTTGTTCAGAACGAAAGAAAGCACAGAGCCCCAGACTTTATGTTGTCCTGGAGAGCTTGCAGAGCCCTGGGGAAAGGCAGGCAGAGAATTCCCTGCTAGCACCTTCTCTGTGCCTGGGAAGCAGAAGTGTTCACATTGCTTCGCAGAATCGCTTTTGTGCAGAAAACAGTAACACTTGTTCAGAACGAAAGAAAGCACAGAGCCCCAGACTTTATGTTGTCCTGGAGAGCTTGCAGAGCCCTGGGGAAAGGCAGGCAGAGCATTCCCTGCTAGCACCTTCTCTGTGCCTGGGAAGCAGAAGTGTTCACATTGCTGTGCAGAATCACTTTTGTGCAGAAAACAGTAACACGTGTTCACAACGAAAGAAAGCACAGAGCCCCAGACTTTATGTTGTCCTGGAGAGCTTGCAGAGCAGTGGGGGAAGGCAGGCAGAGAATTCCCTGCTAGCACCTTCTCTGTGCCTGGGAATCAGAAGTGTTCACGTTGCTGCGCAGAATCAATTTTTTCCGGAAAACAGTAACATGTGTTCACAACGAAAGAAAGCACTGAGACCCAGATTTGTTGTTGTCCTGGAGAGCTTGCAGAGCACTGGGGAAAGGCAGGCAGAGAATTCCCTGCTAGCACCTTCTCTGTGCCTGGGAAACAGAAGTGTTCACATTGCTTCGCAGAATCGCTTTTGTGCAGAAAAGACTAAAACTTGTTCAGAACGAAAGAAAGCACAGAGCCCCAGATTTGCTGTTGTCCTGGAGAGCTTGCAGAGCACTGGGGAAAGGCAGGCAGAGAATTCCCTGCTAGCACCTTCTCTGTGCCTGGGAAGCAGAAGTGTTCACATTGCTTCGCAGAATCGCTTTTGTGCAGAAAACACTAAAACTTGTTCAGAACGAAAGAAAGCACAGAGCCCCAGATTTGCTGTTGTCCTGGAGAGCTTGCAGAGCACTGGGGAAAGGCAGGCAGAGAATTCCCTGCTAGCACCTTCTCTGTGCCTGGGAAGCAGAAGTGTTCACATTGCTTCGCAGAATCGCTTTTGTGCAGAAAACAGTAACACTTGTTCAGAACGAAAGAAAGCACAGAGCCCCAGATTTTATGTTGTCCTGGAGAGCTTGCAGAGCACTGGGGAAAGGCAGGCAGAGAAGTCCCTGCTAGCACCTTCTCTGTGCCTGGGAAGCAGAAGTGTTCACATTGCTTCGCAGAATCGCTTTTGTGCAGAAAACACTAAAACTTGTTCAGAACGAAAGAAAGCACAGAGCCCCAGATTTGCTGTTGTTCTGGAGAGCTTGCAGAGCACTGGGGAAAGGCAGGCATAGAATTCCCTGCTAGCACCTTCTCTGTGCCTGGGAAGCAGAAGTGTTCACATTGCTTCGCAGAATCGCTTTTGTGCAGAAAACAGTAACACTTGTTCAGAATGAAAGAAAGCACAGAGCCCCAGACTTTATGTTGTCCTGGAGAGCTTGCAGAGCACTGGGGAAAGGCAGGCAGAGCATTCCCTGCTAGCACCTTCTCTGTGCCTGTTCACATTGCTTCGCAGAATCGCTTTTGTGCAGAAAACACTAACACTTGTTCAGAACGAAAGAAAGCACAGAGCCCCAGATTTGCTGTTGTCCTGGAGAGCTTGCAGAGCACTGGGGAAAGGCAGGCAGAGAATTCCCTGCTAGCACCTTCTCTGTGCCTGGGAAGCAGAAGTGTTCACATTGCTTCGCAGAATCGCTTTTGTGCAGAAAACACTAAAACTTGTTCAGAACGAAAGAAAGCACAGAGCCCCAGATTTGCTGTTGTCGTGGAGAGCTTGCAGAGCACTGGGGAAAGGCAGGCATAGAATTCCCTGCTAGCATCTTCTCTGTGCCTGGGAAGCAGAAGTGTTCACATTGCTTCGCAGAATCGCTTTTGTGCAGAAAACAGTAACACTTGTTCAGAACGAAAGAAAGCACAGAGCCCCAGATTTTATGTTGTCCTGGAGAGCTTGCAGAGCACTGGGGAAAGGCAGGCAGAGAATTCCCTGATAGCACCTTCTCTGTGCCTGGGAAGCAGAAGTGTTCACGTTGCTGCGCAGAATCGATTTTTTTCAGAAAACAGTAACACGTGTTCACAACGAAAGAAAGCACTGAGACCCAGATTTGTTGTTGTCCTGGAGAGCTTGCAGAGCACTGGGGAAAGGCAGGCATAGAATTCCCTGCTAGCACCTTCTCTGTGCCTGAGAAGCAGAAGTGTTCACATTGCTTCGCAGAATTGCTTTTGTGCAGAAAACACTAAAACTTGTTCAGAACGAAAGAAAGCACAGAGCCCCAGATTTGCTGTTGTCCTGGAGAGCTTGCAGAGCACTGGGGAAAGGCAGGCAGAGAATTCCCTGCTAGCACCTTCTCTGTGCCTGGGAAGCAGAAGTGTTCACATTGCTTCGCAGAATCGCTTTTGTGCAGAAAACACTAAAACTTGTTCAGAACGAAAGAAAGCACAGAGCCCCAGATTTGCTGTTGTCCTGGAGAGCTTGCAGAGCACTGGGGAAAGGCAGGCATAGAATTCCCTGCTAGCACCTTCTCTGTGCCTGGGAAGCAGAAGTGTTCACATTGCTTCGCAGAATCGCTTTTGTGCAGAAAAGACTAAAACTTGTTCAGAACGAAAGAAAGCACAGAGCCCCAGATTTGCTGTTGTCCTGGAGAGCTTGCAGAGCCCTGGGGAAAGGCAGGCAGAGAATTCCCTGCTAGCACCTTCTCTGTGCCTGGGAAGCAGAAGTGTTCACATTGCTTCGCAGAATCGCTTTTGTGCAGAAAACAGTAACACTTGTTCAGAACGAAAGAAAGCACAGAGCCCCAGATTTTATGCTGTCCTGGAGAGCTTGCAGAGCACTGGGGAAAGGCAGGCAGAGAATTCCCTGCTAGCACCTTCTCTGTGCCTGGGAAGCAGAAGTGTTCACATTGCTTCGCAGAATCGCTTTTGTGCAGAAAACACTAACACTTGTTCAGAACGAAAGAAAGCACAGAGCCCCAGATTTTATGTTGTCCTGGAGAGCTTGCAGAGCAGTGGGGGAAGGCAGGCAGAGAATTCCCTGCTAGCACCTTCTCTGTGCCTGGGAATCAGAAGTGTTCACGTTGCTGCGCAGAATCGATTTTTTCCGGAAAACAGTAACATGTGTTCACAACGAAAGAAAGCACAGAGCCCCAGATTTTATGTTGTCCTGGAGAGCTTGCAGAGCACTGGGGAAAGGCAGGCATAGAATTCCCTGCTAGCACCTTCTCTGTGCCTGGGAAGCAGAAGTGTTCACATTGCTTCGCAGAATCGCTTTTGTGCAGAAAACAGTAACACTTGTTCAGAACGAAAGAAAGCACAGAGCCCCAGACTTTATGTTGTCCTGGAGAGCTTGCAGAGCCCTGGGGAAAGGCAGGCAGAGAATTCCCTGCTAGCACCTTCTCTGTGCCTGGGAAGCAGAAGTGTTCACATTGCTTCGCAGAATCGCTTTTGTGCAGAAAACAGTAACACTTGTTCAGAACGAAAGAAAGCACAGAGCCCCAGATTTTATGTTGTCCTGGAGAGCTTGCAGAGCACTGGGGAAAGGCAGGCAGAGAATTCCCTGCTAGCACCTTCTCTGTGCCTGGGAAGCAGAAGTGTTCACATTGCTTCGCAGAATCGCTTTTGTGCAGAAAACAGTAACACTTGTTCAGAACGAAAGAAAGCACAGAGCCCCAGATTTGCTGTTGTTCTGGAGAGCTTGCAGAGCACTGGGGAAAGGCAGGCATAGAATTCCCTGCTAGCACCTTCTCTGTGCCTGGGAAGCAGAAGTGTTCACATTGCTTCGCAGAATCGCTTTTGTGCAGAAAACAGTAACACTTGTTCAGAACGAAAGAAAGCACAGAGCCCCAGATTTTATGTTGTCCTGGAGAGCTTGCAGAGCACTGGGGAAAGGCAGGCATAGAATTCCCTGCTAGCACCTTCTCTGTGCCTGGGAAGCAGAAGTGTTCACATTGCTTCGCAGAATCGCTTTTGTGGAGAAAACACTAAAACTTGTTCAGAACGAAAGAAAGCACAGAGCCCCAGATTTTATGTTGTCCTGGAGAGCTTGCAGAGCCCTGGGGAAAGGCAGGCAGAGAATTCCCTGCTAGCACCTTCTCTGTGCCTGGGAAGCAGAAGTGTTCACATTGCTTCGCAGAATCGCTTTTGTGCAGAAAACAGTAACACTTGTTCAGAACGAAAGAAAGCACAGAGCCCCAGATTTTATGCTGTCCTGGAGAGCTTGCAGAGCACTGGGGAAAGGCAGGCAGAGAATTCCCTGCTAGCACCTTCTCTGTGCCTGGGAAGCAGAAGTGTTCACATTGCTTCGCAGAATCGCTTTTGTGCAGAAAACACTAACACTTGTTCAGAACGAAAGAAAGCACAGAGCCCCAGATTTTATGTTGTCCTGGAGAGCTTGCAGAGCAGTGGGGGAAGGCAGGCAGAGAATTCCCTGCTAGCACCTTCTCTGTGCCTGGGAATCAGAAGTGTTCACGTTGCTGCGCAGAATCGATTTTTTCCGGAAAACAGTAACATGTGTTCACAACGAAAGAAAGCACAGAGCCCCAGATTTTATGTTGTCCTGGAGAGCTTGCAGAGCACTGGGGAAAGGCAGGCATAGAATTCCCTGCTAGCACCTTCTCTGTGCCTGGGAAGCAGAAGTGTTCACATTGCTTCGCAGAATCGCTTTTGTGCAGAAAACAGTAACACTTGTTCAGAACGAAAGAAAGCACAGAGCCCCAGACTTTATGTTGTCCTGGAGAGCTTGCAGAGCCCTGGGGAAAGGCAGGCAGAGAATTCCCTGCTAGCACCTTCTCTGTGCCTGGGAAGCAGAAGTGTTCACATTGCTTCGCAGAATCGCTTTTGTGCAGAAAACAGTAACACTTGTTCAGAACGAAAGAAAGCACAGAGCCCCAGATTTTATGCTGTCCTGGAGAGCTTGCAGAGCACTGGGGAAAGGCAGGCAGAGAATTCCCTGCTAGCACCTTCTCTGTGCCTGGGAAGCAGAAGTGTTCACATTGCTTCGCAGAATCGCTTTTGTGCAGAAAACAGTAACACTTGTTCAGAACGAAAGAAAGCACAGAGCCCCAGACTTTATGTTGTCCTGGAGAGCTTGCAGAGCCCTGGGGAAAGGCAGGCAGAGCATTCCCTGCTAGCACCTTCTCTGTGCCTGGGAAGCAGAAGTGTTCACATTGCTGTGCAGAATCACTTTTGTGCAGAAAACAGTAACACGTGTTCACAACGAAAGAAAGCACAGAGCCCCAGACTTTATGTTGTCCTGGAGAGCTTGCAGAGCAGTGGGGGAAGGCAGGCAGAGAATTCCCTGCTAGCACCTTCTCTGTGCCTGGGAATCAGAAGTGTTCACGTTGCTGCGAAGAATCAATTTTTTCCGGAAAACAGTAACATGTGTTCACAACGAAAGAAAGCACTGAGACCCAGATTTGTTGTTGTCCTGGAGAGCTTGCAGAGCACTGGGGAAAGGCAGGCAGAGAATTCCCTGCTAGCACCTTCTCTGTGCCTGGGAAACAGAAGTGTTCACATTGCTTCGCAGAATCGCTTTTGTGCAGAAAAGACTAAAACTTGTTCAGAACGAAAGAAAGCACAGAGCCCCAGATTTGCTGTTGTCCTGGAGAGCTTGCAGAGCACTGGGGAAAGGCAGGCAGAGAATTCCCTGCTAGCACCTTCTCTGTGCCTGGGAAGCAGAAGTGTTCACATTGCTTCGCAGAATCGCTTTTGTGCAGAAAACACTAAAACTTGTTCAGAAAGAAAGAAAGCACAGAGCCCCAGATTTGCTGTTGTCCTGGAGAGCTTGCAGAGCCCTGGGGAAAGGCAGGCAGAGAATTCCCTGCTAGCACCTTCTCTGTGCCTGGGAAGCAGAAGTGTTCACATTGCTTCGCAGAATCGCTTTTGTGCAGAAAACAGTAACACTTGTTCAGAACGAAAGAAAGCACAGAGCCCCAGATTTTATGTTGTCCTGGAGAGCTTGCAGAGCACTGGGGAAAGGCAGGCAGAGAAGTCCCTGCTAGCACCTTCTCTGTGCCTGGGAAGCAGAAGTGTTCACATTGCTTCGCAGAATCGCTTTTGTGCAGAAAACACTAAAACTTGTTCAGAACGAAAGAAAGCACAGAGCCCCAGATTTGCTGTTGTCCTGGAGAGCTTGCAGAGCACTGGGGAAAGGCAGGCATAGAATTCCCTGCTAGCACCTTCTCTGTGCCTGGGAAGCAGAAGTGTTCACATTGCTTCGCAGAATCGCTTTTGTGGAGAAAACACTAAAACTTGTTCAGAACGAAAGAAAGCACAGAGCCCCAGATTTTATGTTGTCCTGGAGAGCTTGCAGAGCCCTGGGGAAAGGCAGGCAGAGAATTCCCTGCTAGCACCTTCTCTGTGCCTGGGAAGCAGAAGTGTTCACATTGCTTTGCAGAATCGCTTTTGTGCAGAAAACAGTAACACTTGTTCAGAACGAAAGAAAGCACAGAGCCCCAGATTTTATGCTGTCCTGGAGAGCTTGCAGAGCACTGGGGAAAGGCAGGCAGAGAATTCCCTGCTAGCACCTTCTCTGTGCCTGGGAAGCAGAAGTGTTCACATTGCTTCGCAGAATCGCTTTTGTGCAGAAAACACTAACACTTGTTCAGAACGAAAGAAAGCACAGAGCCCCAGATTTTATGTTGTCCTGGAGAGCTTGCAGAGCAGTGGGGGAAGGCAGGCAGAGAATTCCCTGCTAGCACCTTCTCTGTGCCTGGGAATCAGAAGTGTTCACGTTGCTGCGCAGAATCGATTTTTTCCGGAAAACAGTAACATGTGTTCACAACGAAAGAAAGCACAGAGCCCCAGATTTTATGTTGTCCTGGAGAGCTTGCAGAGCACTGGGGAAAGGCAGGCATAGAATTCCCTGCTAGCACCTTCTCTGTGCCTGGGAAGCAGAAGTGTTCACATTGCTTCGCAGAATCGCTTTTGTGCAGAAAACAGTAACACTTGTTCAGAACGAAAGAAAGCACAGAGCCCCACACTTTATGTTGTCCTGGAGAGCTTGCAGAGCCCTGGGGAAAGGCAGGCAGAGAATTCCCTGCTAGCACCTTCTCTGTGCCTGGGAAGCAGAAGTGTTCACATTGCTTCGCAGAATCGCTTTTGTGCAGAAAACAGTAACACTTGTTCAGAACGAAAGAAAGCACAGAGCCCCAGATTTTATGCTGTCCTGGAGAGCTTGCAGAGCACTGGGGAAAGGCAGGCAGAGAATTCCCTGCTAGCACCTTCTCTGTGCCTGGGAAGCAGAAGTGTTCACATTGCTTCGCAGAATCGCTTTTGTGCAGAAAACACTAACACTTGTTCAGAACGAAAGAAAGCACAGAGCCCCAGACTTTATGTTGTCCTGGAGAGCTTGCAGAGCCCTGGGGAAAGGCAGGCAGAGCATTCCCTGCTAGCACCTTCTCTGTGCCTGGGAAGCAGAAGTGTTCACATTGCTGTGCAGAATCACTTTTGTGCAGAAAACAGTAACACGTGTTCACAACGAAAGAAAGCACAGAGCCCCAGACTTTATGTTGTCCTGGAGAGCTTGCAGAGCAGTGGGGGAAGGCAGGCAGAGAATTCCCTGCTAGCACCTTCTCTGTGCCTGGGAATCAGAAGTGTTCACGTTGCTGCGCAGAATCAATTTTTTTCCGGAAAACAGTAACATGTGTTCACAACGAAAGAAAGCACTGAGACCCAGATTTGTTGTTGTCCTGGAGAGCTTGCAGAGCACTGGGGAAAGGCAGGCAGAGAATTCCCTGCTAGCACCTTCTCTGTGCCTGGGAAACAGAAGTGTTCACATTGCTTCGCAGAATCGCTTTTGTGCAGAAAAGACTAAAACTTGTTCAGAACGAAAGAAAGCACTGAGACCCAGATTTGCTGTTGTCCTGGAGAGCTTGCAGAGCACTGGGGAAAGGCAGGCATAGAATTCCCTGCTAGCACCTTCTCTGTGCCTGGGAAGCAGAAGTGTTCACATTGCTTCGCAGAATCGCTTTTGTGCAGAAAACACTAAAACTTGTTCAGAACGAAAGAAAGCACAGAGCCCCAGATTTGCTGTTGTCCTGGAGAGCTTGCAGAGCCCTGGGGAAAGGCAGGCATAGAATTCCCTGCTAGCACCTTCTCTGTGCCTGGGAAGCAGAAGTGTTCACATTGCTTCGCAGAATCGCTTTTGTGCAGAAAAGACTAAAACTTGTTCAGAACGAAAGAAAGCACAGAGCCCCAGATTTTATGTTGTCCTGGAGAGCTTGCAGAGCACTGGGGAAAGGCAGGCAGAGAAGTCCCTGCTAGCACCTTCTCTGTGCCTGGGAAGCAGAAGTGTTCACATTGCTTCGCAGAATCGCTTTTGTGCAGAAAACACTAAAACTTGTTCAGAACGAAAGAAAGCACAGAGCCCCAGATTTGCTGTTGTTCTGGAGAGCTTGCAGAGCAGTGGGGGAAGGCAGGCAGAGAATTCCCTGCTAGCACCTTCTCTGTGCCTGGGAATCAGAACTGTTCACGTTGCTGCGCAGAATCGATTTTTTCCGGAAAACAGTAACATGTGTTCACAACGAAAGAAAGCACAGAGCCCCAGATTTTATGTTGTCCTGGAGAGCTTGCAGAGCACTGGGGAAAGGCAGGCATAGAATTCCCTGATAGCACCTTCTCTGTGCCTGGGAAGCAGAAGTGTTCACATTGCTTCGCAGAATCGCTTTTGTGCAGAAAACAGTAACACTTGTTCAGAACGAAAGAAAGCACAGAGCCCCAGACTTTATGTTGTCCTGGAGAGCTTGCAGAGCCCTGGGGAAAGGCAGGCAGAGCATTCCCTGCTAGCACCTTCTCTGTGCCTGGGAAGCAGAAGTGTTCACATTGCTGTGCAGAATCACTTTTGTGCAGAAAACAGTAACACGTGTTCACAACGAAAGAAAGCACAGAGCCCCAGACTTTATGTTGTCCTGGAGAGCTTGCAGAGCAGTGGGGGAAGGCAGGCAGAGAATTCCCTGCTAGCACCTTCTCTGTGCCTGGGAAGCAGAAGTGTTCACATTGCTGCGCAGAATCAATTTTTTCCGGAAAACAGTAACACGTGTTCACAACGAAAGAAAGCACAGAGCCCCAGATTTTATGTTGTCCTGGAGAGCTTGCAGAGCACTGGGGAAAGGCAGGCAGAGAATTCCCTGCTAGCACCTTCTCTGTGCCTGGGAAGCAGAAGTGTTCACATTGCTTCGCAGAATCGCTTTTGTGCAGAAAACAGTAACACTTGTTCAGAACGAAAGAAAGCACAGAGCCCCAGATTTTATGCTGTCCTGGAGAGCTTGCAGAGCACTGGGGAAAGGCAGGCAGAGAATTCCCTGCTAGCACCTTCTCTGTGCCTGGGAAGCAGAAGTGTTCACATTGCTTCGCAGAATCGCTTTTGTGCAGAAAACACTAACACTTGTTCAGAACGAAAGAAAGCACAGAGCCCCAGATTTTATGTTGTCCTGGAGAGCTTGCAGAGCAGTGGGGGAAGGCAGGCAGAGAATTCCCTGCTAGCACCTTCTCTGTGCCTGGGAATCAGAAGTGTTCACGTTGCTGCGCAGAATCGATTTTTTCCGGAAAACAGTAACATGTGTTCACAACGAAAGAAAGCACAGAGCCCCAGATTTTATGTTGTCCTGGAGAGCTTGCAGAGCACTGGGGAAAGGCAGGCATAGAATTCCCTGCTAGCACCTTCTCTGTGCCTGGGAAGCAGAAGTGTTCACATTGCTTCGCAGAATCGCTTTTGTGCAGAAAACAGTAACACTTGTTCAGAACGAAAGAAAGCACAGAGCCCCAGACTTTATGTTGTCCTGGAGAGCTTGCAGAGCCCTGGGGAAAGGCAGGCAGAGAATTCCCTGCTAGCACCTTCTCTGTGCCTGGGAAGCAGAAGTGTTCACATTGCTTCGCAGAATCGCTTTTGTGCAGAAAACAGTAACACTTGTTCAGAACGAAAGAAAGCACAGAGCCCCAGATTTTATGTTGTCCTGGAGAGCTTGCAGAGCACTGGGGAAAGGCAGGCAGAGAATTCCCTGCTAGCACCTTCTCTGTGCCTGGGAAGCAGAAGTGTTCACATTGCTTCGCAGAATCGCTTTTGTGCAGAAAACAGTAACACTTGTTCAGAACGAAAGAAAGCACAGAGCCCCAGATTTGCTGTTGTTCTGGAGAGCTTGCAGAGCACTGGGGAAAGGCAGGCATAGAATTCCCTGCTAGCACCTTCTCTGTGCCTGGGAACCAGAAGTGTTCACATTGCTTCGCAGAATCGCTTTTGTGCAGAAAACAGTAACACTTGTTCAGAACGAAAGAAAGCACAGAGCCCCAGATTTTATGTTGTCCTGGAGAGCTTGCAGAGCACTGGGGAAAGGCAGGCATAGAATTCCCTGCTAGCACCTTCTCTGTGCCTGGGAAGCAGAAGTGTTCACATTGCTTCGCAGAATCGCTTTTGTGGAGAAAACACTAAAACTTGTTCAGAACGAAAGAAAGCACAGAGCCCCAGATTTGCTGTTGTCCTGGAGAGCTTGCAGAGCCCTGGGGAAAGGCAGGCAGAGAATTCCCTGCTAGCACCTTCTCTGTGCCTGGGAAGCAGAAGTGTTCACATTGCTTCGCAGAATCGCTTTTGTGCAGAAAACAGTAACACTTGTTCAGAACGAAAGAAAGCACAGAGCCCCAGATTTTATGCTGTCCTGGAGAGCTTGCAGAGCACTGGGGAAAGGCAGGCAGAGAATTCCCTGCTAGCACCTTCTCTGTGCCTGGGAAGCAGAAGTGTTCACATTGCTTCGCAGAATCGCTTTTGTGCAGAAAACACTAACACTTGTTCAGAACGAAAGAAAGCACAGAGCCCCAGATTTTATGTTGTCCTGGAGAGCTTGCAGAGCAGTGGGGGAAGGCAGGCAGAGAATTCCCTGCTAGCACCTTCTCTGTGCCTGGGAATCAGAAGTGTTCACGTTGCTGCGCAGAATCGATTTTTTCCGGAAAACAGTAACATGTGTTCACAATGAAAGAAAGCACAGAGCCCCAGATTTGCTGTTGTCCTGGAGAGCTTGCAGAGCACTGGGGAAAGGCAGGCATAGAATACCCTGCTAGCACCTTCTCTGTGCCTGGGAAGCAGAAGTGTTCACGTTGCTGCGCAGAATCGATTTTTTCCGGAAAACAGTAACATGTGTTCACAACGAAAGAAAGCACAGAGCCCCAGACTTTATGTTGTCCTGGAGAGCTTGCAGAGCACTGGGGAAAGGCAGGCATAGAATTCCCTGATAGCACCTTCTCTGTGCCTGGGAAGCAGAAGTGTTCACATTGCTTCGCAGAATCGCTTTTGTGCAGAAAACAGTAACACTTGTTCAGAACGAAAGAAAGCACAGAGCCCCAGACTTTATGTTGTCCTGGAGAGCTTGCAGAGCCCTGGGGAAAGGCAGGCAGAGAATTCCCTGCTAGCACCTTCTCTGTGCCTGGGAAGCAGAAGTGTTCACATTGCTTCGCAGAATCGCTTTTGTGCAGAAAACAGTAACACTTGTTCAGAACGAAAGAAAGCACAGAGCCCCAGATTTTATGTTGTCCTGGAGAGCTTGCAGAGCACTGGGGAAAGGCAGGCATAGAATTCCCTGCTAGCACCTTCTCTGTGCCTGGGAAGCAGAAGTGTTCACATTGCTTCGCAGAATCGCTTTTGTGGAGAAAACACTAAAACTTGTTCAGAACGAAAGAAAGCACAGAGCCCCAGATTTGCTGTTGTCCTGGAGAGCTTGCAGAGCAGTGGGGGAAGGCAGGCAGAGAATTCCCTGCTAGCACCTTCTCTGTGCCTGGGAATCAGAAGTGTTCACGTTGCTGCGCAGAATCGATTTTTTCCGGAAAACAGTAACATGTGTTCACAACGAAAGAAAGCACAGAGCCCCAGATTTTATGCTGTCCTGGAGAGCTTGCAGAGCACTGGGGAAAGGCAGGCATAGAATTCCCTGCTAGCACCTTCTCTGTGCCTGGGAAGCAGAAGTGTTCACATTGCTTCGCAGAATCGCTTTTGTGCAGAAAACAGTAACACTTGTTCAGAACGAAAGAAAGCACAGAGCCCCAGACTTTATGTTGTCCTGGAGAGCTTGCAGAGCCCTGGGGAAAGGCAGGCAGAGAATTCCCTGCTAGCACCTTCTCTGTGCCTGGGAAGCAGAAGTGTTCACATTGCTTCGCAGAATCGCTTTTGTGCAGAAAACAGTAACACTTGTTCAGAACGAAAGAAAGCACAGAGCCCCAGATTTTATGTTGTCCTGGAGAGCTTGCAGAGCACTGGGGAAAGGCAGGCAGAGAATTCCCTGCTAGCACCTTCTCTGTGCCTGGGAAGCAGAAGTGTTCACATTGCTTCGCAGAATCGCTTTTGTGCAGAAAACAGTAACACTTGTTCAGAACGAAAGAAAGCACAGAGCCCCAGACTTTATGTTGTCCTGGAGAGCTTGCAGAGCAGTGGGGGAAGGCAGGCAGAGAATTCCCTGCTAGCACCTTCTCTGTGCCTGGGAATCAGAAGTGTTCACGTTGCTGCGCAGAATCAATTTTTTCCGGAAAACAGTAACATGTGTTCACAACGAAAGAAAGCACTGAGACCCAGATTTGTTGTTGTCCTGGAGAGCTTGCAGAGCACTGGGGAAAGGCAGGCAGAGAATTCCCTGCTAGCACCTTCTCTGTGCCTGGGAAGCAGAAGTGTTCACATTGCTTCGCAGAATCGCTTTTGTGCAGAAAACAGTAACACTTGTTCAGAACGAAAGAAAGCACAGAGCCCCAGATTTTATGTTGTCCTGGAGAGCTTGCAGAGCACTGGGGAAAGGCAGGCATAGAATTCCCTGCTAGCACCTTCTCTGTGCCTGGGAATCAGAAGTGTTCACATTGCTTCGCAGAATCGCTTTTGTGCAGAAAACAGTAACACTTGTTCAGAACGAAAGAAAGCACAGAGCCCCAGAGTTTATGTTGTCCTGGAGAGCTTGCAGAGCCCTGGGGAAAGGCAGGCAGAGAATTCCCTGCTAGCACCTTCTCTGTGCCTGGGAAGCAGAAGTGTTCACATTGCTTCGCAGAATCGCTTTTGTGCAGAAAACAGTAACACTTGTTCAGAACGAAAGAAAGCACAGAGCCCCAGATTTTATGCTGTCCTGGAGAGCTTGCAGAGCACTGGGGAAAGGCAGGCAGAGAATTCCCTGCTAGCACCTTCTCTGTGCCTGGGAAGCAGAAGTGTTCACATTGCTTCGCAGAATCGCTTTTGTGCAGAAAACAGTAACACTTGTTCAGAACGAAAGAAAGCACAGAGCCCCAGACTTTATGTTGTCCTGGAGAGCTTGCAGAGCCCTGGGGAAAGGCAGGCAGAGCATTCCCTGCTAGCACCTTCTCTGTGCCTGGGAAGCAGAAGTGTTCACATTGCTGTGCAGAATCACTTTTGTGCAGAAAACAGTAACACGTGTTCACAACGAAAGAAAGCACAGAGCCCCAGACTTTATGTTGTCCTGGAGAGCTTGCAGAGCAGTGGGGGAAGGCAGGCAGAGAATTCCCTGCTAGCACCTTCTCTGTGCCTGGGAATCAGAAGTGTTCACGTTGCTGCGCAGAATCAATTTTTTCCGGAAAACAGTAACATGTGTTCACAACGAAAGAAAGCACTGAGACCCAGATTTGTTGTTGTCCTGGAGAGCTTGCAGAGCACTGGGGAAAGGCAGGCAGAGAATTCCCTGCTAGCACCTTCTCTGTGCCTGGGAAACAGAAGTGTTCACATTGCTTCGCAGAATCGCTTTTGTGCAGAAAACAGTAACACTTGTTCAGAACGAAAGAAAGCACAGAGCCCCAGATTTTATGCTGTCCTGGAGAGCTTGCAGAGCACTGGGGAAAGGCAGGCAGAGAATTCCCTGCTAGCACCTTCTCTGTGCCTGGGAAGCAGAAGTGTTCACATTGCTTCGCAGAATCGCTTTTGTGCAGAAAACACTAAAAATTGTTCAGAACGAAAGAAAGCACAGAGCCCCAGATTTGCTGTTGTTCTGGAGAGCTTGCAGAGCCCTGGGGAAAGGCAGGCAGAGAATTCCCTGCTAGCACCTTCTCTGTGCCTGGGAATCAGAAGTGTTCACGTTGCTGCGCAGAATCGATTTTTTCCGGAAAACAGTAACATGTGTTCACAACGAAAGAAAGCACAGAGCCCCAGATTTTATGTTGTCCTGGAGAGCTTGCAGAGCACTGGGGAAAGGCAGGCATAGAATTCCCTGCTAGCACCTTCTCTGTGCCTGGGAAGCAGAAGTGTTCACATTGCTTCGCAGAATCGCTTTTGTGCAGAAAACAGTAACACTTGTTCAGAACGAAAGAAAGCACAGAGCCCCAGATTTTATGTTGTCCTGGAGAGCTTGCAGAGCACTGGGGAAAGGCAGGCAGAGAATTCCCTGCTAGCACCTTCTCTGTGCCTGGGAAGCAGAAGTGTTCACATTGCTTCGCAGAATCGCTTTTGTGCAGAAAACACTAACACTTGTTCAGAACGAAAGAAAGCACAGAGACCCAGATTTGTTGTTGTCCTGGAGAGCTTGCAGAGCAGTGGGGGAAGGCAGGCAGAGAATTCCCTGATAGCACCTTCTCTGTGCCTGGGAATCAGAAGTGTTCACGTTGCTGCGCAGAATCGATTTTTTCCGGAAAACAGTAACATGTGTTCACAACGAAAGCAAGCACAGAGCCCCAGATTTTATGTTGTCCTGGAGAGCTTGCAGAGCACTGGGGAAAGGCAGGCATAGAATTCCCTGCTAGCACCTTCTCTGTGCCTGGGAAGCAGAAGTGTTCACATTGCTTCGCAGAATCGCTTTTGTGCAGAAAACAGTAACACTTGTTCAGAACGAAAGAAAGCACAGAGCCCCAGACTTTATGTTGTCCTGGAGAGCTTGCAGAGCCCTGGGGAAAGGCAGGCAGAGAATTCCCTGCTAGCACCTTCTCTGTGCCTGGGAAGCAGAAGTGTTCACATTGCTTCGCAGAATCGCTTTTGTGCAGAAAACAGTAACACTTGTTCAGAACGAAAGAAAGCACAGAGCCCCAGATTTTATGTTGTCCTGGAGAGCTTGCAGAGCACTGGGGAAAGGCAGGCATAGAATTCCCTGCTAGCACCTTCTCTGTGCCTGGGAAGCAGAAGTGTTCACATTGCTTCGCAGAATCGCTTTTGTGCAGAAAACAGTAACACTTGTTCAGAACGAAAGAAAGCACAGAGCCCCAGATTTTATGTTGTCCTGGAGAGCTTGCAGAGCACTGGGGAAAGGCAGGCATAGAATTCCCTGCTAGCACCTTCTCTGTGCCTGGGAAGCAGAAGTGTTCACATTGCTTCGCAGAATCGCTTTTGTGCAGAAAACACTAAAACTTGTTCAGAACGAAAGAAAGCACAGAGCCCCAGATTTGCTGTTGTCCTGGAGAGCTTGCAGAGCCCTGGGGAAAGGCAGGCAGAGAATTCCCTGCTAGCACCTTCTCTGTGCCTGGGAAGCAGAAGTGTTCACATTGCTTCGCAGAATCGCTTTTGTGCAGAAAACAGTAACACTTGTTCAGAACGAAAGAAAGCACAGAGCCCCAGATTTTATGTTGTCCTGGAGAGCTTGCAGAGCACTGGGGAAAGGCAGGCAGAGAATTCCCTGCTAGCACCTTCTCTGTGCCTGGGAAGCAGAATTGTTCACATTGCTTCGCAGAATCGCTTTTGTGCAGAAAACACTAACACTTGTTCAGAACGAAAGAAACCACAGAGAACCAGATTTGTTGTTGTCCTGGAGAGCTTGCAGAGCAGTGGGGAAAGGCAGGCAGAGAATTCCCTGCTAGCACCTTCTCTGTGCCTGTTCACATTGCTTCGCAGAATCGCTTTTGTGCAGAAAACAGTAACACTTGGTCACAACGAAAGAAAGCACAGAGCCCCAGACTTTATGTTGTCCTGGAGAGCTTGCAGAGCACTGGGGAAAGGCAGGCAGAGAATTCCCTGCTAGCACCTTCTCTGTGCCTGTTCACATTGCTTCGCAGAATCGCTTTTGTGCAGACAACAGTAACACTTGTTCAGAACGAAAGAAAGCACAGAGCCCCAGATTTGCTGTTGTCCTGGAGAGCTTGCAGAGCACTGGGGAAAGGCAGGCAGAGAATTCCCTGCTAGCACCTTCTCTGTGCCTGTTCACATTGCTTCGCAGAATCGCTTTTGTGCAGAAAACACTAACACTTGTTCAGAACGAAAGAAAGCACCGAGCCCCAGACTTTATGTTGTCCTGGAGAGCTTGCAGAGCCCTGGGGAAAGGCAGGCATAGAATTCCCTGCTAGCACCTTCTCTGTGCCTGGGAAGCAGAAGTGTTCACATTGCTTCGCAGAATCGCTTTTGTGCAGAAAACAGTAACACTTGTTCAGAACGAAAGAAAGCACAGAGCCCCAGATTTTATGTTGTCCTGGAGAGCTTGCAGAGCACTGGGGAAAGGCAGGCAGAGAATTCCCTGCTAGCACCTTCTCTGTGCCTGGGAAGCAGAAGTGTTCACATTGCTGTGCAGAATCACTTTTGTGCAGAAAACAGTAACACTTGTTCAGAACGAAAGAAAGCACAGAGCCCCAGACTTTATGTTGTCCTGGAGAGCTTGCAGAGCCCTGGGGAAAGGCAGGCAGAGCATTCCCTGCTAGCACCTTCTCTGTGCCTGGGAAGCAGAAGTGTTCACATTGCTGTGCAGAATCACTTTTGTGCAGAAAACAGTAACACGTGTTCACAACGAAAGAAAGCACAGACCCCCAGACTTTATGTTGTCCTGGAGAGCTTGCAGAGCACTGGGGAAAGGCAGGCAGAGAATTCCCTGCTAGCACCTTCTCTGTGCCTGTTCACATTGCTTCGCAGAATCGCTTTTGTGCAGAAAACACTAACACTTGTTCAGAACGAAAGAAAGCACAGAGCCCCAGATTTGCTGTTGTCCTGGAGAGCTTGCAGAGCACTGGGGAAAGGCAGGCAGAGAATTCCCTGCTAGCACCTTCTCTGTGCCTGGGAAGCAGAAGTGTTCACATTGCTTCGCAGAATCGCTTTTGTGCAGAAAACAGTAACACTTGTTCAGAACGAAAGAAAGCACAGAGCCCCAGATTTTATGTTGTCCTGGAGAGCTTGCAGAGCACTGGGGAAAGGCAGGCAGAGAATTCCCTGATAGCACCTTCTCTGTGCCTGGGAAGCAGAAGTGTTCACGTTGCTGCGCAGAATCGATTTTTTTCAGAAAACAGTAACACGTGTTCACAACGAAAGAAAGCACTGAGACCCAGATTTGTTGTTGTCCTGGAGAGCTTGCAGAGCACTGGGGAAAGGCAGGCATAGAATTCCCTGCTAGCACCTTCTCTGTGCCTGGGAAGCAGAAGTGTTCACATTGCTTCGCAGAATTGCTTTTGTGCAGAAAACAGTAACACTTGTTCAGAACGAAAGAAAGCACAGAGCCCCAGATTTTATGTTGTCCTGGAGAGCTTGCAGAGCACTGGGGAAAGGCAGGCAGAGAATTCCCTGCTAGCACCTTCTCTGTGCCTGTTCACATTGCTTCGCAGAATCGCTTTTGTGCAGAAAACAGTAACACTTGTTCAGAACGAAAGAAAGCACAGAGCCCCAGATTTGCTGTTGTCCTGGAGAGCTTGCAGAGCACTGGGGAAAGGCAGGCAGAGAATTCCCTGCTAGCACCTTCTCTGTGCCTGGGAATCAGAAGTGTTCACGTTGCTGCGCAGAATCGATTTTTTCCGGAAAACAGTAACATGTGTTCACAATGAAAGAAAGCACAGAGCCCCAGATTTTATGTTGTCCTGGAGAGCTTGCAGAGCACTGGGGAAAGGCAGGCATAGAATACCCTGCTAGCACCTTCTCTGTGCCTGGGAAGCAGAAGTGTTCACGTTGCTGCGCAGAATCGATTTTTTCCGGAAAACAGTAACATGTGTTCACAACGAAAGAAAGCACAGAGCCCCAGACTTTATGTTGTCCTGGAGAGCTTGCAGAGCACTGGGGAAAGGCAGGCATAGAATTCCCTGATAGCACCTTCTCTGTGCCTGGGAAGCAGAAGTGTTCACATTGCTTCGCAGAATCGCTTTTGTGCAGAAAACAGTAACACTTGTTCAGAACGAAAGAAAGCACAGAGCCCCAGACTTTATGTTGTCCTGGAGAGCTTGCAGAGCCCTGGGGAAAGGCAGGCAGAGAATTCCCTGCTAGCACCTTCTCTGTGCCTGGGAAGCAGAAGTGTTCACATTGCTTCGCAGAATCGCTTTTGTGCAGAAAACAGTAACACTTGTTCAGAACGAAAGAAAGCACAGAGCCCCAGATTTTATGTTGTCCTGGAGAGCTTGCAGAGCACTGGGGAAAGGCAGGCATAGAATTCCCTGCTAGCACCTTCTCTGTGCCTGGGAAGCAGAAGTGTTCACATTGCTTCGCAGAATCGCTTTTGTGGAGAAAACACTAAAACTTGTTCAGAACGAAAGAAAGCACAGAGCCCCAGATTTGCTGTTGTCCTGGAGAGCTTGCAGAGCAGTGGGGGAAGGCAGGCAGAGAATTCCCTGCTAGCACCTTCTCTGTGCCTGGGAATCAGAAGTGTTCACGTTGCTGCGCAGAATCGATTTTTTCCGGAAAACAGTAACATGTGTTCACAACGAAAGAAAGCACAGAGCCCCAGATTTTATGCTGTCCTGGAGAGCTTGCAGAGCACTGGGGAAAGGCAGTCATAGAATTCCCTGCTAGCACCTTCTCTGTGCCTGGGAAGCAGAAGTGTTCACATTGCTTCGCAGAATCGCTTTTGTGCAGAAAACAGTAACACTTGTTCAGAACGAAAGAAAGCACAGAGCCCCAGACTTTATGTTGTCCTGGAGAGCTTGCAGAGCCCTGGGGAAAGGCAGGCAGAGAATTCCCTGCTAGCACCTTCTCTGTGCCTGGGAAGCAGAAGTGTTCACATTGCTTCGCAGAATCGCTTTTGTGCAGAAAACAGTAACACTTGTTCAGAACGAAAGAAAGCACAGAGCCCCAGATTTTATGTTGTCCTGGAGAGCTTGCAGAGCACTGGGGAAAGGCAGGCAGAGAATTCCCTGCTAGCACCTTCTCTGTGCCTGGGAAGCAGAAGTGTTCACATTGCTTCGCAGAATCGCTTTTGTGCAGAAAACAGTAACACTTGTTCAGAACGAAAGAAAGCACAGAGCCCCAGACTTTATGTTGTCCTGGAGAGCTTGCAGAGCAGTGGGGGAAGGCAGGCAGAGAATTCCCTGCTAGCACCTTCTCTGTGCCTGGGAATCAGAAGTGTTCACGTTGCTGCGCAGAATCAATTTTTTCCGGAAAACAGTAACATGTGTTCACAACGAAAGAAAGCACTGAGACCCAGATTTGTTGTTGTCCTGGAGAGCTTGCAGAGCACTGGGGAAAGGCAGGCAGAGAATTCCCTGCTAGCACCTTCTCTGTGCCTGGGAAACAGAAGTGTTCACATTGCTTCGCAGAATCGCTTTTGTGCAGAAAACAGTAACACTTGTTCAGAACGAAAGAAAGCACAGAGCCCCAGATTTGCTGTTGTCCTGGAGAGCTTGCAGAGCACTGGGGAAAGGCAGGCAGAGAATTCCCTGCTAGCACCTTCTCTGTGCCTGGGAAGCAGAAGTGTTCACATTGCTTCGCAGAATCGCTTTTGTGCAGAAAACAGTAACACTTGTTCAGAACGAAAGAAAGCACAGAGCCCCAGATTTTATGTTGTCCTGGAGAGCTTGCAGAGCACTGGGGAAAGGCAGGCATAGAATTCCCTGCTAGCACCTTCTCTGTGCCTGGGAATCAGAAGTGTTCACATTGCTTCGCAGAATCGCTTTTGTGCAGAAAACAGTAACACTTGTTCAGAACGAAAGAAAGCACAGAGCCCCAGACTTTATGTTGTCCTGGAGAGCTTGCAGAGCCCTGGGGAAAGGCAGGCAGAGAATTCCCTGCTAGCACCTTCTCTGTGCCTGGGAAGCAGAAGTGTTCACATTGCTTCGCAGAATCGCTTTTGTGCAGAAAACAGTAACACTTGTTCAGAACGAAAGAAAGCACAGAGCCCCAGATTTTATGCTGTCCTGGAGAGCTTGCAGAGCACTGGGGAAAGGCAGGCAGAGAATTCCCTGCTAGCACCTTCTCTGTGCCTGGGAAGCAGAAGTGTTCACATTGCTTCGCAGAATCGCTTTTGTGCAGAAAACAGTAACACTTGTTCAGAACGAAAGAAAGCACAGAGCCCCAGACTTTATGTTGTCCTGGAGAGCTTGCAGAGCCCTGGGGAAAGGCAGGCAGAGCATTCCCTGCTAGCACCTTCTCTGTGCCTGGGAAGCAGAAGTGTTCACATTGCTGTGCAGAATCACTTTTGTGCAGAAAACAGTAACACGTGTTCACAACGAAAGAAAGCACAGAGCCCCAGACTTTATGTTGTCCTGGAGAGCTTGCAGAGCAGTGGGGGAAGGCAGGCAGAGAATTCCCTGCTAGCACCTTCTCTGTGCCTGGGAATCAGAAGTGTTCACGTTGCTGCGCAGAATCAATTTTTTCCGGAAAACAGTAACATGTGTTCACAACGAAAGAAAGCACTGAGACCCAGATTTGTTGTTGTCCTGGAGAGCTTGCAGAGCACTGGGGAAAGGCAGGCAGAGAATTCCCTGCTAGCACCTTCTCTGTGCCTGGGAAACAGAAGTGTTCACATTGCTTCGCAGAATCGCTTTTGTGCAGAAAACAGTAACACTTGTTCAGAACGAAAGAAAGCACAGAGCCCCAGATTTTATGCTGTCCTGGAGAGCTTGCAGAGCACTGGGGAAAGGCAGGCAGAGAATTCCCTGCTAGCACCTTCTCTGTGCCTGGGAAGCAGAAGTGTTCACATTGCTTCGCAGAATCGCTTTTGTGCAGAAAACACTAAAAATTGTTCAGAACGAAAGAAAGCACAGAGCCCCAGATTTGCTGTTGTTCTGGAGAGCTTGCAGAGCAGTGGGGGAAGGCAGGCAGAGAATTCCCTGCTAGCACCTTCTCTGTGCCTGGGAATCAGAAGTGTTCACGTTGCTGCGCAGAATCGATTTTTTCCGGAAAACAGTAACATGTGTTCACAACGAAAGAAAGCACAGAGCCCCAGATTTTATGTTGTCCTGGAGAGCTTGCAGAGCACTGGGGAAAGGCAGGCATAGAATTCCCTGCTAGCACCTTCTCTGTGCCTGGGAAGCAGAAGTGTTCACATTGCTTCGCAGAATCGCTTTTGTGCAGAAAACAGTAACACTTGTTCAGAACGAAAGAAAGCACAGAGCCCCAGATTTTATGTTGTCCTGGAGAGCTTGCAGAGCACTGGGGAAAGGCAGGCAGAGAATTCCCTGCTAGCACCTTCTCTGTGCCTGGGAAGCAGAAGTGTTCACATTGCTTCGCAGAATCGCTTTTGTGCAGAAAACAGTAACACTTGTTCAGAACGAAAGAAAGCACAGAGCCCCAGACTTTATGTTGTCCTGGAGAGCTTGCAGAGCCCTGGGGAAAGGCAGGCAGAGCATTCCCTGCTAGCACCTTCTCTGTGCCTGGGAAGCAGAAGTGTTCACATTGCTGTGCAGAATCACTTTTGTGCAGAAAACAGTAACACGTGTTCACAACGAAAGAAAGCACAGAGCCCCAGACTTTATGTTGTCCTGGAGAGCTTGCAGAGCCCTGGGGAAAGGCAGGCAGAGCATTCCCTGCTAGCACCTTCTCTGTGCCTGGGAAGCAGAAGTGTTCACATTGCTGTGCAGAATCACTTTTGTGCAGAAAACAGTAACACGTGTTCACAACGAAAGAAAGCACAGACCCCCAGACTTTATGTTGTCCTGGAGAGCTTGCAGAGCACTAGGGAAAGGCAGGCAGAGAATTCCCTGCTAGCACCTTCTCTGTGCCTGTTCACATTGCTTCGCAGAATCGCTTTTGTGCAGAAAACACTAACACTTGTTCAGAACGAAAGAAAGCACAGAGCCCCAGATTTGCTGTTGTCCTGGAGAGCTTGCAGAGCACTGGGGAAAGGCAGGCAGAGAATTCCCTGCTAGCACCTTCTCTGTGCCTGGGAAGCAGAAGTGTTCACATTGCTTCGCAGAATCGCTTTTGTGCAGAAAACACTAACACTTGTTCAGAACGAAAGAAAGCACAGAGACCCAGATTTGTTGTTGTCCTGGAGAGCTTGCAGAGCAGTGGGGGAAGGCAGGCAGAGAATTCCCTGATAGCACCTTCTCTGTGCCTGGGAATCAGAAGTGTTCACGTTGCTGCGCAGAATCGATTTTTTCCGGAAAACAGTAACATGTGTTCACAACGAAAGCAAGCACAGAGCCCCAGATTTTATGTTGTCCTGGAGAGCTTGCAGAGCACTGGGGAAAGGCAGGCATAGAATTCCCTGCTAGCACCTTCTCTGTGCCTGGGAAGCAGAAGTGTTCACATTGCTTCGCAGAATCGCTTTTGTGCAGAAAACAGTAACACTTGTTCAGAACGAAAGAAAGCACAGAGCCCCAGACTTTATGTTGTCCTGGAGAGCTTGCAGAGCCCTGGGGAAAGGCAGGCAGAGAATTCCCTGCTAGCACCTTCTCTGTGCCTGGGAAGCAGAAGTGTTCACATTGCTTCGCAGAATCGCTTTTGTGCAGAAAACAGTAACACTTGTTCAGAACGAAAGAAAGCACAGAGCCCCAGATTTTATGTTGTCCTGGAGAGCTTGCAGAGCACTGGGGAAAGGCAGGCATAGAATTCCCTGCTAGCACCTTCTCTGTGCCTGGGAAGCAGAAGTGTTCACATTGCTTCGCAGAATCGCTTTTGTGCAGAAAACAGTAACACTTGTTCAGAACGAAAGAAAGCACAGAGCCCCAGATTTTATGTTGTCCTGGAGAGCTTGCAGAGCACTGGGGAAAGGCAGGCATAGAATTCCCTGCTAGCACCTTCTCTGTGCCTGGGAAGCAGAAGTGTTCACATTGCTTCGCAGAATCGCTTTTGTGCAGAAAACACTAAAACTTGTTCAGAACGAAAGAAAGCACAGAGCCCCAGATTTGCTGTTGTCCTGGAGAGCTTGCAGAGCCCTGGGGAAAGGCAGGCAGAGAATTCCCTGCTAGCACCTTCTCTGTGCCTGGGAAGCAGAAGTGTTCACATTGCTTCGCAGAATCGCTTTTGTGCAGAAAACAGTAACACTTGTTCAGAACGAAAGAAAGCACAGAGCCCCAGATTTTATGCTGTCCTGGAGAGCTTGCAGAGCACTGGGGAAAGGCAGGCAGAGAATTCCCTGCTAGCACCTTCTCTGTGCCTGGGAAGCAGAATTGTTCACATTGCTTCGCAGAATCGCTTTTGTGCAGAAAACACTAACACTTGTTCAGAACGAAAGAAACCACAGAGAACCAGATTTGTTGTTGTCCTGGAGAGCTTGCAGAGCAGTGGGGAAAGGCAGGCAGAGAATTCCCTGCTAGCACCTTCTCTGTGCCTGTTCACATTGCTTCGCAGAATCGCTTTTGTGCAGAAAACAGTAACACTTGGTCACAACGAAAGAAAGCACAGAGCCCCAGACTTTATGTTGTCCTGGAGAGCTTGCAGAGCACTGGGGAAAGGCAGGCAGAGAATTCCCTGCTAGCACCTTCTCTGTGCCTGTTCACATTGCTTCGCAGAATCGCTTTTGTGCAGACAACAGTAACACTTGTTCAGAACGAAAGAAAGCACAGAGCCCCAGATTTGCTGTTGTCCTGGAGAGCTTGCAGAGCACTGGGGAAAGGCAGGCAGAGAATTCCCTGCTAGCACCTTCTCTGTGCCTGTTCACATTGCTTCGCAGAATCGCTTTTGTGCAGAAAACACTAACACTTGTTCAGAACGAAAGAAAGCACCGAGCCCCAGACTTTATGTTGTCCTGGAGAGCTTGCAGAGCCCTGGGGAAAGGCAGGCATAGAATTCCCTGCTAGCACCTTCTCTGTGCCTGGGAAGCAGAAGTGTTCACATTGCTTCGCAGAATCGCTTTTGTGCAGAAAACAGTAACACTTGTTCAGAACGAAAGAAAGCACAGAGCCCCAGATTTTATGTTGTCCTGGAGAGCTTGCAGAGCACTGGGGAAAGGCAGGCAGAGAATTCCCTGCTAGCACCTTCTCTGTGCCTGGGAAGCAGAAGTGTTCACATTGCTGTGCAGAATCACTTTTGTGCAGAAAACAGTAACACTTGTTCAGAACGAAAGAAAGCACAGAGCCCCAGACTTTATGTTGTCCTGGAGAGCTTGCAGAGCCCTGGGGAAAGGCAGGCAGAGCATTCCCTGCTAGCACCTTCTCTGTGCCTGGGAAGCAGAAGTGTTCACATTGCTGTGCAGAATCACTTTTGTGCAGAAAACAGTAACACGTGTTCACAACGAAAGAAAGCACAGACCCCCAGACTTTATGTTGTCCTGGAGAGCTTGCAGAGCACTGGGGAAAGGCAGGCAGAGAATTCCCTGCTAGCACCTTCTCTGTGCCTGTTCACATTGCTTCGCAGAATCGCTTTTGTGCAGAAAACACTAACACTTGTTCAGAACGAAAGAAAGCACAGAGCCCCAGATTTGCTGTTGTCCTGGAGAGCTTGCAGAGCACTGGGGAAAGGCAGGCAGAGAATTCCCTGCTAGCACCTTCTCTGTGCCTGGGAAGCAGAAGTGTTCACATTGCTTCGCAGAATCGCTTTTGTGCAGAAAACAGTAACACTTGTTCAGAACGAAAGAAAGCACAGAGCCCCAGATTTTATGTTGTCCTGGAGAGCTTGCAGAGCACTGGGGAAAGGCAGGCAGAGAATTCCCTGATAGCACCTTCTCTGTGCCTGGGAAGCAGAAGTGTTCACGTTGCTGCGCAGAATCGATTTTTTTCAGAAAACAGTAACACGTGTTCACAACGAAAGAAAGCACTGAGACCCAGATTTGTTGTTGTCCTGGAGAGCTTGCAGAGCACTGGGGAAAGGCAGGCATAGAATTCCCTGCTAGCACCTTCTCTGTGCGTGGGAAGCAGAAGTGTTCACATTGCTTCGCAGAATTGCTTTTGTGCAGAAAACAGTAACACTTGTTCAGAACGAAAGAAAGCACAGAGCCCCAGATTTTATGTTGTCCTGGAGAGCTTGCAGAGCACTGGGGAAAGGCAGGCAGAGAATTCCCTGCTAGCACCTTCTCTGTGCCTGTTCACATTGCTTCGCAGAATCGCTTTTGTGCAGAAAACAGTAACACTTGTTCAGAACGAAAGAAAGCACAGAGCCCCAGATTTGCTGTTGTCCTGGAGAGCTTGCAGAGCACTGGGGAAAGGCAGGCAGAGAATTCCCTGCTAGCACCTTCTCTGTGCCTGTTCACATTGCTTCGCAGAATCGCTTTTGTGCAGAAAACAGTAACACTTGTTCAGAACGAAAGAAAGCACAGAGACCCAGATTTGCTGTTGTCCTGGAGAGCTTGCACAGCCATGGGGAAAGGCAGGCAGAGAATTCCCTGCTAGCACCTTCTCTGTGCCTGTTCACATTGCTTCGCAGAATCGCTTTTGTGCAGAAAACACTGTAACTTGTTCAGTACGAAAGAAAGCACAGAGCCCCAGATTTGCTGTTGTCCTGGAGAGCTTGCAGAGCACTGGGGAAAGGCAGGCGTAGAATTCCCTGCTAGCACCTTCTCTGTGGCTGGGAAGCAGAAGTGTTCACATTGCTTCGCAGAATCGCTTTTGTGCAGAAAACACTAAAACTTGTTCAGAATGAAAGAAAGCACAGAGCCCCAGATTTTATGTTGTCCTGGAGAGCTTGCAGAGCACTGGGGAAAGGCAGGCAGAGAATTCCCTGCTAGCACCTTCTCTGTGCCTGGGAAGCAGAAGTGTTCACATTGCTTCGCAGAATCGCTTTTGTGCAGAAAACACTAAAACTTGTTCAGAACGAAAGAAAGCACAGAGCCCCAGATTTGCTGTTGTCCTGGAGAGCTTGCAGAGCCCTGGGGAAAGGCAGGCAGAGAATTCCCTGCTAGCACCTTCTCTGTGCCTGGGAAGCAGAAGTGTTCACATTGCTTCGCAGAATCGCTTTTGTGCAGAAAACAGTAACACTTGTTCAGAACGAAAGAAAGCACAGAGCCCCAGATTTTATGCTGTCCTGGAGAGCTTGCAGAGCACTGGGGAAAGGCAGGCAGAGAATTCCCTGCTAGCACCTTCTCTGTGCCTGGGAAGCAGAAGTGTTCACATTGCTTCGCAGAATCGCTTTTGTGCAGAAAACACTAACACTTGTTCAAAACGAAAGAAAGCACAGAGACCCAGATTTGTTGTTGTCCTGGAGAGCTTGCAGAGCAGTGGGGGAAGGCAGGCAGAGAATTCCCTGCTAGCACCTTCTCTGTGCCTGGGAATCAGAAGTGTTCACGTTGCTGCGCAGAATCGATTTTTTCCGGAAAACAGTAACATGTGTTCACAACGAAAGAAAGCACAGAGCCCCAGATTTTATGTTGTCCTGGAGAGCTTGCAGAGCACTGGGGAAAGGCAGGCATAGAATTCCCTGCTAGCACCTTCTCTGTGCCTGGGAAGCAGAAGTGTTCACATTGCTGCGCAGAATCGCTTTTGTGCAGAAAACAGTAACACTTGTTCAGAACGAAAGAAAGCACAGAGCCCCAGACTTTATGTTGTCCTGGAGAGCTTGCAGAGCCCTGGGGAAAGGCAGGCAGAGAATTCCCTGCTAGCACCTTCTCTGTGCCTGGGAAGCAGAAGTGTTCACATTGCTTCGCAGAATCGCTTTTGTGCAGAAAACAGTAACACTTGTTCAGAACGAAAGAAAGCACAGAGCCCCAGATTTTATGTTGTCCTGGAGAGCTTGCAGAGCACTGGGGAAAGGCAGGCAGAGAATTCCCTGCTAGCACCTTCTCTGTGCCTGGGAAGCAGAAGTGTTCACATTGCTGTGCAGAATCACTTTTGTGCAGAAAACAGTAACACGTGTTCACAACGAAAGAAAGCACAGAGCCCCAGACTTTATGTTGTCCTGGAGAGCTTGCAGAGCCCTGGGGAAAGGCAGGCAGAGCATTCCCTGCTAGCACCTTCTCTGTGCCTGGGAAGCAGAAGTGTTCACATTGCTGTGCAGAATCACTTTTGTGCAGAAAACAGTAACACGTGTTCACAACGAAAGAAAGCACAGACCCCCAGACTTTATGTTGTCCTGGAGAGCTTGCAGAGCACTGGGGAAAGGCAGGCAGAGAATTCCCTGCTAGCACCTTCTCTGTGCCTGTTCACATTGCTTCGCAGAATCGCTTTTGTGCAGAAAACACTAACACTTGTTCAGAACGAAAGAAAGCACAGAGCCCCAGATTTTATGCTGTCCTGGAGAGCTTGCAGAGCACTGGGGAAAGGCAGGCAGAGAATTCCCTGCTAGCACCTTCTCTGTGCCTGGGAAGCAGAAGTGTTCACATTGCTTCGCAGAATCGCTTTTGTGCAGAAAACACTAACACTTGTTCAGAACGAAAGAAAGCACAGAGACCCAGATTTGTTGTTGTCCTGGAGAGCTTGCAGAGCAGTGGGGGAAGGCAGGCAGAGAATTCCCTGATAGCACCTTCTCTGTGCCTGGGAATCAGAAGTGTTCACGTTGCTGCGCAGAATCGATTTTTTCCGGAAAACAGTAACATGTGTTCACAACGAAAGCAAGCACAGAGCCCCAGATTTTATGTTGTCCTGGAGAGCTTGCAGAGCACTGGGGAAAGGCAGGCATAGAATTCCCTGCTAGCACCTTCTCTGTGCCTGGGAAGCAGAAGTGTTCACATTGCTTCGCAGAATCGCTTTTGTGCAGAAAACACTAACACTTGTTCAGAACGAAAGAAAGCACAGAGACCCAGATTTGTTGTTGTCCTGGAGAGCTTGCAGAGCAGTGGGGGAAGGCAGGCAGAGAATTCCCTGCTAGCACCTTCTCTGTGCCTGGGAATCAGAAGTGTTCACGTTGCTGCGCAGAATCGATTTTTTCCGGAAAACAGTAACATGTGTTCACAACGAAAGAAAGCACAGAGCCCCAGATTTTATGTTGTCCTGGAGAGCTTGCAGAGCACTGGGGAAAGGCAGGCATAGAATTCCCTGCTAGCACCTTCTCTGTGCCTGGGAAGCAGAAGTGTTCACATTGCTTCGCAGAATCGCTTTTGTGCAGAAAACAGTAACACTTTTTCAGAACGAAAGAAAGCACAGAGACCCAGACTTTATGTTGTCCTGGAGAGCTTGCAGAGCCCTGGGGAAAGGCAGGCATAGAATTCCCTGCTAGCACGTTCTCTGTGCCTGGGAAGCAGAAGTGTTCACATTGCTTCGCAGAATCGCTTTTGTGCAGAAAACAGTAACACTTGTTCAGAACGAAAGAAAGCACAGAGCCCCAGATTTTATGTTGTCCTGGAGAGCTTGCAGAGCACTGGGGAAAGGCAGGCAGAGAATTCCCTGCTAGCACCTTCTCTGTGCCTGGGAAGCAGAAGTGTTCACATTGCTTCGCAGAATCGCTTTTGTGCAGAAAACAGTAACACTTGTTCAGAACGAAAGAAAGCACAGAGCCCCAGACTTTATGTTGTCCTGGAGAGCTTGCAGAGCCCTGGGGAAAGGCAGGCAGAGCATTCCCTGCTAGCACCTTCTCTGTGCCTGGGAAGCAGAAGTGTTCACATTGCTGTGCAGAATCACTTTTGTGCAGAAAACAGTAACACGTGTTCACAACGAAAGAAAGCACAGAGCCCCAGACTTTATGTTGTCCTGGAGAGCTTGCAGAGCCCTGGGGAAAGGCAGGCAGAGCATTCCCTGCTAGCACCTTCTCTGTGCCTGGGAAGCAGAAGTGTTCACATTGCTGTGCAGAATCACTTTTGTGCAGAAAACAGTAACACGTGTTCACAACGAAAGAAAGCACAGACCCCCAGACTTTATGTTGTCCTGGAGAGCTTGCAGAGCACTAGGGAAAGGCAGGCAGAGAATTCCCTGCTAGCACCTTCTCTGTGCCTGTTCACATTGCTTCGCAGAATCGCTTTTGTGCAGAAAACACTAACACTTGTTCAGAACGAAAGAAAGCACAGAGCCCCAGATTTGCTGTTGTCCTGGAGAGCTTGCAGAGCACTGGGGAAAGGCAGGCAGAGAATTCCCTGCTAGCACCTTCTCTGTGCCTGGGAAGCAGAAGTGTTCACATTGCTTCGCAGAATCGCTTTTGTGCAGAAAACACTAACACTTGTTCAGAACGAAAGAAAGCACAGAGACCCAGATTTGTTGTTGTCCTGGAGAGCTTGCAGAGCAGTGGGGGAAGGCAGGCAGAGAATTCCCTGATAGCACCTTCTCTGTGCCTGGGAATCAGAAGTGTTCACGTTGCTGCGCAGAATCGATTTTTTCCGGAAAACAGTAACATGTGTTCACAACGAAAGCAAGCACAGAGCCCCAGATTTTATGTTGTCCTGGAGAGCTTGCAGAGCACTGGGGAAAGGCAGGCATAGAATTCCCTGCTAGCACCTTCTCTGTGCCTGGGAAGCAGAAGTGTTCACATTGCTTCGCAGAATCGCTTTTGTGCAGAAAACAGTAACACTTGTTCAGAACGAAAGAAAGCACAGAGCCCCAGACTTTATGTTGTCCTGGAGAGCTTGCAGAGCCCTGGGGAAAGGCAGGCAGAGAATTCCCTGCTAGCACCTTCTCTGTGCCTGGGAAGCAGAAGTGTTCACATTGCTTCGCAGAATCGCTTTTGTGCAGAAAACAGTAACACTTGTTCAGAACGAAAGAAAGCACAGAGCCCCAGATTTTATGTTGTCCTGGAGAGCTTGCAGAGCACTGGGGAAAGGCAGGCATAGAATTCCCTGCTAGCACCTTCTCTGTGCCTGGGAAGCAGAAGTGTTCACATTGCTTCGCAGAATCGCTTTTGTGCAGAAAACACTAAAACTTGTTCAGAACGAAAGAAAGCACAGAGCCCCAGATTTGCTGTTGTCCTGGAGAGCTTGCAGAGCCCTGGGGAAAGGCAGGCAGAGAATTCCCTGCTAGCACCTTCTCTGTGCCTGGGAAGCAGAAGTGTTCACATTGCTTCGCAGAATCGCTTTTGTGCAGAAAACAGTAACACTTGTTCAGAACGAAAGAAAGCACAGAGCCCCAGATTTTATGCTGTCCTGGAGAGCTTGCAGAGCACTGGGGAAAGGCAGGCAGAGAATTCCCTGCTAGCACCTTCTCTGTGCCTGGGAAGCAGAATTGTTCACATTGCTTCGCAGAATCGCTTTTGTGCAGAAAACACTAACACTTGTTCAGAACGAAAGAAACCACAGAGAACCAGATTTGTTGTTGTCCTGGAGAGCTTGCAGAGCAGTGGGGGAAGGCAGGCAGAGAATTCCCTGCTAGCACCTTCTCTGTGCCTGGGAATCAGAAGTGTTCACGTTGCTGCGCAGAATCGATTTTTTCCGGAAAACAGTAACATGTGTTCACAACGAAAGAAAGCACAGAGCCCCAGATTTTATGTTGTCCTGGAGAGCTTGCAGAGCACTGGGGAAAGGCAGGCATAGAATTCCCTGCTAGCACCTTCTCTGTGCCTGGGAAGCAGAAGTGTTCACATTGCTTCGCAGAATCGCTTTTGTGCAGAAAACACTAACACTTGTTCAGAACGAAAGAAAGCACAGAGCCCCAGACTTTATGTTGTCCTGGAGAGCTTGCAGAGCCCTGGGGAAAGGCAGGCATAGAATTCCCTGCTAGCACCTTCTCTGTGCCTGGGAAGCAGAAGTGTTCACATTGCTTCGCAGAATCGCTTTTGTGCAGAAAACAGTAACACTTGTTCAGAACGAAAGAAAGCACAGAGCCCCAGATTTTATGTTGTCCTGGAGAGCTTGCAGAGCACTGGGGAAAGGCAGGCAGAGAATTCCCTGCTAGCACCTTCTCTGTGCCTGGGAAGCAGAAGTGTTCACATTGCTTCGCAGAATCGCTTTTGTGCAGAAAACAGTAACACTTGTTCAGAACGAAAGAAAGCACAGAGCCCCAGACTTTATGTTGTCCTGGAGAGCTTGCAGAGCCCTGGGGAAAGGCAGGCAGAGAATTCCCTGCTAGCACCTTCTCTGTGCCTGGGAAGCAGAAGTGTTCACATTGCTGTGCAGAATCACTTTTGTGCAGAAAACAGTAACACGTGTTCACAACGAAAGAAAGCACAGAGCCCCAGACTTTATGTTGTCCTGGAGAGCTTGCAGAGCCCTGGGGAAAGGCAGGCAGAGCATTCCCTGCTAGCACCTTCTCTGTGCCTGGGAAGCAGAAGTGTTCACATTGCTGTGCAGAATCACTTTTGTGCAGAAAACAGTAACACGTGTTCACAACGAAAGAAAGCACAGACCCCCAGACTTTATGTTGTCCTGGAGAGCTTGCAGAGCACTGGGGAAAGGCAGGCAGAGAATTCCCTGCTAGCACCTTCTCTGTGCCTGTTCACATTGCTTCGCAGAATCGCTTTTGTGCAGAAAACACTAACACTTGTTCAGAACGAAAGAAAGCACAGAGCCCCAGATTTGCTGTTGTCCTGGAGAGCTTGCAGAGCACTGGGGAAAGGCAGGCAGAGAATTCCCTGCTAGCACCTTCTCTGTGCCTGGGAAGCAGAAGTGTTCACATTGCTTCGCAGAATCGCTTTTGTGCAGAAAACACTAACACTTGTTCAGAACGAAAGAAAGCACAGAGACCCAGATTTGTTGTTGTCCTGGAGAGCTTGCAGAGCAGTGGGGGAAGGCAGGCAGAGAATTCCCTGATAGCACCTTCTCTGTGCCTGGGAATCAGAAGTGTTCACGTTGCTGCGCAGAATCGATTTTTTCCGGAAAACAGTAACATGTTTTCACAACGAAAGAAAGCACAGAGCCCCAGATTTTATGTTGTCCTGGAGAGCTTGCAGAGCACTGGGGAAAGGCAGGCATAGAATTCCCTGCTAGCACCTTCTCTGTGCCTGGGAAGCAGAAGTGTTCACATTGCTTCGCAGAATCACTTTTGTGCAGAAAACAGTAACACGTGTTCACAACGAAAGAAAGCACAGAGCCCCAGACTTTATGTTGTCCTGGAGAGCTTGCAGAGCCCTGGGGAAAGGCAGGCAGAGCATTCCCTGCTAGCACCTTCTCTGTGCCTGGGAAGCAGAAGTGTTCACATTGCTGTGCAGAATCGCTTTTGTGCAGAAAACAGTAACACGTGTTCACAACGAAAGAAAGCACAGACCCCCAGACTTTATGTTGTCCTGGAGAGCTTGCAGAGCACTGGGGAAAGGCAGGCAGAGAATTCCCTGCTAGCACCTTCTCTGTGCCTGTTCACATTGCTTCGCAGAATCGCTTTTGTGCAGAAAACACTAACACTTGTTCAGAACGAAAGAAAGCACAGAGCCCCAGATTTGCTGTTGTCCTGGAGAGCTTGCAGAGCACTGGGGAAAGGCAGGCAGAGAATTCCCTGCTAGCACCTTCTCTGTGCCTGGGAAGCAGAAGTGTTCACATTGCTTCGCAGAATCGCTTTTGTGCAGAAAACAGTAACACTTGTTCAGAACGAAAGAAAGCACAGAGCCCCAGATTTTATGTTGTCCTGGAGAGCTTGCAGAGCACTGGGGAAAGGCAGGCAGAGAATTCCCTGCTAGCACCTTCTCTGTGCCTGTTCACATTGCTTCGCAGAATCGCTTTTGTGCAGAAAACAGTAACACTTGGTCACAACGAAAGAAAGCACAGAGCCCCAGACTTTATGTTGTCCTGGAGAGCTTGCAGAGCCCTGGGGAAAGGCAGGCAGAGAATTCCCTGCTAGCACCTTCTCTGTGCCTGTTCACATTGCTTCGCAGAATCGCTTTTGTGCAGAAAACAGTAACACTTGTTCAGAACGAAAGAAAGCACAGAGCCCCAGATTTGCTGTTGTCCTGGAGAGCTTGCAGAGCACTGGGGAAAGGCAGGCATAGAATTCCCTGCTAGCACCTTCTCTGTGCCTGTTCACATTGCTTCGCAGAATCGCTTTTGTGCAGAAAACACTAACACTTGTTCAGAACGAAAGAAAGCACCGAGCTCCAGATTTTATGTTGTCCTGGAGAGCTTGCAGAGCCCTGGGGAAAGGCAGGCAGAGAATTCCCTGCTAGCACCTTCTCTGTGCCTGGGAAGCAGAAGTGTTCACATTGCTTCGCAGAATCGCTTTTGTGCAGAAAACAGTAACACTTGTTCACAACGAAAGAAAGCACAAAGCCCCAGACTTTATGTTGTCCTGGAGAGCTTGCAGAGCACTGGGGAAAGGCAGGCAGAGAATTCCCTGCTAGCACCTTCTCTGTGCCTGGGAAGCAGAAGTGTTCACATTGCTTCGCAGAATCGCTTTTGTGCAGAAAACAGTAACACTTGTTCAGAACGAAAGAAAGCACAGAGCCCCAGATTTGCTGTTGTCCTGGAGAGCTTGCAGAGCCCTGGGGAAAGGCAGGCATAGAATTCCCTGCTAGCACCTTCTCTGTGCCTGGGAAGCAGAAGTGTTCACATTGCTTCGCAGAATCGCTTTTGTGCAGAAAACAGTAACACTTGTTCAGAACGAAAGAAAGCACAGAGCCCCAGATTTTATGTTGTCCTGGAGAGCTTGCAGAGCACTGGGGAAAGGCAGGCAGAGAATTCCCTGCTAGCACCTTCTCTGTGCCTGGGAAGCAGAAGTGTTCACATTGCTTCGCAGAATCGCTTTTGTGCAGAAAACAGTAACACTTGTTCAGAACGAAAGAAAGCACAGAGCCCCAGACTTTATGTTGTCCTGGAGAGCTTGCAGAGCCCTGGGGAAAGGCAGGCAGAGCATTCCCTGCTAGCACCTTCTCTGTGCCTGGGAAGCAGAAGTGTTCACATTGCTGTGCAGAATCACTTTTGTGCAGAAAACAGTAACACGTGTTCACAACGAAAGAAAGCACAGAGCCCCAGACTTTATGTTGTCCTGGAGAGCTTGCAGAGCCCTGGGGAAAGGCAGGCAGAGCATTCCCTGCTAGCACCTTCTCTGTGCCTGGGAAGCAGAAGTGTTCACATTGCTGTGCAGAATCACTTTTGTGCAGAAAACAGTAACACGTGTTCACAACGAAAGAAAGCACAGACCCCCAGACTTTATGTTGTCCTGGAGAGCTTGCAGAGCACTGGGGAAAGGCAGGCAGAGAATTCCCTGCTAGCACCTTCTCTGTGCCTGTTCACATTGCTTCGCAGAATCGCTTTTGTGCAGAAAACACTAACACTTGTTCAGAACGAAAGAAAGCACAGAGCCCCAGATTTGCTGTTGTCCTGGAGAGCTTGCAGAGCACTGGGGAAAGGCAGGCAGAGAATTCCCTGCTAGCACCTTCTCTGTGCCTGGGAAGCAGAAGTGTTCACATTGCTTCGCAGAATCGCTTTTGTGCAGAAAACAGTAACACTTGTTCACAACGAAAGAAAGCACAGAGCCCCAGATTTTATGTTGTCCTGGAGAGCTTGCAGAGCACTGGGGAAAGGCAGGCAGAGAATTCCCTGATAGCACCTTCTCTGTGCCTGGGAAGCAGAAGTGTTCACGTTGCTGCGCAGAATCGATTTTTTTCAGAAAACAGTAACACGTGTTCACAACGAAAGAAAGCACTGAGACCCAGATTTGTTGTTTTCCTGGAGAGCTTGCAGAGCACTGGGGAAAGGCAGGCATAGAATTCCCTGCTAGCACCTTCTCTGTGCCTGGGAAGCAGAAGTGTTCACATTGCTTCGCAGAATTGCTTTTGTGCAGAAAACACTAAAACTTGTTCAGAACGAAAGAAAGCACAGAGCCCCAGATTTGCTGTTGTCCTGGAGAGCTTGCAGAGCACTGGGGAAAGGCAGGCAGAGAATTCCCTGCTAGCACCTTCTCTGTGCCTGGGAAGCAGAAGTGTTCACATTGCTTCGCAGAATCGCTTTTGTGCAGAAAACAGTAACACTTGTTCAGAACGAAAGAAAGCACAGAGACCCAGATTTTATGTTGTCCTGGAGAGCTTGCAGAGCACTGGGGAAAGGCAGGCAGAGAATTCCCTGCTAGCACCTTCTCTGTGCCTGTTCACATTGCTTCGCAGAATCGCTTTTGTGCAGAAAACAGTAACACTTGTTCACAACGAAAGAAAGCACAGAGCCCCAGACTTTATGTTGTCCTGGAGAGCTTGCAGAGCACTGGGGAAAGGCAGGCAGAGAATTCCCTGCTAGCACCTTCTCTGTGCCTGTTCACATTGCTTCGCAGAATCGCTTTTGTGCAGAAAACAGTAACACTTGTTCAGAACGAAAGAAAGCACAGAGCCCCAGATTTGCTGTTGTCCTGGAGAGCTTGCAGAGCACTGGGGAAAGGCAGGCAGAGAATTCCCTGCTAGCACCTCCTCTGTGCCTGTTCACATTGCTTCGCAGAATCGCTTTTGTGCAGAAAACACTAACACTTGTTCAGAACGAAAGAAAGCACCGAGCTCCAGATTTTTTGTTGTCCTGGAGAGCTTGCAGAGCCCTGGGGAAAGGCAGGCAGAGAATTCCCTGCTAGCACCTTCTCTGTGCCTGGGAAGCAGAAGTGTTCACATTGCTTCGCAGAATCGCTTTTGTGCAGAAAACAGTAACACTTGTTCACAACGAAAGAAAGCACAAAGCCCCAGACTTTATGTTGTCCTGGAGAGCTTGCAGAGCACTGGGGAAAGGCAGGCAGAGAATTCCCTGCTAGCACCTTCTCTGTGCCTGTTCACATTGCTTCGCAGAATCGCTTTTGTGCAGAAAACAGTAACACTTGTTCACAACGAAAGAAAGCACAGAGCCCCAGACTTTATGTTGTCCTGGAGAGCTTGCAGAGCACTGGGGAAAGGCAGGCAGAGAATTCCCTGCTAGCACCTTCTCTGTGCCTGTTCACATTGCTTCGCAGAATCGCTTTTGTGCAGAAAACACTAAAACTTGTTCAGAACGAAAGAAAGCACAGAGCCCCAGATTTGCTGTTGTCCTGGAGAGCTTGCAGAGCACTGGGGAAAGGCAGGCAGAGAATTCCCTGCTAGCACCTTCTCTGTGCCTGGGAAGCAGAAGTGTTCACATTGCTTTGCAGAATCGCTTTTGTGCAGAAAACAGTAACACTTGTTCAGAACGAAAGAAAGCACAGAGCCCCAGATTTTATGTTGTCCTGGAGAGCTTGCAGAGCACTGGGGAAAGGCAGGCATAGAATTCCCTGCTAGCACCTTCTCTGTGCCTGGGAAGCAGAAGTGTTCACATTGCTTCGCAGAATCGCTTTTGTGCAGAAAACAGTAACACTTGTTCAGAACGAAAGAAAGCACAGAGCCCCAGATTTGCTGTTGTCCTGGAGAGCTTGCAGAGCACTGGGGAAAGGCAGGCAGAGAATTCCCTGCTAGCACCTTCTCTGTGCCTGGGAAGCAGAAGTGTTCACATTGCTTCGCAGAATCGCTTTTGTGCAGAAAACAGTAACACTTGTTCAGAACGAAAGAAAGCACAGAGCCCCAGACTTTATGTTGTCCTGGAGAGCTTGCAGAGCCCTGGGGAAAGGCAGGCAGAGCATTCCCTGCTAGCACCTTCTCTGTGCCTGGGAAGCAGAAGTGTTCACATTGCTGTGCAGAATCACTTTTGTGCAGAAAACAGTAACACGTGTTCACAACGAAAGAAAGCACAGACCCCCAGACTTTATGTTGTCCTGGAGAGCTTGCAGAGCACTGGGGAAAGGCAGGCAGAGAATTCCCTGCTAGCACCTTCTCTGTGCCTGTTCACATTGCTTCGCAGAATCGCTTTTGTGCAGAAAACACTAACACTTGTTCAGAACGAAAGAAAGCACAGAGCCCCAGATTTGCTGTTGTCCTGGAGAGCTTGCAGAGCACTGGGGAAAGGCAGGCAGAGAATTCCCTGCTAGCACCTTCTCTGTGCCTGGGAAGCAGAAGTGTTCACATTGCTTCGCAGAATCGCTTTTGTGCAGAAAACAGTAACACTTGTTCAGAACGAAAGAAAGCACAGAGCCCCAGATTTTATGTTGTCCTGGAGAGCTTGCAGAGCACTGGGGAAAGGCAGGCAGAGAATTCCCTGATAGCACCTTCTCTGTGCCTGGGAAGCAGAAGTGTTCACATTGCTTCGCAGAATCGCTTTTGTGCAGAAAACAGTAACACTTGTTCAGAACGAAAGAAAGCACAGAGCCCCAGATTTTATGTTGTCCTGGAGAGCTTGCAGAGCACTGGGGAAAGGCAGGCAGAGAATTCCCTGCTAGCACCTTCTCTGTGCCTGTTCACATTGCTTCGCAGAATCGCTTTTGTGCAGAAAACAGTAACACTTGTTCACAACGAAAGAAAGCACAGAGCCCCAGACTTTATGTTGTCCTGGAGAGCTTGCAGAGCACTGGGGAAAGGCAGGCAGAGAATTCCCTGCTAGCACCTTCTCTGTGCCTGTTCACATTGCTTCGCAGAATCGCTTTTGTGCAGAAAACAGTAACACTTGTTCAGAACGAAAGAAAGCACAGAGCCCCAGATTTGCTGTTGTCCTGGAGAGCTTGCAGAGCACTGGGGAAAGGCAGGCAGAGAATTCCCTGCTAGCACCTTCTCTGTGCCTGTTCACATTGCTTCGCAGAATCGCTTTTGTGCAGAAAACACTAACACTTGTTCAGAACGAAAGAAAGCACCGAGCTCCAGATTTTATGTTGTCCTGGAGAGCTTGCAGAGCCCTGGGGAAAGGCAGGCAGAGAATTCCCTGCTAGCACCTTCTCTGTGCCTGGGAAGCAGAAGTGTTCACATTGCTTCGCAGAATCGCTTTTGTGCAGAAAACAGTAACACTTGTTCACAACGAAAGAAAGCACAAAGCCCCAGACTTTATGTTGTCCTGGAGAGCTTGCAGAGCACTGGGGAAAGGCAGGCAGAGAATTCCCTGCTAGCACCTTCTCTGTGCCTGTTCACATTGCTTCGCAGAATCGCTTTTGTGCAGAAAACAGTAACACTTGTTCACAACGAAAGAAAGCACAGAGCCCCAGACTTTATGTTGTCCTGGAGAGCTTGCAGAGCACTGGGGAAAGGCAGGCAGAGAATTCCCTGCTAGCACCTTCTCTGTGCCTGTTCACATTGCTTCGCAGAATCGCTTTTGTGCAGAAAACAGTAAGACTTGTTCAGAACGAAAGAAAGCACAGAGACCCAGATTTGCTGTTGTCCTGGAGAGCTTGCAGAGCACTGGGGAAAGGCAGGCAGAGAATTCCCTGCTAGCACCTTCTCTGTGCCTGTTCACATTGCTTCACAGAATCGCTTTTGTGCAGAAAACAGTAACACTTGTTCAGAACGAAAGAAACCACAGAGAACCAGTTTTGTTGTTGTCCTGGAGAGCTTGCAGAGCACTGGGGAAAGGCAGGCAGAGAATTCCCTGCTAGCACCTTCTCTGTGCCTGGGAAGCAGAAGTGTTCACATTGCTTCGCAGAATCGCTTTTGTGCAGAAAACAGTAACACTTGTTCAGAACGAAAGAAAGCACAGAGCCCCAGATTTTATGTTGTCCTGGAGAGCTTGCAGAGCACTGGGGAAAGGCAGGCAGAGAATTCCCTGCTAGCACCTTCTCTGTGCCTGTTCACATTGCTTCGCAGAATCGCTTTTGTGCAGAAAACAGTAACACTTGGTCACAACGAAAGAAAGCACAGAGCCCCAGACTTTATGTTGTCCTGGAGAGCTTGCAGAGCCCTGGGGAAAGGCAGGCAGAGAATTCCCTGCTAGCACCTTCTCTGTGCCTGTTCACATTGCTTCGCAGAATCGCTTTTGTGCAGAAAACAGTAACACTTGTTCAGAACGAAAGAAAGCACAGAGCCCCAGATTTGCTGTTGTCCTGGAGAGCTTGCAGAGCACTGGGGAAAGGCAGGCATAGAATTCCCTGCTAGCACCTTCTCTGTGCCTGTTCACATTGCTTCGCAGAATCGCTTTTGTGCAGAAAACACTAACACTTGTTCAGAACGAAAGAAAGCACCGAGCTCCAGATTTTATGTTGTCCTGGAGAGCTTGCAGAGCCCTGGGGAAAGGCAGGCAGAGAATTCCCTGCTAGCACCTTCTCTGTGCCTGGGAAGCAGAAGTGTTCACATTGCTTCGCAGAATCGCTTTTGTGCAGAAAACAGTAACACTTGTTCACAACGAAAGAAAGCACAAAGCCCCAGACTTTATGTTGTCCTGGAGAGCTTGCAGAGCACTGGGGAAAGGCAGGCAGAGAATTCCCTGCTAGCACCTTCTCTGTGCCTGGGAAGCAGAAGTGTTCACATTGCTTCGCAGAATCGCTTTTGTGCAGAAAACAGTAACACTTGTTCAGAACGAAAGAAAGCACAGAGCCCCAGATTTGCTGTTGTCCTGGAGAGCTTGCAGAGCCCTGGGGAAAGGCAGGCATAGAATTCCCTGCTAGCACCTTCTCTGTGCCTGGGAAGCAGAAGTGTTCACATTGCTTCGCAGAATCGCTTTTGTGCAGAAAACAGTAACACTTGTTCAGAACGAAAGAAAGCACAGAGCCCCAGATTTTATGTTGTCCTGGAGAGCTTGCAGAGCACTGGGGAAAGGCAGGCAGAGAATTCCCTGCTAGCACCTTCTCTGTGCCTGGGAAGCAGAAGTGTTCACATTGCTTCGCAGAATCGCTTTTGTGCAGAAAACAGTAACACTTGTTCAGAACGAAAGAAAGCACAGAGCCCCAGACTTTATGTTGTCCTGGAGAGCTTGCAGAGCCCTGGGGAAAGGCAGGCAGAGCATTCCCTGCTAGCACCTTCTCTGTGCCTGGGAAGCAGAAGTGTTCACATTGCTGTGCAGAATCACTTTTGTGCAGAAAACAGTAACACGTGTTCACAACGAAAGAAAGCACAGAGCCCCAGACTTTATGTTGTCCTGGAGAGCTTGCAGAGCCCTGGGGAAAGGCAGGCAGAGCATTCCCTGCTAGCACCTTCTCTGTGCCTGGGAAGCAGAAGTGTTCACATTGCTGTGCAGAATCACTTTTGTGCAGAAAACAGTAACACGTGTTCACAACGAAAGAAAGCACAGACCCCCAGACTTTATGTTGTCCTGGAGAGCTTGCAGAGCACTGGGGAAAGGCAGGCAGAGAATTCCCTGCTAGCACCTTCTCTGTGCCTGTTCACATTGCTTCGCAGAATCGCTTTTGTGCAGAAAACACTAACACTTGTTCAGAACGAAAGAAAGCACAGAGCCCCAGATTTGCTGTTGTCCTGGAGAGCTTGCAGAGCACTGGGGAAAGGCAGGCAGAGAATTCCCTGCTAGCACCTTCTCTGTGCCTGGGAAGCAGAAGTGTTCACATTGCTTCGCAGAATCGCTTTTGTGCAGAAAACAGTAACACTTGTTCACAACGAAAGAAAGCACAGAGCCCCAGATTTTATGTTGTCCTGGAGAGCTTGCAGAGCACTGGGGAAAGGCAGGCAGAGAATTCCCTGATAGCACCTTCTCTGTGCCTGGGAAGCAGAAGTGTTCACGTTGCTGCGCAGAATCGATTTTTTTCAGAAAACAGTAACACGTGTTCACAACGAAAGAAAGCACTGAGACCCAGATTTGTTGTTTTCCTGGAGAGCTTGCAGAGCACTGGGGAAAGGCAGGCATAGAATTCCCTGCTAGCACCTTCTCTGTGCCTGGGAAGCAGAAGTGTTCACATTGCTTCGCAGAATTGCTTTTGTGCAGAAAACACTAAAACTTGTTCAGAACGAAAGAAAGCACAGAGCCCCAGATTTGCTGTTGTCCTGGAGAGCTTGCAGAGCACTGGGGAAAGGCAGGCAGAGAATTCCCTGCTAGCACCTTCTCTGTGCCTGGGAAGCAGAAGTGTTCACATTGCTTCGCAGAATCGCTTTTGTGCAGAAAACAGTAACACTTGTTCAGAACGAAAGAAAGCACAGAGACCCAGATTTTATGTTGTCCTGGAGAGCTTGCAGAGCACTGGGGAAAGGCAGGCAGAGAATTCCCTGCTAGCACCTTCTCTGTGCCTGTTCACATTGCTTCGCAGAATCGCTTTTGTGCAGAAAACAGTAACACTTGTTCAGAACGAAAGAAAGCACAGAGACCCAGATTTGTTGTTGTCCTGGAGAGCTTGCAGAGCACTGGGGAAAGGCAGGCAGAGAATTCCCTACTAGCACCTTCTCTGTGCCTGTTCACATTGCTTCGCAGAATCGCTTTTGTGCAGAAAACAGTAACACTTGTTCAGAACGAAAGAAAGCACAGAGACCCAGATTTGTTGTTGTCCTGGAGAGCTTGCAGAGCACTGGGGAAAGGCAGGCAGAGAATTCCCTGCTAGCACCTTCTCTGTGCCTGTTCACATTGCTTCGCAGAATCGTTTTTGTGCAGAAAACAGTAACACTTGTTCAGAACGAAAGAAAGCACAGAGACCCAGATTTGTTGTTGTCCTGGAGAGCTTGCAGAGCACTAGGGAAAGGCAGGCAGAGAATTCCCTGCTAGCACCTTCTCTGTGCCTGTTCACATTGCTTCGCAGAATCGCTTTTGTGCAGAAAACAGTAACACTTGTTCAGAACGAAACAAAGCACAGAGACCCAGATTTGCTGTTGTCCTGGAGAGCTTGCAGAGCACTGGGGAAAGGCAGGCAGAGAATTCCCTGCTAGCACCTTCTCTGTGCCTGTTCACATTGCTTCGCAGAATCGCTTTTGTGCAGAAAACAGTAACACTTGTTCAGAACGAAAGAAAGCACAGAGACCCAGATTTGCTGTTGTCCTGGAGAGCTTGCAGAGCACTGGGGAAAGGCAGGCAGAGAATTCCCTGCTAGCACCTTCTCTGTGCCTGTTCACATTGCTTCACAGAATCGCTTTTGTGCAGAAAACAGTAACACTTGTTCAGAACGAAAGAAACCACAGAGAACCAGTTTTGTTGTTGTCCTGGAGAGCTTGCAGAGCACTGGGGAAAGGCAGGCAGAGAATTCCCTGCTAGCACCTTCTCTGTGCCTGTTCACATTGCTTCGCAGAATCGCTTTTGTGCAGAAAACAGTAACACTTGTTCAGAACGAAAGAAAGCACAGAGCCCCAGATTTGCTGTTGTCCTGGAGAGCTTGCAGAGCACTGGGGAAAGGCAGGCAGAGAATTCCCTGCTAGCACCTTCTCTGTGCCTGTTCACATTGCTTCGCAGAATCGCTTTTGTGCAGAAAACAGTAACACTTGTTCAGAACGAAAGAAAGCACAGAGAACCAGATTTGTTGTTGTCCTGGAGAGCTTGCAGAGCACTGGGGAAAGGCAGGCAGAGAATTCCCTACTAGCACCTTCTCTGTGCCTGTTCACATTGCTTCGCAGAATCGCTTTTGTGCAGAAAACAGTAACACTTGTTCAGAACGAAAGAAAGCACAGAGACCCAGATTTGTTGTTGTCCTGGAGAGCTTGCAGAGCACTGGGGAAAGGCAGGCAGAGAATTCCCTGCTAGCACCTTCTCTGTGCCTGTTCACATTGCTTCGCAGAATCGTTTTTGTGCAGAAAACAGTAACACTTGTTCAGAACGAAAGAAAGCACAGAGCCCCAGATTTGCTGTTGTCCTGGAGAGCTTGCAGAGCACTGGGGAAAGGCAGGCAGAGAATTCCCTGCTAGCACCTTCTCTGTGCCTGTTCACATTGCTTCGCAGAATCGCTTTTGTGCAGAAAACAGTAACACTTGTTCACAACGAAAGAAAGCACAGAGCCCCAGACTTTATGTTGTCCTGGAGAGCTTGCAGAGCACTGGGGAAAGGCAGGCAGAGAATTCCCTACTAGCACCTTCTCTGTGCCTGTTCACATTGCTTCGCAGAATCGCTTTTGTGCAGAAAACAGTAACACTTGTTCAGAACGAAAGAAAGCACAGAGACCCAGATTTGTTGTTGTCCTGGAGAGCTTGCAGAGCACTAGGGAAAGGCAGGCAGAGAATTCCCTGCTAGCACCTTCTCTGTGCCTGTTCACATTGCTTCGCAGAATCGCTTTTGTGCAGAAAACAGTAACACTTGTTCAGAACGAAAGAAAGCACAGAGCCCCAGATTTGCTGTTGTCCTGGAGAGCTTGCAGAGCACTGGGGAAAGGCAGGCAGAGAATTCCCTGCTAGCACCTTCTCTGTGCCTGTTCACATTGCTTCGCAGAATCGCTTTTGTGCAGAAAACAGTAACACTTGTTCAGAACGAAAGAAACCACAGAGAACCAGATTTGTTGTTGTCCTGGAGAGCTTGCAGAGCACTGGGGAAAGGCAGGCAGAGAATTCCCTGCTAGCACCTCCTCTGTGCCTGTTCACATTGCTTCGCAGAATCGCTTTTGTGCAGAAAACAGTAACACTTGTTCAGAACGAAAGAAAGCACAGAGCCCCAGACTTTATGTTGTCCTGGAGAGCTTGCAGAGCACTGGGGAAAAGCAGGCAGAGTATTCCCTGCTAGCACCTTCTCTGTGCCTGGGAAGCAGAAGTGTTCACATTGCTTCGCAGAATCGCTTTTGTGCAGAAAACAGTAACACTTGTTCAGAATGAAAGAAAGCACAGAGCCCCAGATTTGCTGTTGTCCTGGAGAGCTTGCACAGCCATGGGGAAAGGCAGGCAGAGAATTCCCTGCTAGCACCTTCTCTGTGCATATTCAAATTGCTTCGCAGAATCGCTTTTGTGCAGAAAACAGTAACTCTTGTTCAGAACGAAACAAAGCACAGAGACCCAGATTTGCTGTTGTCCTGGAGAGCTTGCAGAGCACTGGGGAAAGGCAGGCAGAGAATTCCCTGCTAGCACCTTCTCTGTGCCTGTTCACATTGCTTCACAGAATCGCTTTTGTGCAGAAAACAGTAACACTTGTTCAGAACGAAAGAAAGCACAGAGACCCAGATTTGCTGTTGTCCTGGAGAGCTTGCAGAGCACTGGGGAAAGGCAGGCAGAGAATTCCCTGCTAGCACCTTCTCTGTGCCTGTTCACATTGCTTCACAGAATCGCTTTTGTGCAGAAAACAGTAACACTTGTTCAGAACGAAAGAAAGCACAGAGACCCAGATTTGTTGTTGTCCTGGAGAGCTTGCAGAGCACTAGGGAAAGGCAGGCAGAGAATTCCCTGCTAGCACCTTCTCTGTGCCTGTTCACATTGCTTCGCAGAATCGCTTTTGTGCAGAAAACAGTAACACTTGTTCAGAACGAAAGAAAGCACAGAGCCCCAGATTTGCTGTTGTCCTGGAGAGCTTGCAGAGCACTGGGGAAAGGCAGGCAGAGAATTCCCTGCTAGCACCTTCTCTGTGCCTGTTCACATTGCTTCGCAGAATCGCTTTTGTGCAGAAAACAGTAACACTTGTTCAGAATGAAAGAAAGCACAGATCCCCAGACTTTATGTTGTCCTGGAGAGCTTGCAGAGCACTGGGGAAAGGCAGGCAGAGAATTCCCTACTAGCACCTTCTCTGTGCCTGTTCACATTGCTTCGCAGAATCGCTTTTGTGCAGAAAACAGTAACACTTGTTCAGAACGAAAGAAAGCACAGAGACCCAGATTTGTTGTTGTCCTGGAGAGCTTGCAGAGCACTGGGGAAAGGCAGGCAGAGAATTCCCTGCTAGCACCTTCTCTGTGCCTGTTCACATTGCTTCGCAGAATCGCTTTTGTGCAGAAAACAGTAACACTTGTTCAGAACGAAAGAAAGCACAGAGACCCAGATTTGTTGTTGTCCTGGAGAGCTTGCAGAGCACTAGGGAAAGGCAGGCAGAGAATTCCCTGCTAGCACCTTCTCTGTGCCTGTTCACATTGCTTCGCAGAATCGCTTTTGTGCAGAAAACAGTAACACTTGTTCAGAACGAAAGAAAGCACAGAGCCCCAGATCTGCTGTTGTCCTGGAGAGCTTGCAGAGCACTGGGGAAAGGCAGGCAGAGAATTCCCTGCTAGCACCTTCTCTGTGCCTGTTCACATTGCTTCGCAGAATCGCTTTTGTGCAGAAAACAGTAACACTTGTTCAGAACGAAAGAAACCACAGAGAACCAGATTTGTTGTTGTCCTGGAGAGCTTGCAGAGCACTGGGGAAAGGCAGGCAGAGAATTCCCTGCTAGCACCTCCTCTGTGCCTGTTCACATTGCTTCGCAGAATCGCTTTTGTGCAGAAAACAGTAACACTTGTTCAGAACGAAAGAAAGCACAGAGCCCCAGACTTTATGTTGTCCTGGAGAGCTTGCAGAGCACTGGGGAAAAGCAGGCAGAGTATTCCCTGCTAGCACCTTCTCTGTGCCTGGGAAGCAGAAGTGTTCACATTGCTTCGCAGAATCGCTTTTGTGCAGAAAACACTAAAACTTGTTCAGAACGAAAGAAAGCACAGAGCCCCAGATTTGCTGTTGTCCTGGAGAGCTTGCAGAGCACTGGGGAAAGGCAGGCAGAGAATTCCCTGCTAGCACCTTCTCTGTGCATATTCAAATTGCTTCGCAGAATCGCTTTTGTGCAGAAAACAGTAACACTTGTTCAGAACGAAAGAAAGCACAGAGACCCAGATTTGCTGTTGTCCTGGGGAGCTGCAGAGCAGTGGGGGAAGGCAGGCAGAGAATTCCCTTCTAGCACCTTCTCTGTGCCTGGGAAGCAGAAGTGTTCACATTGCTTCGCAGAATCGCTTTTGTGCAGAAAACAGTAACACTTGTTCACAACGAAAGAAAGCACAGAGCCCCAGACTTTATGTTGTCCTGGAGAGCTTGCAGAGCACTGGGGAAAGGCAGGCAGAGAATTCCCTGCTAGCACCTTCTCTGTGCCTGTTCACATTGCTTCACAGAATCGCTTTTGTGCAGAAAACAGTAACACTTGTTCAGAACGAAAGAAACCACAGAGAACCAGATTTGTTGTTGTCCTGGAGAGCTTGCAGAGCACTGGGGAAAGGCAGGCAGAGAATTCCCTGCTAGCACCTTCTCTGTGCCTGTTCACATTGCTTCGCAGAATCGCTTTTGTGCAGAAAACAGTAACACTTGTTCAGAACGAAAGAAAGCACAGAGACCCAGATTTGTTGTTGTCCTGGAGAGCTTGCAGAGCACTAGGGAAAGGCAGGCAGAGAATTCCCTGCTAGCACCTTCTCTGTGCCTGTTCACATTGCTTCGCAGAATCGCTTTTGTGCAGAAAACAGTAACACTTGTTCAGAACGAAAGAAAGCACAGAGACCCAGATCTGCTGTTGTCCTGGAGAGCTTGCAGAGCACTGGGGAAAGGCAGGCAGAGAATTCCCTGCTAGCACCTTCTCTGTGCCTGTTCACATTGCTTCGCAGAATCGCTTTTGTGCAGAAAACAGTAACACTTGTTCAGAACGAAAGAAACCACAGAGAACCAGATTTGTTGTTGTCCTGGAGAGCTTGCAGAGCACTGGGGAAAGGCAGGCAGAGAATTCCCTGCTAGCACCTCCTCTGTGCCTGTTCACATTGCTTCGCAGAATCGCTTTTGTGCAGAAAACAGTAACACTTGTTCAGAACGAAAGAAAGCACAGAGCCCCAGACTTTATGTTGTCCTGGAGAGCTTGCAGAGCACTGGGGAAAAGCAGGCAGAGTATTCCCTGCTAGCACCTTCTCTGTGCCTGGGAAGCAGAAGTGTTCACATTGCTTCGCAGAATCGCTTTTGTGCAGAAAACACTAAAACTTGTTCAGAACGAAAGAAAGCACAGAGCCCCAGATTTGCTGTTGTCCTGGAGAGCTTGCAGAGCACTGGGGAAAGGCAGGCAGAGAATTCCCTGCTAGCACCTTCTCTGTGCATATTCAAATTGCTTCGCAGAATCGCTTTTGTGCAGAAAACAGTAACACTTGTTCAGAACGAAAGAAAGCACAGAGACCCAGATTTGCTGTTGTCCTGGGGAGCTGCAGAGCAGTGGGGGAAGGCAGGCAGAGAATTCCCTGCTAGCACCTTCTCTGTGCCTGTTCACATTGCTTCGCAGAATCGCTTTTGTGCAGAAAACAGTAACACTTGTTCAGAACGAAAGAAAGCACAGAGACCCAGATTTGTTGTTGTCCTGGAGAGCTTGCAGAGCACTGGGGAAAGGCAGGCAGAGAATTCCCTGCTAGCACCTTCTCTGTGCCTGTTCACATTGCTTCGCAGAATCGTTTTTGTGCAGAAAACAGTAACACTTGTTCAGAACGAAAGAAAGCACAGAGACCCAGATTTGTTGTTGTCCTGGAGAGCTTGCAGAGCACTAGGGAAAGGCAGGCAGAGAATTCCCTGCTAGCACCTTCTCTGTGCCTGTTCACATTGCTTCGCAGAATCGCTTTTGTGCAGAAAACAGTAACACTTGTTCAGAACGAAACAAAGCACAGAGACCCAGATTTGCTGTTGTCCTGGAGAGCTTGCAGAGCACTGGGGAAAGGCAGGCAGAGAATTCCCTGCTAGCACCTTCTCTGTGCCTGTTCACATTGCTTCACAGAATCGCTTTTGTGCAGAAAACAGTAACACTTGTTCAGAACGAAAGAAAGCACAGAGACCCAGATTTGCTGTTGTCCTGGAGAGCTTGCAGAGCACTGGGGAAAGGCAGGCAGAGAATTCCCTGCTAGCACCTTCTCTGTGCCTGTTCACATTGCTTCACAGAATCGCTTTTGTGCAGAAAACAGTAACACTTGTTCAGAACGAAAGAAACCACAGAGAACCAGTTTTGTTGTTGTCCTGGAGAGCTTGCAGAGCACTGGGGAAAGGCAGGCAGAGAATTCCCTGCTAGCACCTTCTCTGTGCCTGTTCACATTGCTTCGCAGAATCGCTTTTGTGCAGAAAACAGTAACACTTGTTCAGAACGAAAGAAAGCACAGAGCCCCAGATTTGCTGTTGTCCTGGAGAGCTTGCAGAGCACTGGGGAAAGGCAGGCAGAGAATTCCCTGCTAGCACCTTCTCTGTGCCTGTTCACATTGCTTCGCAGAATCGCTTTTGTGCAGAAAACAGTAACACTTGTTCAGAACGAAAGAAAGCACAGAGACCCAGATTTGTTGTTGTCCTGGAGAGCTTGCAGAGCACTGGGGAAAGGCAGGCAGAGAATTCCCTACTAGCACCTTCTCTGTGCCTGTTCACATTGCTTCGCAGAATCGCTTTTGTGCAGAAAACAGTAACACTTGTTCAGAACGAAAGAAAGCACAGAGACCCAGATTTGTTGTTGTCCTGGAGAGCTTGCAGAGCACTGGGGAAAGGCAGGCAGAGAATTCCCTGCTAGCACCTTCTCTGTGCCTGTTCACATTGCTTCGCAGAATCGTTTTTGTGCAGAAAACAGTAACACTTGTTCAGAACGAAAGAAAGCACAGAGCCCCAGATTTGCTGTTGTCCTGGAGAGCTTGCAGAGCACTGGGGAAAGGCAGGCAGAGAATTCCCTGCTAGCACCTTCTCTGTGCCTGTTCACATTGCTTCGCAGAATCGCTTTTGTGCAGAAAACAGTAACACTTGTTCACAACGAAAGAAAGCACAGAGCCCCAGACTTTATGTTGTCCTGGAGAGCTTGCAGAGCACTGGGGAAAGGCAGGCAGAGAATTCCCTACTAGCACCTTCTCTGTGCCTGTTCACATTGCTTCGCAGAATCGCTTTTGTGCAGAAAACAGTAACACTTGTTCAGAACGAAAGAAAGCACAGAGACCCAGATTTGTTGTTGTCCTGGAGAGCTTGCAGAGCACTAGGGAAAGGCAGGCAGAGAATTCCCTGCTAGCACCTTCTCTGTGCCTGTTCACATTGCTTCGCAGAATCGCTTTTGTGCAGAAAACAGTAACACTTGTTCAGAACGAAAGAAACCACAGAGAACCAGATTTGTTGTTGTCCTGGAGAGCTTGCAGAGCACTGGGGAAAGGCAGGCAGAGAATTCCCTGCTAGCACCTCCTCTGTGCCTGTTCACATTGCTTCGCAGAATCGCTTTTGTGCAGAAAACAGTAACACTTGTTCAGAACGAAAGAAAGCACAGAGCCCCAGACTTTATGTTGTCCTGGAGAGCTTGCAGAGCACTGGGGAAAAGCAGGCAGAGTATTCCCTGCTAGCACCTTCTCTGTGCCTGGGAAGCAGAAGTGTTCACATTGCTTCGCAGAATCGCTTTTGTGCAGAAAACAGTAACACTTGTTCAGAATGAAAGAAAGCACAGAGCCCCAGATTTGCTGTTGTCCTGGAGAGCTTGCACAGCCATGGGGAAAGGCAGGCAGAGAATTCCCTGCTAGCACCTTCTCTGTGCATATTCAAATTGCTTCGCAGAATCGCTTTTGTGCAGAAAACAGTAACTCTTGTTCAGAACGAAACAAAGCACAGAGACCCAGATTTGCTGTTGTCCTGGAGAGCTTGCAGAGCACTGGGGAAAGGCAGGCAGAGAATTCCCTGCTAGCACCTTCTCTGTGCCTGTTCACATTGCTTCACAGAATCGCTTTTGTGCAGAAAACAGTAACACTTGTTCAGAACGAAAGAAAGCACAGAGACCCAGATTTGCTGTTGTCCTGGAGAGCTTGCAGAGCACTGGGGAAAGGCAGGCAGAGAATTCCCTGCTAGCACCTTCTCTGTGCCTGTTCACATTGCTTCACAGAATCGCTTTTGTGCAGAAAACAGTAACACTTGTTCAGAACGAAAGAAAGCACAGAGACCCAGATTTGTTGTTGTCCTGGAGAGCTTGCAGAGCACTAGGGAAAGGCAGGCAGAGAATTCCCTGCTAGCACCTTCTCTGTGCCTGTTCACATTGCTTCGCAGAATCGCTTTTGTGCAGAAAACAGTAACACTTGTTCAGAACGAAAGAAAGCACAGAGCCCCAGATTTGCTGTTGTCCTGGAGAGCTTGCAGAGCACTGGGGAAAGGCAGGCAGAGAATTCCCTGCTAGCACCTTCTCTGTGCCTGTTCACATTGCTTCGCAGAATCGCTTTTGTGCAGAAAACAGTAACACTTGTTCAGAACGAAAGAAAGCACAGATCCCCAGACTTTATGTTGTCCTGGAGAGCTTGCAGAGCACTGGGGAAAGGCAGGCAGAGAATTCCCTACTAGCACCTTCTCTGTGCCTGTTCACATTGCTTCGCAGAATCGCTTTTGTGCAGAAAACAGTAACACTTGTTCAGAACGAAAGAAAGCACAGAGACCCAGATTTGTTGTTGTCCTGGAGAGCTTGCAGAGCACTGGGGAAAGGCAGGCAGAGAATTCCCTGCTAGCACCTTCTCTGTGCCTGTTCACATTGCTTCGCAGAATCGCTTTTGTGCAGAAAACAGTAACACTTGTTCAGAACGAAAGAAAGCACAGAGACCCAGATTTGTTGTTGTCCTGGAGAGCTTGCAGAGCACTAGGGAAAGGCAGGCAGAGAATTCCCTGCTAGCACCTTCTCTGTGCCTGTTCACATTGCTTCGCAGAATCGCTTTTGTGCAGAAAACAGTAACACTTGTTCAGAACGAAAGAAAGCACAGAGCCCCAGATCTGCTGTTGTCCTGGAGAGCTTGCAGAGCACTGGGGAAAGGCAGGCAGAGAATTCCCTGCTAGCACCTTCTCTGTGCCTGTTCACATTGCTTCGCAGAATCGCTTTTGTGCAGAAAACAGTAACACTTGTTCAGAACGAAAGAAACCACAGAGAACCAGATTTGTTGTTGTCCTGGAGAGCTTGCAGAGCACTGGGGAAAGGCAGGCAGAGAATTCCCTGCTAGCACCTCCTCTGTGCCTGTTCACATTGCTTCGCAGAATCGCTTTTGTGCAGAAAACAGTAACACTTGTTCAGAACGAAAGAAAGCACAGAGCCCCAGACTTTATGTTGTCCTGGAGAGCTTGCAGAGCACTGGGGAAAAGCAGGCAGAGTATTCCCTGCTAGCACCTTCTCTGTGCCTGGGAAGCAGAAGTGTTCACGTTGCTTCGCAGAATCGCTTTTGTGCAGAAAACACTAAAACTTGTTCAGAACGAAAGAAAGCACAGAGCCCCAGATTTGCTGTTGTCCTGGAGAGCTTGCAGAGCACTGGGGAAAGGCAGGCAGAGAATTCCCTGCTAGCACCTTCTCTGTGCATATTCAAATTGCTTCGCAGAATCGCTTTTGTGCAGAAAACAGTAACACTTGTTCAGAACGAAAGAAAGCACAGAGACCCAGATTTGCTGTTGTCCTGGGGAGCTGCAGAGCAGTGGGGGAAGGCAGGCAGAGAATTCCCTTCTAGCACCTTCTCTGTGCCTGGGAAGCAGAAGTGTTCACATTGCTTCGCAGAATCGCTTTTGTGCAGAAAACAGTAACACTTGTTCACAACGAAAGAAAGCACAGAGCCCCAGACTTTATGTTGTCCTGGAGAGCTTGCAGAGCACTGGGGAAAGGCAGGCAGAGAATTCCCTGCTAGCACCTTCTCTGTGCCTGTTCACATTGCTTCACAGAATCGCTTTTGTGCAGAAAACAGTAACACTTGTTCAGAACGAAAGAAACCACAGAGAACCAGATTTGTTGTTGTCCTGGAGAGCTTGCAGAGCACTGGGGAAAGGCAGGCAGAGAATTCCCTGCTAGCACCTTCTCTGTGCCTGTTCACATTGCTTCGCAGAATCGCTTTTGTGCAGAAAACAGTAACACTTGTTCAGAACGAAAGAAAGCACAGAGACCCAGATTTGTTGTTGTCCTGGAGAGCTTGCAGAGCACTAGGGAAAGGCAGGCAGAGAATTCCCTGCTAGCACCTTCTCTGTGCCTGTTCACATTGCTTCGCAGAATCGCTTTTGTGCAGAAAACAGTAACACTTGTTCAGAACGAAAGAAAGCACAGAGCCCCAGATCTGCTGTTGTCCTGGAGAGCTTGCAGAGCACTGGGGAAAGGCAGGCAGAGAATTCCCTGCTAGCACCTTCTCTGTGCCTGTTCACATTGCTTCGCAGAATCGCTTTTGTGCAGAAAACAGTAACACTTGTTCAGAACGAAAGAAACCACAGAGAACCAGATTTGTTGTTGTCCTGGAGAGCTTGCAGAGCACTGGGGAAAGGCAGGCAGAGAATTCCCTGCTAGCACCTCCTCTGTGCCTGTTCACATTGCTTCGCAGAATCGCTTTTGTGCAGAAAACAGTAACACTTGTTCAGAACGAAAGAAAGCACAGAGCCCCAGACTTTATGTTGTCCTGGAGAGCTTGCAGAGCACTGGGGAAAAGCAGGCAGAGTATTCCCTGCTAGCACCTTCTCTGTGCCTGGGAAGCAGAAGTGTTCACATTGCTTCGCAGAATCGCTTTTGTGCAGAAAACACTAAAACTTGTTCAGAACGAAAGAAAGCACAGAGCCCCAGATTTGCTGTTGTCCTGGAGAGCTTGCAGAGCACTGGGGAAAGGCAGGCAGAGAATTCCCTGCTAGCACCTTCTCTGTGCATATTCAAATTGCTTCGCAGAATCGCTTTTGTGCAGAAAACAGTAACACTTGTTCAGAACGAAAGAAAGCACAGAGACCCAGATTTGCTGTTGTCCTGCGAGCTGCAGAGCAGTGGGGGAAGGCAGGCAGAGAATTCCCTTCTAGCACCTTCTCTGTGCCTGGGAAGCAGAAGTGTTCACATTGCTTCGCAGAATCGCTTTTGTGCAGAAAACAGTAACACTTGTTCACAACGAAAGAAAGCACAGAGCCCCAGACTTTATGTTGTCCTGGAGAGCTTGCAGAGCACTGGGGAAAGGCAGGCAGAGAATTCCCTGCTAGCACCTTCTCTGTGCCTGTTCACATTGCTTCACAGAATCGCTTTTGTGCAGAAAACAGTAACACTTGTTCAGAACGAAAGAAACCACAGAGAACCAGATTTGTTGTTGTCCTGGAGAGCTTGCAGAGCACTGGGGAAAGGCAGGCAGAGAATTCCCTGCTAGCACCTTCTCTGTGCCTGTTCACATTGCTTCGCAGAATCGCTTTTGTGCAGAAAACAGTAACACTTGTTCAGAACGAAAGAAAGCACAGAGCCCCAGATTTTATGTTGTCCTGGAGAGCTTGCAGAGCACTGGGGAAAGGCAGGCAGAGAATTCCCTGCTAGCACCTTCTCTGTGCCTGTTCACATTGCTTCGCAGAATCGCTTTTGTGCAGAAAACAGTAACACTTGTTCAGAACGAAAGAAAGCACAGAGCCCCAGATTTTATGTTGTCCTGGAGAGCTTGCAGAGCACTGGGGAAAGGCAGGCAGAGAATTCCCTGCTAGCACCTTCTCTGTGCCTGTTCACATTGCTTCGCAGAATCGCTTTTGTGCAGAAAACAGTAACACTTGTTCACAACGAAAGAAAGCACAGAGCCCCAGACTTTATGTTGTCCTGGAGAGCTTGCAGAGCACTGGGGAAAGGCAGGCAGAGAATTCCCTGCTAGCACCTTCTCTGTGCCTGTTCACATTGCTTCGCAGAATCGCTTTTGTGCAGAAAACAGTAACACTTGTTCAGAACGAAAGAAAGCACAGAGCCCCAGATTTGCTGTTGTCCTGGAGAGCTTGCAGAGCACTGGGGAAAGGCAGGCAGAGAATTCCCTGCTAGCACCTTCTCTGTGCCTGTTCACATTGCTTCGCAGAATCGCTTTTGTGCAGAAAACACTAACACTTGTTCAGAACGAAAGAAAGCACCGAGCTCCAGATTTTATGTTGTCCTGGAGAGCTTGCAGAGCCCTGGGGAAAGGCAGGCAGAGAATTCCCTGCTAGCACCTTCTCTGTGCCTGGGAAGCAGAAGTGTTCACATTGCTTCGCAGAATCGCTTTTGTGCAGAAAACAGTAACACTTGTTCACAACGAAAGAAAGCACAAAGCCCCAGACTTTATGTTGTCCTGGAGAGCTTGCAGAGCACTGGGGAAAGGCAGGCAGAGAATTCCCTGCTAGCACCTTCTCTGTGCCTGTTCACATTGCTTCGCAGAATCGCTTTTGTGCAGAAAACAGTAACACTTGTTCACAACGAAAGAAAGCACAGAGCCCCAGACTTTATGTTGTCCTGGAGAGCTTGCAGAGCACTGGGGAAAGGCAGGCAGAGAATTCCCTGCTAGCACCTTCTCTGTGCCTGTTCACATTGCTTCGCAGAATCGCTTTTGTGCAGAAAACAGTAACACTTGTTCAGAACGAAAGAAAGCACAGAGACCCAGATTTGCTGTTGTCCTGGAGAGCTTGCAGAGCACTGGGGAAAGGCAGGCAGAGAATTCCCTGCTAGCACCTTCTCTGTGCCTGTTCACATTGCTTCACAGAATCGCTTTTGTGCAGAAAACAGTAACACTTGTTCAGAACGAAAGAAACCACAGAGAACCAGTTTTGTTGTTGTCCTGGAGAGCTTGCAGAGCACTGGGGAAAGGCAGGCAGAGAATTCCCTGCTAGCACCTTCTCTGTGCCTGTTCACATTGCTTCGCAGAATCGCTTTTGTGCAGAAAACAGTAACACTTGTTCAGAACGAAAGAAAGCACAGAGCCCCAGATTTGCTGTTGTCCTGGAGAGCTTGCAGAGCACTGGGGAAAGGCAGGCAGAGAATTCCCTGCTAGCACCTTCTCTGTGCCTGTTCACATTGCTTCGCAGAATCGCTTTTGTGCAGAAAACAGTAACACTTGTTCAGAACGAAAGAAAGCACAGATCCCCAGACTTTATGTTGTCCTGGAGAGCTTGCAGAGCACTGGGGAAAGGCAGGCAGAGAATTCCCTACTAGCACCTTCTCTGTGCCTGTTCACATTGCTTCGCAGAATCGCTTTTGTGCAGAAAACAGTAACACTTGTTCAGAACGAAAGAAAGCACAGAGACCCAGATTTGTTGTTGTCCTGGAGAGCTTGCAGAGCACTGGGGAAAGGCAGGCAGAGAATTCCCTGCTAGCACCTTCTCTGTGCCTGTTCACATTGCTTCGCAGAATCGCTTTTGTGCAGAAAACAGTAACACTTGTTCAGAACGAAAGAAAGCACAGAGACCCAGATTTGTTGTTGTCCTGGAGAGCTTGCAGAGCACTAGGGAAAGGCAGGCAGAGAATTCCCTGCTAGCACCTTCTCTGTGCCTGTTCACATTGCTTCGCAGAATCGCTTTTGTGCAGAAAACAGTAACACTTGTTCAGAACGAAAGAAAGCACAGAGCCCCAGATCTGCTGTTGTCCTGGAGAGCTTGCAGAGCACTGGGGAAAGGCAGGCAGAGAATTCCCTGCTAGCACCTTCTCTGTGCCTGTTCACATTGCTTCGCAGAATCGCTTTTGTGCAGAAAACAGTAACACTTGTTCAGAACGAAAGAAACCACAGAGAACCAGATTTGTTGTTGTCCTGGAGAGCTTGCAGAGCACTGGGGAAAGGCAGGCAGAGAATTCCCTGCTAGCACCTCCTCTGTGCCTGTTCACATTGCTTCGCAGAATCGCTTTTGTGCAGAAAACAGTAACACTTGTTCAGAACGAAAGAAAGCACAGAGCCCCAGACTTTATGTTGTCCTGGAGAGCTTGCAGAGCACTGGGGAAAAGCAGGCAGAGTATTCCCTGCTAGCACCTTCTCTGTGCCTGGGAAGCAGAAGTGTTCACGTTGCTTCGCAGAATCGCTTTTGTGCAGAAAACACTAAAACTTGTTCAGAACGAAAGAAAGCACAGAGCCCCAGATTTGCTGTTGTCCTGGAGAGCTTGCAGAGCACTGGGGAAAGGCAGGCAGAGAATTCCCTGCTAGCACCTTCTCTGTGCATATTCAAATTGCTTCGCAGAATCGCTTTTGTGCAGAAAACAGTAACACTTGTTCAGAACGAAAGAAAGCACAGAGACCCAGATTTGCTGTTGTCCTGGGGAGCTGCAGAGCAGTGGGGGAAGGCAGGCAGAGAATTCCCTTCTAGCACCTTCTCTGTGCCTGGGAAGCAGAAGTGTTCACATTGCTTCGCAGAATCGCTTTTGTGCAGAAAACAGTAACACTTGTTCACAACGAAAGAAAGCACAGAGCCCCAGACTTTATGTTGTCCTGGAGAGCTTGCAGAGCACTGGGGAAAGGCAGGCAGAGAATTCCCTGCTAGCACCTTCTCTGTGCCTGTTCACATTGCTTCACAGAATCGCTTTTGTGCAGAAAACAGTAACACTTGTTCAGAACGAAAGAAACCACAGAGAACCAGATTTGTTGTTGTCCTGGAGAGCTTGCAGAGCACTGGGGAAAGGCAGGCAGAGAATTCCCTGCTAGCACCTTCTCTGTGCCTGTTCACATTGCTTCGCAGAATCGCTTTTGTGCAGAAAACAGTAACACTTGTTCAGAACGAAAGAAAGCACAGAGACCCAGATTTGTTGTTGTCCTGGAGAGCTTGCAGAGCACTAGGGAAAGGCAGGCAGAGAATTCCCTGCTAGCACCTTCTCTGTGCCTGTTCACATTGCTTCGCAGAATCGCTTTTGTGCAGAAAACAGTAACACTTGTTCAGAACGAAAGAAAGCACAGAGCCCCAGATCTGCTGTTGTCCTGGAGAGCTTGCAGAGCACTGGGGAAAGGCAGGCAGAGAATTCCCTGCTAGCACCTTCTCTGTGCCTGTTCACATTGCTTCGCAGAATCGCTTTTGTGCAGAAAACAGTAACACTTGTTCAGAACGAAAGAAACCACAGAGAACCAGATTTGTTGTTGTCCTGGAGAGCTTGCAGAGCACTGGGGAAAGGCAGGCAGAGAATTCCCTGCTAGCACCTCCTCTGTGCCTGTTCACATTGCTTCGCAGAATCGCTTTTGTGCAGAAAACAGTAACACTTGTTCAGAACGAAAGAAAGCACAGAGCCCCAGACTTTATGTTGTCCTGGAGAGCTTGCAGAGCACTGGGGAAAAGCAGGCAGAGTATTCCCTGCTAGCACCTTCTCTGTGCCTGGGAAGCAGAAGTGTTCACATTGCTTCGCAGAATCGCTTTTGTGCAGAAAACACTAAAACTTGTTCAGAACGAAAGAAAGCACAGAGCCCCAGATTTGCTGTTGTCCTGGAGAGCTTGCAGAGCACTGGGGAAAGGCAGGCAGAGAATTCCCTGCTAGCACCTTCTCTGTGCATATTCAAATTGCTTCGCAGAATCGCTTTTGTGCAGAAAACAGTAACACTTGTTCAGAACGAAAGAAAGCACAGAGACCCAGATTTGCTGTTGTCCTGCGAGCTGCAGAGCAGTGGGGGAAGGCAGGCAGAGAATTCCCTTCTAGCACCTTCTCTGTGCCTGGGAAGCAGAAGTGTTCACATTGCTTCGCAGAATCGCTTTTGTGCAGAAAACAGTAACACTTGTTCACAACGAAAGAAAGCACAGAGCCCCAGACTTTATGTTGTCCTGGAGAGCTTGCAGAGCACTGGGGAAAGGCAGGCAGAGAATTCCCTGCTAGCACCTTCTCTGTGCCTGTTCACATTGCTTCACAGAATCGCTTTTGTGCAGAAAACAGTAACACTTGTTCAGAACGAAAGAAACCACAGAGAACCAGATTTGTTGTTGTCCTGGAGAGCTTGCAGAGCACTGGGGAAAGGCAGGCAGAGAATTCCCTGCTAGCACCTTCTCTGTGCCTGTTCACATTGCTTCGCAGAATCGCTTTTGTGCAGAAAACAGTAACACTTGTTCAGAACGAAAGAAAGCACAGAGCCCCAGATTTTATGTTGTCCTGGAGAGCTTGCAGAGCACTGGGGAAAGGCAGGCAGAGAATTCCCTGCTAGCACCTTCTCTGTGCCTGTTCACATTGCTTCGCAGAATCGCTTTTGTGCAGAAAACAGTAACACTTGTTCAGAACGAAAGAAAGCACAGAGCCCCAGATTTTATGTTGTCCTGGAGAGCTTGCAGAGCACTGGGGAAAGGCAGGCAGAGAATTCCCTGCTAGCACCTTCTCTGTGCCTGTTCACATTGCTTCGCAGAATCGCTTTTGTGCAGAAAACAGTAACACTTGTTCACAACGAAAGAAAGCACAGAGCCCCAGACTTTATGTTGTCCTGGAGAGCTTGCAGAGCACTGGGGAAAGGCAGGCAGAGAATTCCCTGCTAGCACCTTCTCTGTGCCTGTTCACATTGCTTCGCAGAATCGCTTTTGTGCAGAAAACAGTAACACTTGTTCAGAACGAAAGAAAGCACAGAGCCCCAGATTTGCTGTTGTCCTGGAGAGCTTGCAGAGCACTGGGGAAAGGCAGGCAGAGAATTCCCTGCTAGCACCTTCTCTGTGCCTGTTCACATTGCTTCGCAGAATCGCTTTTGTGCAGAAAACACTAACACTTGTTCAGAACGAAAGAAAGCACCGAGCTCCAGATTTTATGTTGTCCTGGAGAGCTTGCAGAGCCCTGGGGAAAGGCAGGCAGAGAATTCCCTGCTAGCACCTTCTCTGTGCCTGGGAAGCAGAAGTGTTCACATTGCTTCGCAGAATCGCTTTTGTGCAGAAAACAGTAACACTTGTTCACAACGAAAGAAAGCACAAAGCCCCAGACTTTATGTTGTCCTGGAGAGCTTGCAGAGCACTGGGGAAAGGCAGGCAGAGAATTCCCTGCTAGCACCTTCTCTGTGCCTGTTCACATTGCTTCGCAGAATCGCTTTTGTGCAGAAAACAGTAACACTTGTTCACAACGAAAGAAAGCACAGAGCCCCAGACTTTATGTTGTCCTGGAGAGCTTGCAGAGCACTGGGGAAAGGCAGGCAGAGAATTCCCTGCTAGCACCTTCTCTGTGCCTGTTCACATTGCTTCGCAGAATCGCTTTTGTGCAGAAAACAGTAACACTTGTTCAGAACGAAAGAAAGCACAGAGACCCAGATTTGCTGTTGTCCTGGAGAGCTTGCAGAGCACTGGGGAAAGGCAGGCAGAGAATTCCCTGCTAGCACCTTCTCTGTGCCTGTTCACATTGCTTCACAGAATCGCTTTTGTGCAGAAAACAGTAACACTTGTTCAGAACGAAAGAAACCACAGAGAACCAGTTTTGTTGTTGTCCTGGAGAGCTTGCAGAGCACTGGGGAAAGGCAGGCAGAGAATTCCCTGCTAGCACCTTCTCTGTGCCTGTTCACATTGCTTCGCAGAATCGCTTTTGTGCAGAAAACAGTAACACTTGTTCAGAACGAAAGAAAGCACAGAGCCCCAGATTTGCTGTTGTCCTGGAGAGCTTGCAGAGCACTGGGGAAAGGCAGGCAGAGAATTCCCTGCTAGCACCTTCTCTGTGCCTGTTCACATTGCTTCGCAGAATCGCTTTTGTGCAGAAAACAGTAACACTTGTTCAGAACGAAAGAAAGCACAGAGACCCAGATTTGTTGTTGTCCTGGAGAGCTTGCAGAGCACTGGGGAAAGGCAGGCAGAGAATTCCCTACTAGCACCTTCTCTGTGCCTGTTCACATTGCTTCGCAGAATCGCTTTTGTGCAGAAAACACTAACACTTGTTCAGAACGAAAGAAAGCACAGAGACCCAGATTTGTTGTTGTCCTGGAGAGCTTGCAGAGCACTGGGGAAAGGCAGGCAGAGAATTCCCTGCTAGCACCTTCTCTGTGCCTGTTCACATTGCTTCGCAGAATCGCTTTTGTGCAGAAAACAGTAACACTTGTTCAGAACGAAAGAAAGCACAGAGCCCCAGATTTGCTGTTGTCCTGGAGAGCTTGCAGAGCACTAGGGAAAGGCAGGCAGAGAATTCCCTGCTAGCACCTTCTCTGTGCCTGTTCACATTGCTTCGCAGAATCGCTTTTGTGCAGAAAACAGTAACACTTGTTCAGAACGAAAGAAAGCACAGAGCCCCAGATTTGCTGTTGTCCTGGAGAGCTTGCAGAGCACTGGGGAAAGGCAGGCAGAGAATTCCCTGCTAGCACCTTCTCTGTGCCTGTTCACATTGCTTCGCAGAATCGCTTTTGTGCAGAAAACAGTAACACTTGTTCAGAACGAAAGAAACCACAGAGAACCAGATTTGTTGTTGTCCTGGAGAGCTTGCAGAGCACTGGGGAAAGGCAGGCAGAGAATTCCCTGCTAGCACCTCCTCTGTGCCTGTTCACATTGCTTCGCAGAATCGCTTTTGTGCAGAAAACAGTAACACTTGTTCAGAACGAAAGAAAGCACAGAGCCCCAGACTTTATGTTGTCCTGGAGAGCTTGCAGAGCACTGGGGAAAAGCAGGCAGAGTATTCCCTGCTAGCACCTTCTCTGTGCCTGGGAAGCAGAAGTGTTCACATTGCTTCGCAGAATCGCTTTTGTGCAGAAAACAGTAACACTTGTTCAGAATGAAAGAAAGCACAGAGCCCCAGATTTGCTGTTGTCCTGGAGAGCTTGCACAGCCATGGGGAAAGGCAGGCAGAGAATTCCCTGCTAGCACCTTCTCTGTGCATATTCAAATTGCTTCGCAGAATCGCTTTTGTGCAGAAAACAGTAACACTTGTTCAGAACGAAAGAAAGCACAGAGCCCCAGATTTGCTGTTGTCCTGGGGAGCTGCAGAGCAGTGGGGGAAGGCAGGCAGAGAATTCCCTTCTAGCACCTTCTCTGTGCCTGGGAAGCAGAAGTGTTCACATTGCTTCGCAGAATCGCTTTTGTGCAGAAAACAGTAACACTTGTTCAGAACGAAAGAAAGCACAGAGCCCCAGACTTTATGTTGTCCTGGAGAGCTTGCAGAGCACTGGGGAAAGGCAGGCAGAGAATTCCCTGCTAGCACCTTCTCTGTGCCTGTTCACATTGCTTCACAGAATTGCTTTTGTGCAGAAAACAGTAACACTTGTTCAGAACGAAAGAAACCACAGAGAACCAGATTTGTTGTTGTCCTGGAGAGCTTGCAGAGCACTGGGGAAAGGCAGGCAGAGAATTCCCTGCTAGCACCTTCTCTGTGCCTGTTCACATTGCTTCGCAGAATCGCTTTTGTGCAGAAAACAGTAACACTTGTTCAGAACGAAAGAAAGCACAGAGCCCCAGATTTTATGTTGTCCTGGAGAGCTTGCAGAGCACTGGGGAAAGGCAGGCAGAGAATTCCCTGCTAGCACCTTCTCTGTGCCTGTTCACATTGCTTCGCAGAATCGCTTTTGTGCAGAAAACAGTAACACTTGTTCAGAACGAAAGAAAGCACAGAGCCCCAGATTTTATGTTGTCCTGGAGAGCTTGCAGAGCACTGGGGAAAGGCAGGCAGAGAATTCCCTGCTAGCACCTTCTCTGTGCCTGTTCACATTGCTTCGCAGAATCGCTTATGTGCAGAAAACAGTAACACTTGTTCACAACGAAAGAAAGCACAGAGCCCCAGACTTTATGTTGTCCTGGAGAGCTTGCAGAGCACTGGGGAAAGGCAGGCAGAGAATTCCCTGCTAGCACCTTCTCTGTGCCTGTTCACATTGCTTCGCAGAATCGCTCTTGTGCAGAAAACTGTAACACTTGTTCAGAACGAAAGAAAGCACAGAGCCCCAGATTTGCTGTTGTCCTGGAGAGCTTGCAGAGCACTGGGGAAAGGCAGGCAGAGAATTCCCTGCTAGCACCTTCTCTGTGCCTGTTCACATTGCTTCGCAGAATCGCTTTTGTGCAGAAAACACTAACACTTGTTCAGAACGAAAGAAAGCACCGAGCTCCAGATTTTATGTTGTCCTGGAGAGCTTGCAGAGCCCTGGGGAAAGGCAGGCAGAGAATTCCCTGCTAGCACCTTCTCTGTGCCTGGGAAGCAGAAGTGTTCACATTGCTTCGCAGAATCGCTTTTGTGCAGAAAACAGTAACACTTGTTCACAACGAAAGAAAGCACAAAGCCCCAGACTTTATGTTGTCCTGGAGAGCTTGCAGAGCACTGGGGAAAGGCAGGCAGAGAATTCCCTGCTAGCACCTTCTCTGTGCCTGTTCACATTGCTTCGCAGAATCGCTTTTGTGCAGAAAACAGTAACACTTGTTCACAACGAAAGAAAGCACAGAGCCCCAGACTTTATGTTGTCCTGGAGAGCTTGAAGAGCACTGGGGAAAGGCAGGCAGAGAATTCCCTGCTAGCACCTTCTCTGTGCCTGTTCACATTGCTTCGCAGAATCGCTTTTGTGCAGAAAACAGTAACACTTGTTCAGAACGAAAGAAAGCACAGAGACCCAGATTTGCTGTTGTCCTGGAGAGCTTGCAGAGCACTGGGGAAAGGCAGGCAGAGAATTCCCTGCTAGCACCTTCTCTGTGCCTGTTCACATTGCTTCACAGAATCGCTTTTGTGCAGAAAACAGTAACACTTGTTCAGAACGAAAGAAACCACAGAGAACCAGATTTGTTGTTGTCCTGGAGAGCTTGCAGAGCACTGGGGAAAGGCAGGCAGAGAATTCCCTGCTAGCACCTTCTCTGTGCCTGTTCACATTGCTTCGCAGAATCGCTTTTGTGCAGAAAACAGTAACACTTGTTCAGAACGAAAGAAAGCACAGAGCCCCAGATTTTATGTTGTCCTGGAGAGCTTGCAGAGCACTGGGGAAAGGCAGGCAGAGAATTCCCTGCTAGCACCTTCTCTGTGCCTGTTCACATTGCTTCGCAGAATCGCTTTTGTGCAGAAAACAGTAACACTTGTTCAGAACGAAAGAAAGCACAGAGCCCCAGATTTTATGTTGTCCTGGAGAGCTTGCAGAGCACTGGGGAAAGGCAGGCAGAGAATTCCCTGCTAGCACCTTCTCTGTGCCTGTTCACATTGCTTCGCAGAATCGCTTTTGTGCAGAAAACAGTAACACTTGTTCACAACGAAAGAAAGCACAGAGCCCCAGACTTTATGTTGTCCTGGAGAGCTTGCAGAGCACTGGGGAAAGGCAGGCAGAGAATTCCCTGCTAGCACCTTCTCTGTGCCTGTTCACATTGCTTCGCAGAATCGCTTTTGTGCAGAAAACAGTAACACTTGTTCAGAACGAAAGAAAGCACAGAGCCCCAGATTTGCTGTTGTCCTGGAGAGCTTGCAGAGCACTGGGGAAAGGCAGGCAGAGAATTCCCTGCTAGCACCTTCTCTGTGCCTGTTCACATTGCTTCGCAGAATCGCTTTTGTGCAGAAAACACTAACACTTGTTCAGAACGAAAGAAAGCACCGAGCTCCAGATTTTATGTTGTCCTGGAGAGCTTGCAGAGCCCTGGGGAAAGGCAGGCAGAGAATTCCCTGCTAGCACCTTCTCTGTGCCTGGGAAGCACAAGTGTTCACATTGCTTCGCAGAATCGCTTTTGTGCAGAAAACAGTAACACTTGTTCAGAACGAAAGAAAGCACAAAGCCCCAGACTTTATGTTGTCCTGGAGAGCTTGCAGAGCACTGGGGAAAGGCAGGCAGAGAATTCCCTGCTAGCACCTTCTCTGTGCCTGTTCACATTGCTTCGCAGAATCGCTTTTGTGCAGAAAACAGTAACACTTGTTCACAACGAAAGAAAGCACAGAGCCCCAGACTTTATGTTGTCCTGGAGAGCTTGCAGAGCACTGGGGAAAGGCAGGCAGAGAATTCCCTGCTAGCACCTTCTCTGTGCCTGTTCACATTGCTTCGCAGAATCGCTTTTGTGCAGAAAACAGTAACACTTGTTCAGAACGAAAGAAAGCACAGAGACCCAGATTTGCTGTTGTCCTGGAGAGCTTGCAGAGCACTGGGGAAAGGCAGGCAGAGAATTCCCTGCTAGCACCTTCTCTGTGCCTGTTCACATTGCTTCACAGAATCGCTTTTGTGCAGAAAACAGTAACACTTGTTCAGAACGAAAGAAACCACAGAGAACCAGTTTTGTTGTTGTCCTGGAGAGCTTGCAGAGCACTGGGGAAAGGCAGGCAGAGAATTCCCTGCTAGCACCTTCTCTGTGCCTGTTCACATTGCTTCGCAGAATCGCTTTTGTGCAGAAAACAGTAACACTTGTTCAGAACGAAAGAAAGCACAGAGCCCCAGATTTGCTGTTGTCCTGGAGAGCTTGCAGAGCACTGGGGAAAGGCAGGCAGAGAATTCCCTGCTAGCACCTTCTCTGTGCCTGTTCACATTGCTTCGCAGAATCGCTTTTGTGCAGAAAACAGTAACACTTGTTCAGAACGAAAGAAAGCACAGAGACCCAGATTTGTTGTTGTCCTGGAGAGCTTGCAGAGCACTGGGGAAAGGCAGGCAGAGAATTCCCTACTAGCACCTTCTCTGTGCCTGTTCACATTGCTTCGCAGAATCGCTTTTGTGCAGAAAACAGTAACACTTGTTCAGAACGAAAGAAACCACAGAGCCCCAGATTTGCTGTTGTCCTGGAGAGCTTGCAGAGCACTGGGGAAAGGCAGGCAGAGAATTCCCTGCTAGCACCTTCTCTGTGCCTGTTCACATTGCTTCGCAGAATCGCTTTTGTGCAGAAAACAGTAACACTTGTTCAGAACGAAAGAAAGCACAGAGCCCCAGACTTTATGTTGTCCTGGAGAGCTTGCAGAGCACTGGGGAAAGGCAGGCAGAGAATTCCCTGCTAGCACCTTCTCTGTGCCTGTTCACATTGCTTCGCAGAATCGCTTTTGTGCAGAAAACAGTAACACTTGTTCAGAACGAAAGAAAGCACAGAGCCCCAGATTTGCTGTTGTCCTGGAGAGCTTGCAGAGCACTGGGGAAAGGCAGGCAGAGAATTCCCTGCTAGCACCTTCTCTGTGCCTGTTCACATTGCTTCGCAGAATCGCTTTTGTGCAGAAAACAGTAACACTTGTTCAGAACGAAAGAAAGCACAGAGACCCAGATTTGTTGTTGTCCTGGAGAGGTTGCAGAGCACTGGGGAAAGGCAGGCAGAGAATTCCCTGCTAGCACCTTCTCTGTGCCTGTTCACATTGCTTCGCAGAATCGCTTTTGTGCAGAAAACAGTAACACTTGTTCAGAACGAAAGAAAGCACAGAGAACCAGATTTGTTGTTGTCCTGGAGAGCTTGCAGAGCACTGGGGAAAGGCAGGCAGAGAATTCCCTGCTAGCACCTTCTCTGTGCCTGTTCACATTGCTTCGCAGAATCGCTTTTGTGCAGAAAACAGTAACACTTCTTCAGAACGAAAGAAAGCACAGAGACCCAGATTTGTTGTTGTCCTGGAGAGCTTGCAGAGCACTAGGGAAAGGCAGGCAGAGAATTCCCTGCTAGCACCTTCTCTGTGCCTGTTCACATTGCTTCGCAGAATCGCTTTTGTGCAGAAAACAGTAACACTTGTTCAGAACGAAAGAAAGCACAGAGCCCCAGATTTGCTGTTGTCCTGGAGAGCTTGCACAGCCATGGGGAAAGGCAGGCAGAGAATTCCCTGCTAGCACCTTCTCTGTGCCTGTTCACATTGCTTCGCAGAATCGCTTTTGTGCAGAAAACAGTAACACTTGTTCAGAACGAAAGAAAGCACAGAGCCCCAGACTTTATGTTGTCCTGGAGAGCTTGCAGAGCACTGGGGAAAAGCAGGCAGAGTATTCCCTGCTAGCACCTTCTCTGTGCCTGGGAAGCAGAAGTGTTCACATTGCTTCGCAGAATCGCTTTTGTGCAGAAAACAGTAACACTTGTTCAGAATGAAAGAAAGCACAGAGCCCCAGATTTGCTGTTGTCCTGGAGAGCTTGCACAGCCATGGGGAAAGGCAGGCAGAGAATTCCCTGCTAGCACCTTCTCTGTGCATATTCAAATTGCTTCGCAGAATTGCTTTTGTGCAGAAAACAGTAACACTTGTTCAGAACGAAAGAAAGCACAGAGCCCCAGATTTGCTGTTGTCCTGGGGAGCTGCAGAGCAGTGGGGGAAGGCAGGCAGAGAATTCCCTTCTAGCACCTTCTCTGTGCCTGGGAAGCAGAAGTGTTCACATTGCTTCGCAGAATCGCTTTTGTGCAGAAAACAGTAACACTTGTTCACAACGAAAGAAAGCACAGAGCCCCAGACTTTATGTTGTCCTGGAGAGCTTGCAGAGCACTGGGGAAAGGCAGGCAGAGAATTCCCTGCTAGCACCTTCTCTGTGCCTGTTCACATTGCTTCACAGAATCGCTTTTGTGCAGAAAACAGTAACACTTGTTCAGAACGAAAGAAAGCACAGAGACCCAGATTTGTTGTTGTCCTGGAGAGCTTGCAGAGCACTGGGGAAAGGCAGGCAGAGAATTCCCTACTAGCACCTTCTCTGTGCCTGTTCACATTGCTTCGCAGAATCGCTTTTGTGCAGAAAACAGTAACACTTGTTCAGAACGAAAGAAAGCACAGAGACCCAGATTTGTTGTTGTCCTGGAGAGCTTGCAGAGCACTGGGGAAAGGCAGGCAGAGAATTCCCTGCTAGCACCTTCTCTGTGCCTGTTCACATTGCTTCGCAGAATCGCTTTTGTGCAGAAAACAGTAACACTTGTTCAGAACGAAAGAAAGCACAGAGCCCCAGATTTGCTGTTGTCCTGGAGAGCTTGCACAGCCATGGGGAAAGGCAGGCAGAGAATTCCCTGCTAGCACCTTCTCTGTGCCTGTTCACATTGCTTCGCAGAATCGCTTTTGTGCAGAAAACAGTAACACTTGTTCAGAACGAAAGAAACCACAGAGAACCAGATTTGTTGTTGTCCTGGAGAGCTTGCAGAGCACTGGGGAAAGGCAGGCAGAGAATTCCCTGCTAGCACCTCCTCTGTGCCTGTTCACATTGCTTCGCAGAATCGCTTTTGTGCAGAAAACAGTAACACTTGTTCAGAACGAAAGAAAGCACAGAGCCCCAGACTTTATGTTGTCCTGGAGAGCTTGCAGAGCACTGGGGAAAAGCAGGCAGAGAATTCCCTGCTAGCACCTTCTCTGTGCCTGGGAAGCAGAAGTGTTCACATTGCTTCGCAGAATCGCTTTTGTGCAGAAAACAGTAACACTTGTTCAGAATGAAAGAAAGCACAGAGCCCCAGATTTGCTGTTGTCCTGGAGAGCTTGCACAGCCATGGGGAAAGGCAGGCAGAGAATTCCCTGCTAGCACCTTCTCTGTGCATATTCAAATTGCTTCGCAGAATCGCTTTTGTGCAGAAAACAGTAACACTTGTTCAGAACGAAAGAAAGCACAGAGCCCCAGATTTGCTGTTGTCCTGGGGAGCTGCAGAGCAGTGGGAGAAGGCAGGCATAGAATTCCCTTCTAGCACCTTCTCTGTGCCTGGGAAGCAGAAGTGTTCACATTGCTTCGCAGAATCGCTTTTGTGCAGAAAACAGTAACACTTGTTCACAACGAAAGAAAGCACAGAGCCCCAGACTTTATGTTGTCCTGGAGAGCTTGCAGAGCACTGGGGAAAGGCAGGCAGAGAATTCCCTGCTAGCACCTTCTCTGTGCCTGTTCACATTGCTTCACAGAATCGCTTTTGTGCAGAAAACAGTAACACTTGTTCAGAACGAAAGAAAGCACAGAGAACCAGATTTGTTGTTGTCCTGGAGAGCTTGCAGAGCACTGGGGAAAGGCAGGCAGAGAATTCCCTGCTAGCACCTTCTCTGTGCCTGTTCACATTGCTTCGCAGAATTGCTTTTGTGCAGAAAACAGTAACACTTGTTCAGAACGAAAGAAAGCACAGAGACCCAGATTTGCTGTTGTCCTGGAGAGCTTGCAGAGCACTGGGGAAAGGCAGGCAGAGAATTCCCTGCTAGCACCTTCTCTGTGCCTGTTCACATTGCTTCGCAGAATCGCTTTTGTGCAGAAAACAGTAACACTTGTTCAGAACGAAAGAAAGCACAGAGACCCAGATTTGCTGTTGTCCTGGAGAGCTTGCAGAGCACTGGGGAAAGGCAGGCAGAGAATTCCCTGCTAGCACCTTCTCTGTGCCTGTTCACATTGCTTCGCAGAATCGCTTTTGTGCAGAAAACAGTAACACTTGTTCAGAACGAAAGAAACCACAGAGAACCAGATTTGTTGTTGTCCTGGAGAGCTTGCAGAGCACTGGGGAAAGGCAGGCAGAGAATTCCCTGCTAGCACCTCCTCTGTGCCTGTTCACATTGCTTCGCAGAATCGCTTTTGTGCAGAAAACAGTAACACTTGTTCAGAACGAAAGAAAGCACAGAGCCCCAGACTTTATGTTGTCCTGGAGAGCTTGCAGAGCACTGGGGAAAAGCAGGCAGAGTATTCCCTGCTAGCACCTTCTCTGTGCCTGGGAAGCAGAAGTGTTCACATTGCTTCGCAGAATCGCTTTTGTGCAGAAAACAGTAACACTTGTTCAGAATGAAAGAAAGCACAGAGCCCCAGATTTGCTGTTGTCCTGGAGAGCTTGCACAGCCATGGGGAAAGGCAGGCAGAGAATTCCCTGCTAGCACCTTCTCTGTGCATATTCAAATTGCTTCGCAGAATCGCTTTTGTGCAGAAAACAGTAACACTTGTTCAGAACGAAAGAAAGCACAGAGCCCCAGATTTGCTGTTGTCCTGGGGAGCTGCAGAGCAGTGGGGGAAGGCAGGCAGAGAATTCCCTTCTAGCACCTTCTCTGTGCCTGGGAAGCAGAAGTGTTCACATTGCTTCGCAGAATCGCTTTTGTGCAGAAAACAGTAACACTTGTTCACAACGAAAGAAAGCACAGAGCCCCAGACTTTATGTTGTCCTGGAGAGCTTGCAGAGCACTGGGGAAAGGCAGGCAGAGAATTCCCTGCTAGCACCTTCTCTGTGCCTGTTCACATTGCTTCACAGAATCGCTTTTGTGCAGAAAACAGTAACACTTGTTCAGAACGAAAGAAAGCACAGAGAACCAGATTTGTTGTTGTCCTGGAGAGCTTGCAGAGCACTGGGGAAAGGCAGGCAGAGAATTCCCTGCTAGCACCTTCTCTGTGCCTGTTCACATTGCTTCGCAGAATCGCTTTTGTGCAGAAAACAGTAACACTTGTTCAGAACGAAAGAAAGCACAGAGCCCCAGATTTTATGTTGTCCTGGAGAGCTTGCAGAGCACTGGGGAAAGGCAGGCAGAGAATTCCCTGCTAGCACCTTCTCTGTGCCTGTTCACATTGCTTCGCAGAATCGCTTTTGTGCAGAAAACAGTAACACTTGTTCAGAACGAAAGAAAGCACAGAGCCCCAGATTTGCTGTTGTCCTGGAGAGCTTGCAGAGCACTGGGGAAAGGCAGGCAGAGAATTCCCTGCTAGCACCTTCTCTGTGCCTGTTCACATTGCTTCGCAGAATCGCTTTTGTGCAGAAAACAGTAACACTTGTTCAGAACGAAAGAAAGCACAGAGACCCAGATTTGTTGTTGTCCTGGAGAGCTTGCAGAGCACTGGGGAAAGGCAGGCAGAGAATTCCCTGCTAGCACCTTCTCTGTGCCTTGGAAGCAGAAGTGTTCACATTGCTTCGCAGAATCGCTTTTGTGCAGAAAACACTAACACTTGTTCAGAATGAAAGAAAGCACAGAGCCCCAGATTTGCTGTTGTCCTGGAGAGCTTGCACAGCCATGGGGAAAGGCAGGCAGAGAATTCCCTGCTAGCACCTTTTCTGTGCCTGTTCACATTGCTTCGCAGAATCGCTTTTGTGCAGAAAACAGTAACACTTGTTCAGAATGAAAGAAAGCACAGAGCCCCAGACTTTATGTTGTCCTGGAGAGCTTGCAGAGCACTGGGGAAAGGCAGGCAGAGAATTCCCTGCTAGCACCTTCTCTGTGCCTGTTCACATTGCTTCGCAGAATCGCTTTTGTGCAGAAAACAGTAACACTTGTTCAGAACGAAAGAAAGCACAGAGACCCAGATTTGTTGTTGTCCTGGAGAGCTTGCAGAGCACTGGGGAAAGGCAGGCAGAGAATTCCCTGCTAGCACCTTCTCTGTGCCTGTTCACATTGCTTCGCAGAATCGCTTTTGTGCAGAAAACAGTAACACTTGTTCAGAACGAAAGAAAGCACAGAGCCCCAGATTTGCTGTTGTCCTGGAGAGCTTGCAGAGCACTGGGGAAAGGCAGGCAGAGAATTCCCTGCTAGCACCTTCTCTGTGCCTGTTCACATTGCTTCGCAGAATCGCTTTTGTGCAGAAAACAGTAACACTTGTTCAGAACGAAAGAAAGCACAGAGACCCAGATTTGTTGTTGTCCTGGAGAGCTTGCAGAGCACTAGGGAAAGGCAGGCAGAGAATTCCCTGCTAGCACCTTCTCTGTGCCTGTTCACATTGCTTCGCAGAATCGCTTTTGTGCAGAAAACAGTAACACTTGTTCAGAACGAAAGAAAGCACAGAGCCCCAGATTTGCTGTTGTCCTGGAGAGCTTGCAGAGCACTGGGGAAAGGCAGGCAGAGAATTCCCTGCTAGCACCTTCTCTGTGCCTGTTCACATTGCTTCTCAGAATCGCTTTTGTGCAGAAAACAGTAACACTTGTTCAGAACGAAAGAAACCACAGAGAACCAGCTTTGTTGTTGTCCTGGAGAGCTTGCAGAGCACTGGGGAAAGGCAGGCAGAGAATTCCCTGCTAGCACCTCCTCTGTGCCTGTTCACATTGCTTCGCAGAATCGTTTTTGTGCAGAAAACAGTAACACTTGTTCAGAACGAAAGAAAGCACAGAGCCCCAGACTTTATGTTGTCCTGGAGAGCATGCAGAGCACTGGGGAAAAGCAGGCAGAGTATTCCCTGCTAGCACCTTCTCTGTGCCTGGGAAGCAGAAGTGTTCACATTGCTTCGCAGAATCGCTTTTGTGCAGAAAACACTAACACTTGTTCAGAATGAAAGAAACCACAGAGAACCAGATTTGCTGTTGTCCTGGAGAGCTTGCACAGCCATGGGGAAAGGCAGGCAGAGAATTCCCTGCTAGCACCTTCTCTGTGCATATTCAAATTGCTTCGCAGAATCGCTTTTGTGCAGAAAACAGTAACACTTGTTCAGAACGAAAGAAAGCACAGAGACCCAGATTTGCTGTTGTCCTGGGGAGCTGCAGAGCAGTGGGGGAAGGCAGGCAGAGAATTCCCTGCTAGCACCTTCTCTGTGCCTGTTCACATTGCTTCGCAGAATCGCTTTTGTGCAGAAAACAGTAACACTTGTTCAGAACGAAAGAAAGCACAGAGCCCCAGATTTTATGTTGTCCTGGAGAGCTTGCAGAGCACTGGGGAAAGGCAGGCAGAGAATTCCCTGCTAGCACCTTCTCTGTGCCTGTTCACATTGCTTCGCAGAATTGCTTTTGTGCAGAAAACAGTAACACTTGTTCAGAACGAAAGAAAGCACAGAGACCCAGATTTGCTGTTGTCCTGGAGAGCTTGCAGAGCACTGGGGAAAGGCAGGCAGAGAATTCCCTGCTAGCACCTTCTCTGTGCCTGTTCACATTGCTTCGCAGAATCGCTTTTGTGCAGAAAACAGTAACACTTGTTCAGAACGAAAGAAAGCACAGAGACCCAGATTTGCTGTTGTCCTGGAGAGCTTGCAGAGCACTGGGGAAAGGCAGGCAGAGAATTCCCTGCTAGCACCTTCTCTGTGCCTGTTCACATTGCTTCGCAGAATCGCTTTTGTGCAGAAAACAGTAACACTTGTTCAGAACGAAAGAAACCACAGAGAACCAGATTTGTTGTTGTCCTGGAGAGCTTGCAGAGCACTGGGGAAAGGCAGGCAGAGAATTCCCTGCTAGCACCTCCTCTGTGCCTGTTCACATTGCTTCGCAGAATCGCTTTTGTGCAGAAAACAGTAACACTTGTTCAGAACGAAAGAAAGCACAGAGCCCCAGACTTTATGTTGTCCTGGAGAGCTTGCAGAGCACTGGGGAAAAGCAGGCAGAGTATTCCCTGCTAGCACCTTCTCTGTGCCTGGGAAGCAGAAGTGTTCACATTGCTTCGCAGAATCGCTTTTGTGCAGAAAACAGTAACACTTGTTCAGAATGAAAGAAAGCACAGAGCCCCAGATTTGCTGTTGTCCTGGAGAGCTTGCACAGCCATGGGGAAAGGCAGGCAGAGAATTCCCTGCTAGCACCTTCTCTGTGCATATTCAAATTGCTTCGCAGAATCGCTTTTGTGCAGAAAACAGTAACACTTGTTCAGAACGAAAGAAAGCACAGAGCCCCAGATTTGCTGTTGTCCTGGGGAGCTGCAGAGCAGTGGGGGAAGGCAGGCAGAGAATTCCCTTCTAGCACCTTCTCTGTGCCTGGGAAGCAGAAGTGTTCACATTGCTTCGCAGAATCGCTTTTGTGCAGAAAACAGTAACACTTGTTCACAACGAAAGAAAGCACAGAGCCCCAGACTTTATGTTGTCCTGGAGAGCTTGCAGAGCACTGGGGAAAGGCAGGCAGAGAATTCCCTGCTAGCACCTTCTCTGTGCCTGTTCACATTGCTTCACAGAATCGCTTTTGTGCAGAAAACAGTAACACTTGTTCAGAACGAAAGAAAGCACAGAGAACCAGATTTGTTGTTGTCCTGGAGAGCTTGCAGAGCACTGGGGAAAGGCAGGCAGAGAATTCCCTGCTAGCACCTTCTCTGTGCCTGTTCACATTGCTTCGCAGAATCGCTTTTGTGCAGAAAACAGTAACACTTGTTCAGAACGAAAGAAAGCACAGAGCCCCAGATTTTATGTTGTCCTGGAGAGCTTGCAGAGCACTGGGGAAAGGCAGGCAGAGAATTCCCTGCTAGCACCTTCTCTGTGCCTGTTCACATTGCTTCGCAGAATCGCTTTTGTGCAGAAAACAGTAACACTTGTTCAGAACGAAAGAAAGCACAGAGCCCCAGATTTGCTGTTGTCCTGGAGAGCTTGCAGAGCACTGGGGAAAGGCAGGCAGAGAATTCCCTGCTAGCACCTTCTCTGTGCCTGTTCACATTGCTTCGCAGAATCGCTTTTGTGCAGAAAACAGTAACACTTGTTCAGAACGAAAGAAAGCACAGAGACCCAGATTTGTTGTTGTCCTGGAGAGCTTGCAGAGCACTGGGGAAAGGCAGGCAGAGAATTCCCTGCTAGCACCTTCTCTGTGCCTTGGAAGCAGAAGTGTTCACATTGCTTCGCAGAATCGCTTTTGTGCAGAAAACACTAACACTTGTTCAGAATGAAAGAAAGCACAGAGCCCCAGATTTGCTGTTGTCCTGGAGAGCTTGCACAGCCATGGGGAAAGGCAGGCAGAGAATTCCCTGCTAGCACCTTTTCTGTGCCTGTTCACATTGCTTCGCAGAATCGCTTTTGTGCAGAAAACAGTAACACTTGTTCAGAATGAAAGAAAGCACAGAGCCCCAGACTTTATGTTGTCCTGGAGAGCTTGCAGAGCACTGGGGAAAGGCAGGCAGAGAATTCCCTGCTAGCACCTTCTCTGTGCCTGTTCACATTGCTTCGCAGAATCGCTTTTGTGCAGAAAACAGTAACACTTGTTCAGAACGAAAGAAAGCACAGAGACCCAGATTTGTTGTTGTCCTGGAGAGCTTGCAGAGCACTGGGGAAAGGCAGGCAGAGAATTCCCTGCTAGCACCTTCTCTGTGCCTGTTCACATTGCTTCGCAGAATCGCTTTTGTGCAGAAAACAGTAACACTTGTTCAGAACGAAAGAAAGCACAGAGCCCCAGATTTGCTGTTGTCCTGGGGAGCTGCAGAGCAGTGGGGGAAGGCAGGCAGAGAATTCCCTGCTAGCACCTTCTCTGTGCCTGGGAAGCAGAAGTGTTCACATTGCTTCGCAGAATCGCTTTTGTGCAGAAAACAGTAACACTTGTTCACAACGAAAGAAAGCACAGAGCCCCAGACTTTATGTTGTCCTGGAGAGCTTGCAGAGCACTGGGGAAAGGCAGGCAGAGAATTCCCTGCTAGCACCTTCTCTGTGCCTGTTCACATTGCTTCGCAGAATCGCTTTTGTGCAGAAAACAGTAACACTTGTTCAGAACGAAAGAAAGCACAGAGCCCCAGATTTGCTGTTGTCCTGGAGAGCTTGCAGAGCACTGGGGAAAGGCAGGCAGAGAATTCCCTGCTAGCACCTTCTCTGTGCCTGTTCACATTGCTTCGCAGAATCGCTTTTGTGCAGAAAACAGTAACACTTGTTCAGAACGAAAGAAAGCACAGAGCCCCAGATTTGTTGTTGTCCTGGAGAGCTTGCAGAGCACTGGGGAAAGGCAGGCAGAGAATTCCCTGCTAGCACCTTCTCTGTGCCTGTTCACATTGCTTCGCAGAATCGCTTTTGTGCAGAAAACAGTAACACTTGTTCAGAACGAAAGAAAGCACAGAGCCCCAGATTTGCTGTTGTCCTGGAGAGCTTGCAGAGCACTGGGGAAAGGCAGGCAGAGAATTCCCTGCTAGCACCTTCTCTGTGCCTGTTCACATTGCTTCTCAGAATCGCTTTTGTGCAGAAAACAGTAACACTTGTTCAGAACGAAAGAAACCACAGAGAACCAGCTTTGTTGTTGTCCTGGAGAGCTTGCAGAGCACTGGGGAAAGGCAGGCAGAGAATTCCCTGCTAGCACCTCCTCTGTGCCTGTTCACATTGCTTCGCAGAATCGCTTTTGTGCAGAAAACAGTAACACTTGTTCAGAACGAAAGAAAGCACAGAGCCCCAGACTTTATGTTGTCCTGGAGAGCATGCAGAGCACTGGGGAAAGGCAGGCAGAGTATTCCCTGCTAGCACCTTCTCTGTGCATATTCAAATTGCTTCGCAGAATCGCTTTTGTGCAGAAAACAGTAACACTTGTTCAGAACGAAAGAAAGCACAGAGCCCCAGATTTGCTGTTGTCCTGGGGAGCTGCAGAGCAGTGGGGGAAGGCAGGCAGAGAATTCCCTGCTAGCACCTTCTCTGTGCCTGGGAAGCAGAAGTGTTCACATTGCTTCGCAGAATCGCTTTTGTGCAGAAAACAGTAACACTTGTTCACAACGAAAGAAAGCACAGAGCCCCAGACTTTATGTTGTCCTGGAGAGCTTGCAGAGCACTGGGGAAAGGCAGGCAGAGAATTCCCTGCTAGCACCTTCTCTGTGCCTGTTCACATTGCTTCACAGAATCGCTTTTGTGCAGAAAACAGTAACACTTGTTCAGAACGAAAGAAAGCACAGAGACCCAGATTTGTTGTTGTCCTGGAGAGCTTGCAGAGCACTGGGGAAAGGCAGGCAGAGAATTCCCTGCTAGCACCTTCTCTGTGCCTGTTCACATTGCTTCGCAGAATCGCTTTTGTGCAGAAAACAGTAACACTTGTTCAGAACGAAAGAAAGCACAGAGCCCCAGATTTGCTGTTGTCCTGGAGAGCTTGCAGAGCACTGGGGAAAGGCAGGCAGAGAATTCCCTGCTAGCACCTTCTCTGTGCCTGTTCACATTGCTTCGCAGAATCGCTTTTGTGCAGAAAACAGTAACACTTGTTCAGAACGAAAGAAAGCACAGAGCCCCAGATTTTATGTTGTCCTGGAGAGCTTGCAGAGCACTGGGGAAAGGCAGGCAGAGAATTCCCTGCTAGCACCTTCTCTGTGCCTGTTCACATTGCTTCGCAGAATCGCTTTTGTGCAGAAAACAGTAACACTTGTTCACAACGAAAGAAAGCACAGAGCCCCAGACTTTATGTTGTCCTGGAGAGCTTGCAGAGCACTGGGGAAAGGCAGGCAGAGAATTCCCTACTAGCACCTTCTCTGTGCCTGTTCACATTGCTTCGCAGAATCGCTTTTGTGCAGAAAACAGTAACACTTGTTCAGAACGAAAGAAACCACAGAGAACCAGATTTTATGTTGTCCTGGAGAGCTTGCAGAGCACTGGGGAAAGGCAGGCAGAGAATTCCCTGCTAGCACCTTCTCTGTGCCTGTTCACATTGCTTCGCAGAATCGCTTTTGTGCAGAAAACAGTAACACTTGTTCAGAACGAAAGAAAGCACAGAGACCCAGATTTGCTGTTGTCCTGGAGAGCTTGCAGAGCACTGGGGAAAGGCAGGCAGAGAATTCCCTGCTAGCACCTTCTCTGTGCCTGTTCACATTGCTTCACAGAATCGCTTTTGTGCAGAAAACAGTAACACTTGTTCAGAACGAAAGAAACCACAGAGAACCAGATTTGTTGTTGTCCTGGAGAGCTTGCAGAGCACTGGGGAAAGGCAGGCAGAGAATTCCCTGCTAGCACCTCCTCTGTGCCTGTTCACATTGCTTCGCAGAATCGCTTTTGTGCAGAAAACAGTAACACTTGTTCAGAACGAAAGAAAGCACAGAGCCCCAGATTTGCTGTTGTCCTGGAGAGCTTGCAGAGCACTGGGGAAAGGCAGGCAGAGAATTCCCTGCTAGCACCTTCTCTGTGCCTGTTCACATTGCTTCGCAGAATCGCTTTTGTGCAGAAAACACTAACACTTGTTCAGAACGAAAGAAAGCACCGAGCTCCAGATTTTATGTTGTCCTGGAGAGCTTGCAGAGCCCTGGGGAAAGGCAGGCAGAGAATTCCCTGCTAGCACCTTCTCTGTGCCTGGGAAGCAGAAGTGTTCACATTGCTTCGCAGAATCGCTTTTGTGCAGAAAACAGTAACACTTGTTCACAACGAAAGAAAGCACAAAGCCCCAGACTTTATGTTGTCCTGGAGAGCTTGCAGAGCACTGGGGAAAGGCAGGCAGAGAATTCCCTGCTAGCACCTTCTCTGTGCCTGTTCACATTGCTTCGCAGAATCGCTTTTGTGCAGAAAACAGTAACACTTGTTCACAACGAAAGAAAGCACAGAGCCCCAGACTTTATGTTGTCCTGGAGAGCTTGCAGAGCACTGGGGAAAGGCAGGCAGAGAATTCCCTGCTAGCACCTTCTCTGTGCCTGTTCACATTGCTTCGCAGAATCGCTTTTGTGCAGAAAACAGTAACACTTGTTCAGAACGAAAGAAAGCACAGAGCCCCAGATTTGCTGTTGTCCTGGAGAGCTTGCAGAGCACTGGGGAAAGGCAGGCAGAGAATTCCCTGCTAGCACCTTCTCTGTGCCTGTTCACATTGCTTCGCAGAATCGCTTTTGTGCAGAAAACACTAACACTTGTTCAGAACGAAAGAGAGCACAGAGCCCCAGATTTTATGTTGTCCTGGAGAGCTTGCAGAGCACTGGGGAAAGGCAGGCAGAGAATTCCCTGCTAGCACCTTCTCTGTGCCTGTTCACATTGCTTCGCAGAATCGCTTTTGTGCAGAAAACAGTAACACTTGTTCAGAACGAAAGAAAGCACAGAGCCCCAGATTTGCTGTTGTCCTGGAGAGCTTGCAGAGCACTGGGGAAAGGCAGGCAGAGAATTCCCTGCTAGCACCTTCTCTGTGCCTGTTCACATTGCTTCACAGAATCGCTTTTGTGCAGAAAACAGTAACACTTGTTCAGAACGAAAGAAACCACAGAGAACCAGATTTGTTGTTGTCCTGGAGAGCTTACAGAGCACTGGGGAAAGGCAGGCAGAGAATTCCCTGCTAGCACCTCCTCTGTGCCTGTTCACATTGCTTCGCAGAATCGCTTTTGTGCAGAAAACAGTAACACTTGTTCAGAACGAAAGAAAGCACAGAGCCCCAGATTTGTTGTTGTCCTGGAGAGCTTGCAGAGCACTGGGGAAAGGCAGGCAGAGAATTCCCTGCTAGCACCTTCTCTGTGCATATTCACATTGCTTCGCAGAATCGCTTTTGTGCAGAAAACAGTAACACTTGTTCACAACGAAAGAAAGCACAGAGCCCCAGATTTGCTGTTGTCCTGGGGAGCTGCAGAGCAGTGGGGGAAGGCAGGCAGAGAATTCCCTGCTAGCACCTTCTCTGTGCCTGGGAAGCAGAAGTGTTCACATTGCTTCGCAGAATCGCTTTTGTGCAGAAAACAGTAACACTTGTTCAGAATGAAAGAAAGCACAGAGCCCCAGACTTTATGTTGTCCTGGAGAGCTTGCAGAGCACTGGGGAAAGGCAGGCAGAGAATTCCCTGCTAGCACCTTCTCTGTGCCTGTTCACATTGCTTCGCAGAATCGCTTTTGTGCAGAAAACAGTAACACTTGTTCAGAACGAAAGAAAGCACAGAGACCCAGATTTGTTGTTGTCCTGGAGAGCTTGCAGAGCACTGGGGAAAGGCAGGCAGATAATTCCCTGCTAGCACCTTCTCTGTGCCTGTTCACATTGCTTCGCAGAATCGCTTTTGTGCAGAAAACAGTAACACTTGTTCAGAACGAAAGAAAGCACAGAGACCCAGATTTGTTGTTGTCCTGGAGAGCTTGCAGAGCACTAGGGAAAGGCAGGCAGAGAATTCCCTGCTAGCACCTTCTCTGTGCCTGTTCACATTGCTTCGCAGAATCGCTTTTGTGCAGAAAACAGTAACACTTGTTCAGAACGAAAGAAAGCACAGAGCCCCAGATTTGCTGTTGTCCTGGAGAGCTTGCAGAGCACTGGGGAAAGGCAGGCAGAGAATTCCCTGCTAGCACCTTCTCTGTGCCTGTTCACATTGCTTCGCAGAATCGCTTTTGTGCAGAAAACAGTAACACTTGTTCAGAACGAAAGAAACCACAGAGAACCAGATTTGTTGTTGTCCTGGAGAGCTTGCAGAGCACTGGGGAAAGGCAGGCAGAGAATTCCCTGCTAGCACCTCCTCTGTGCCTGTTCACATTGCTTCGCAGAATCGCTTTTGTGCAGAAAACAGTAACACTTGTTCAGAACGAAAGAAAGCACAGAGCCCCAGACTTTATGTTGTCCTGGAGAGCTTGCAGAGCACTGGGGAAAAGCAGGCAGAGTATTCCCTGCTAGCACCTTCTCTGTGCCTGGGAAGCAGAAGTGTTCACATTGCTTCGCAGAATCGCTTTTGTGCAGAAAACAGTAACACTTGTTCAGAACGAAAGAAAGCACAGAGCCCCAGATTTGCTGTTGTCCTGGAGAGCTTGCAGAGCACTGGGGAAAGGCAGGCAGAGAATTCCCTGCTAGCACCTTCTCTGTGCCTGTTCACATTGCTTCGCAGAATCGCTTTTGTGCAGAAAACACTAACACTTGTTCAGAACGAAAGAAAGCACCGAGCTCCAGATTTTATGTTGTCCTGGAGAGCTTGCAGAGCCCTGGGGAAAGGCAGGCAGAGAATTCCCTGCTAGCACCTTCTCTGTGCCTGGGAAGCAGAAGTGTTCACATTGCTTCGCAGAATCGCTTTTGTGCAGAAAACAGTAACACTTGTTCACAACGAAAGAAAGCACAAAGCCCCAGACTTTATGTTGTCCTGGAGAGCTTGCAGAGCACTGGGGAAAGGCAGGCAGAGAATTCCCTGCTAGCACCTTCTCTGTGCCTGTTCACATTGCTTCGCAGAATCGCTTTTGTGCAGAAAACAGTAACACTTGTTCAGAACGAAAGAAAACACAGAGACCCAGATTTGTTGTTGTCCTGGAGAGCTTGCAGAGCACTGGGGAAAGGCAGGCAGAGAATTCCCTGCTAGCACCTTCTCTGTGCCTGTTCACATTGCTTCACAGAATCGCTTTTGTGCAGAAAACAGTAACACTTGTTCAGAACGAAAGAAAGCACAGAGACCCAGATTTGTTGTTGTCCTGGAGAGCTTGCAGAGCACTGGGGAAAGGCAGGCAGAGAATTCCCTGCTAGCACCTTCTCTGTGCCTGTTCACATTGCTTCGCAGAATCGCTTTTGTGCAGAAAACAGTAACACTTGTTCAGAACGAAAGAAAGCACAGAGCCCCAGATTTGCTGTTGTCCTGGAGAGCTTGCAGAGCACTGGGGAAAGGCAGGCAGAGAATTCCCTGCTAGCACCTTCTCTGTGCCTGTTCACATTGCTTCGCAGAATCGCTTTTGTGCAGAAAACAGTAACACTTGTTCAGAACGAAAGAAAGCACAGAGCCCCAGATTTTATGTTGTCCTGGAGAGCTTGCAGAGCACTGGGGAAAGGCAGGCAGAGAATTCCCTGCTAGCACCTTCTCTGTGCCTGTTCACATTGCTTCGCAGAATCGCTTTTGTGCAGAAAACAGTAACACTTGTTCACAACGAAAGAAAGCACAGAGCCCCAGACTTTATGTTGTCCTGGAGAGCTTGCAGAGCACTGGGGAAAGGCAGGCAGAGAATTCCCTACTAGCACCTTCTCTGTGCCTGTTCACATTGCTTCGCAGAATCGCTTTTGTGCAGAAAACAGTAACACTTGTTCAGAACGAAAGAAACCACAGAGAACCAGATTTTATGTTGTCCTGGAGAGCTTGCAGAGCACTGGGGAAAGGCAGGCAGAGAATTCCCTGCTAGCACCTTCTCTGTGCCTGTTCACATTGCTTCGCAGAATCGCTTTTGTGCAGAAAACAGTAACACTTGTTCAGAACGAAAGAAAGCACAGAGACCCAGATTTGCTGTTGTCCTGGAGAGCTTGCAGAGCACTGGGGAAAGGCAGGCAGAGAATTCCCTGCTAGCACCTTCTCTGTGCCTGTTCACATTGCTTCACAGAATCGCTTTTGTGCAGAAAACAGTAACACTTGTTCAGAACGAAAGAAACCACAGAGAACCAGATTTGTTGTTGTCCTGGAGAGCTTGCAGAGCACTGGGGAAAGGCAGGCAGAGAATTCCCTGCTAGCACCTCCTCTGTGCCTGTTCACATTGCTTCGCAGAATCGCTTTTGTGCAGAAAACAGTAACACTTGTTCAGAACGAAAGAAAGCACAGAGCCCCAGATTTGCTGTTGTCCTGGAGAGCTTGCAGAGCACTGGGGAAAGGCAGGCAGAGAATTCCCTGCTAGCACCTTCTCTGTGCCTGTTCACATTGCTTCGCAGAATCGCTTTTGTGCAGAAAACACTAACACTTGTTCAGAACGAAAGAAAGCACCGAGCTCCAGATTTTATGTTGTCCTGGAGAGCTTGCAGAGCCCTGGGGAAAGGCAGGCAGAGAATTCCCTGCTAGCACCTTCTCTGTGCCTGGGAAGCAGAAGTGTTCACATTGCTTCGCAGAATCGCTTTTGTGCAGAAAACAGTAACACTTGTTCACAACGAAAGAAAGCACAAAGCCCCAGACTTTATGTTGTCCTGGAGAGCTTGCAGAGCACTGGGGAAAGGCAGGCAGAGAATTCCCTGCTAGCACCTTCTCTGTGCCTGTTCACATTGCTTCGCAGAATCGCTTTTGTGCAGAAAACAGTAACACTTGTTCACAACGAAAGAAAGCACAGAGCCCCAGACTTTATGTTGTCCTGGAGAGCTTGCAGAGCACTGGGGAAAGGCAGGCAGAGAATTCCCTGCTAGCACCTTCTCTGTGCCTGTTCACATTGCTTCGCAGAATCGCTTTTGTGCAGAAAACAGTAACACTTGTTCAGAACGAAAGAAAGCACAGAGCCCCAGATTTGCTGTTGTCCTGGAGAGCTTGCAGAGCACTGGGGAAAGGCAGGCAGAGAATTCCCTGCTAGCACCTTCTCTGTGCCTGTTCACATTGCTTCGCAGAATCGCTTTTGTGCAGAAAACACTAACACTTGTTCAGAACGAAAGAGAGCACAGAGCCCCAGATTTTATGTTGTCCTGGAGAGCTTGCAGAGCACTGGGGAAAGGCAGGCAGAGAATTCCCTGCTAGCACCTTCTCTGTGCCTGTTCACATTGCTTCGCAGAATCGCTTTTGTGCAGAAAACAGTAACACTTGTTCAGAACGAAAGAAAGCACAGAGCCCCAGATTTGCTGTTGTCCTGGAGAGCTTGCAGAGCACTGGGGAAAGGCAGGCAGAGAATTCCCTGCTAGCACCTTCTCTGTGCCTGTTCACATTGCTTCACAGAATCGCTTTTGTGCAGAAAACAGTAACACTTGTTCAGAACGAAAGAAACCACAGAGAACCAGATTTGTTGTTGTCCTGGAGAGCTTACAGAGCACTGGGGAAAGGCAGGCAGAGAATTCCCTGCTAGCACCTCCTCTGTGCCTGTTCACATTGCTTCGCAGAATCGCTTTTGTGCAGAAAACAGTAACACTTGTTCAGAACGAAAGAAAGCACAGAGCCCCAGATTTGTTGTTGTCCTGGAGAGCTTGCAGAGCACTGGGGAAAGGCAGGCAGAGAATTCCCTGCTAGCACCTTCTCTGTGCATATTCACATTGCTTCGCAGAATCGCTTTTGTGCAGAAAACAGTAACACTTGTTCACAACGAAAGAAAGCACAGAGCCCCAGATTTGCTGTTGTCCTGGGGAGCTGCAGAGCAGTGGGGGAAGGCAGGCAGAGAATTCCCTGCTAGCACCTTCTCTGTGCCTGGGAAGCAGAAGTGTTCACATTGCTTCGCAGAATCGCTTTTGTGCAGAAAACAGTAACACTTGTTCAGAATGAAAGAAAGCACAGAGCCCCAGACTTTATGTTGTCCTGGAGAGCTTGCAGAGCACTGGGGAAAGGCAGGCAGAGAATTCCCTGCTAGCACCTTCTCTGTGCCTGTTCACATTGCTTCGCAGAATCGCTTTTGTGCAGAAAACAGTAACACTTGTTCAGAACGAAAGAAAGCACAGAGACCCAGATTTGTTGTTGTCCTGGAGAGCTTGCAGAGCACTGGGGAAAGGCAGGCAGAGAATTCCCTGCTAGCACCTTCTCTGTGCCTGTTCACATTGCTTCGCAGAATCGCTTTTGTGCAGAAAACAGTAACACTTGTTCAGAACGAAAGAAAGCACAGAGACCCAGATTTGTTGTTGTCCTGGAGAGCTTGCAGAGCACTAGGGAAAGGCAGGCAGAGAATTCCCTGCTAGCACCTTCTCTGTGCCTGTTCACATTGCTTCGCAGAATCGCTTTTGTGCAGAAAACAGTAACACTTGTTCAGAACGAAAGAAAGCACAGAGCCCCAGATTTGCTGTTGTCCTGGAGAGCTTGCAGAGCACTGGGGAAAGGCAGGCAGAGAATTCCCTGCTAGCACCTTCTCTGTGCCTGTTCACATTGCTTCGCAGAATCGCTTTTGTGCAGAAAACAGTAACACTTGTTCAGAACGAAAGAAACCACAGAGAACCAGATTTGTTGTTGTCCTGGAGAGCTTGCAGAGCACTGGGGAAAGGCAGGCAGAGAATTCCCTGCTAGCACCTCCTCTGTGCCTGTTCACATTGCTTCGCAGAATCGCTTTTGTGCAGAAAACAGTAACACTTGTTCAGAACGAAAGAAAGCACAGAGCCCCAGACTTTATGTTGTCCTGGAGAGCTTGCAGAGCACTGGGGAAAAGCAGGCAGAGTATTCCCTGCTAGCACCTTCTCTGTGCCTGGGAAGCAGAAGTGTTCACATTGCTTCGCAGAATCGCTTTTGTGCAGAAAACAGTAACACTTGTTCAGAACGAAAGAAAGCACAGAGCCCCAGATTTGCTGTTGTCCTGGAGAGCTTGCAGAGCACTGGGGAAAGGCAGGCAGAGAATTCCCTGCTAGCACCTTCTCTGTGCCTGTTCACATTGCTTCGCAGAATCGCTTTTGTGCAGAAAACACTAACACTTGTTCAGAACGAAAGAAAGCACCGAGCTCCAGATTTTATGTTGTCCTGGAGAGCTTGCAGAGCCCTGGGGAAAGGCAGGCAGAGAATTCCCTGCTAGCACCTTCTCTGTGCCTGGGAAGCAGAAGTGTTCACATTGCTTCGCAGAATCGCTTTTGTGCAGAAAACAGTAACACTTGTTCACAACGAAAGAAAGCACAAAGCCCCAGACTTTATGTTGTCCTGGAGAGCTTGCAGAGCACTGGGGAAAGGCAGGCAGAGAATTCCCTGCTAGCACCTTCTCTGTGCCTGTTCACATTGCTTCGCAGAATCGCTTTTGTGCAGAAAACAGTAACACTTGTTCAGAACGAAAGAAAACACAGAGACCCAGATTTGTTGTTGTCCTGGAGAGCTTGCAGAGCACTGGGGAAAGGCAGGCAGAGAATTCCCTGCTAGCACCTTCTCTGTGCCTGTTCACATTGCTTCGCAGAATCGCTTTTGTGCAGAAAACAGTAACACTTGTTCACAACGAAAGAAAGCACAGAGCCCCAGACTTTATGTTGTCCTGGAGAGCTTGCAGAGCACTGGGGAAAGGCAGGCAGAGAATTCCCTGCTAGCACCTTCTCTGTGCCTGTTCACATTGCTTCGCAGAATCGCTTTTGTGCAGAAAACAGTAACACTTGTTCAGAACGAAACAAAGCACAGAGACCCAGATTTGTTGTTGTCCTGGAGAGCTTGCAGAGCACTGGGGAAAGGCAGGCAGAGAATTCCCTGCTAGCACCTTCTCTGTGCCTGTTCACATTGCTTCGCAGAATCGCTTTTGTGCAGAAAACAGTAACACTTGTTCAGAACGAAAGAAAGCACAGAGACCCAGATTTGCTGTTGTCCTGGAGAGCTTGCAGAGCACTGGGGAAAGGCAGGCAGAGAATTCCCTGCTAGCACCTTCTCTGTGCCTGTTCACATTGCTTCACAGAATCGCTTTTGTGCAGAAAACAGTAACACTTGTTCAGAACGAAAGAAACCACAGAGAACCAGATTTGTTGTTGTCCTGGAGAGCTTGCAGAGCACTGGGGAAAGGCAGGCAGAGAATTCCCTGCTAGCACCTCCTCTGTGCCTGTTCACATTGCTTCGCAGAATCGCTTTTGTGCAGAAAACAGTAACACTTGTTCAGAACGAAAGAAAGCACAGAGCCCCAGATTTGCTGTTGTCCTGGAGAGCTTGCAGAGCACTGGGGAAAGGCAGGCAGAGAATTCCCTGCTAGCACCTTCTCTGTGCCTGTTCACATTGCTTCGCAGAATCGCTTTTGTGCAGAAAACAGTAACACTTGTTCAGAACGAAAGAAAGCACAGAGCCCCAGATTTGCTGTTGTCCTGGAGAGCTTGCAGAGCACTGGGGAAAGGCAGGCAGAGAATTCCCTGCTAGCACCTTCTCTGTGCCTGTTCACATTGCTTCGCAGAATCGCTTTTGTGCAGAAAACAGTAACACTTGTTCAGAACGAAAGAAAGCACAGAGCCCCAGATTTGCTGTTGTCCTGGAGAGCTTGCAGAGCACTGGGGAAAGGCAGGCAGAGAATTCCCTGCTAGCACCTTCTCTGTGCCTGTTCACATTGCTTCGCAGAATCGCTTTTGTGCAGAAAACACTAACACTTGTTCAGAACGAAAGAAAGCACCGAGCTCCAGATTTTATGTTGTCCTGGAGAGCTTGCAGAGCCCTGGGGAAAGGCAGGCAGAGAATTCCCTGCTAGCACCTTCTCTGTGCCTGGGAAGCAGAAGTGTTCACATTGCTTCGCAGAATCGCTTTTGTGCAGAAAACAGTAACACTTGTTCAGAACGAAAGAAAGCACAGAGACCCAGACTTTATGTTGTCCTGGAGAGCTTGCAGAGCACTGGGGAAAGGCAGGCAGAGAATTCCCTGCTAGCACCTTCTCTGTGCCTGTTCACATTGCTTCGCAGAATCGCTTTTGTGCAGAAAACAGTAACACTTGTTCAGAACGAAAGAGAGCACAGAGCCCCAGATTTTATGTTGTCCTGGAGAGCTTGCAGAGCACTGGGGAAAGGCAGGCAGAGAATTCCCTGCTAGCACCTTCTCTGTGCCTGTTCACATTGCTTCGCAGAATCGCTTTTGTGCAGAAAACAGTAACACTTGTTCAGAACGAAAGAAAGCACAGAGCCCCAGATTTGCTGTTGTCCTGGAGAGCTTGCAGAGCACTGGGGAAAGGCAGGCAGAGAATTCCCTGCTAGCACCTTCTCTGTGCCTGTTCACATTGCTTCACAGAATCGCTTTTGTGCAGAAAACAGTAACACTTGTTCAGAACGAAAGAAACCACAGAGAACCAGATTTGTTGTTGTCCTGGAGAGCTTACAGAGCACTGGGGAAAGGCAGGCAGAGAATTCCCTGCTAGCACCTCCTCTGTGCCTGTTCACATTGCTTCGCAGAATCGCTTTTGTGCAGAAAACAGTAACACTTGTTCAGAACGAAAGAAAGCACAGAGCCCCAGATTTGTTGTTGTCCTGGAGAGCTTGCAGAGCACTGGGGAAAGGCAGGCAGAGAATTCCCTGCTAGCACCTTCTCTGTGCATATTCACATTGCTTCGCAGAATCGCTTTTGTGCAGAAAACAGTAACACTTGTTCACAACGAAAGAAAGCACAGAGCCCCAGATTTGCTGTTGTCCTGGGGAGCTGCAGAGCAGTGGGGGAAGGCAGGCAGAGAATTCCCTGCTAGCACCTTCTCTGTGCCTGGGAAGCAGAAGTGTTCACATTGCTTCGCAGAATCGCTTTTGTGCAGAAAACAGTAACACTTGTTCAGAATGAAAGAAAGCACAGAGCCCCAGACTTTATGTTGTCCTGGAGAGCTTGCAGAGCACTGGGGAAAGGCAGGCAGAGAATTCCCTGCTAGCACCTTCTCTGTGCCTGTTCACATTGCTTCGCAGAATCGCTTTTGTGCAGAAAACAGTAACACTTGTTCAGAACGAAAGAAAGCACAGAGACCCAGATTTGTTGTTGTCCTGGAGAGCTTGCAGAGCACTGGGGAAAGGCAGGCAGAGAATTCCCTGCTAGCACCTTCTCTGTGCCTGTTCACATTGCTTCGCAGAATCGCTTTTGTGCAGAAAAAAGTAACACTTGTTCAGAACGAAAGAAAGCACAGAGACCCAGATTTGTTGTTGTCCTGGAGAGCTTGCAGAGCACTGGGGAAAGGCAGGCAGAGAATTCCCTGCTAGCACCTTCTCTGTGCCTGTTCACATTGCTTCGCAGAATCGCTTTTGTGCAGAAAACAGTAACACTTGTTCAGAACGAAAGAAAGCACAGAGACCCAGATTTGTTGTTGTCCTGGAGAGCTTGCAGAGCACTAGGGAAAGGCAGGCAGAGAATTCCCTGCTAGCACCTTCTCTGTGCCTGTTCACATTGCTTCGCAGAATCGCTTTTGTGCAGAAAACAGTAACACTTGTTCAGAACGAAAGAAAGCACAGAGCCCCAGATTTGCTGTTGTCCTGGAGAGCTTGCAGAGCACTGGGGAAAGGCAGGCAGAGAATTCCCTGCTAGCACCTTCTCTGTGCCTGTTCACATTGCTTCGCAGAATCGCTTTTGTGCAGAAAACAATAACATTTGTTCAGAACGAAAGAAACCACAGAGAACCAGATTTGTTGTTGTCCTGGAGAGCTTGCAGAGCACTGGGGAAAGGCAGGCAGAGAATTCCCTGCTAGCACCTCCTCTGTGCCTGTTCACATTGCTTCGCAGAATCGCTTTTGTGCAGAAAACAGTAACACTTGTTCAGAACGAAAGAAAGCACAGAGCCCCAGACTTTATGTTGTCCTGGAGAGCTTGCAGAGCACTGGGGAAAAGCAGGCAGAGTATTCCCTGCTAGCACCTTCTCTGTGCCTGGGAAGCAGAAGTGTTCACATTGCTTCGCAGAATCGCTTTTGTGCAGAAAACAGTAACACTTGTTCAGAACGAAAGAAAGCACAGAGAACCAGATTTGCTGTTGTCCTGGAGAGCTTGCAGAGCACTGGGGAAAGGCAGGCAGAGAATTCCCTGCTAGCACCTTCTCTGTGCCTGTTCACATTGCTTCGCAGAATCGCTTTTGTGCAGAAAACACTAACACTTGTTCAGAACGAAAGAAAGCACCGAGCTCCAGATTTTATGTTGTCCTGGAGAGCTTGCAGAGCCCGGGGGAAAGGCAGGCAGAGAATTCCCTGCTAGCACCTTCTCTGTGCCTGTTCACATTGCTTCGCAGAATCGCTTTTGTGCAGAAAACAGTAACACTTGTTCAGAACGAAAGAAAGCACAGAGACCCAGATTTGCTGTTGTCCTGGAGAGCTTGCAGAGCACTGGGGAAAGGCAGGCAGAGAATTCCCTGCTAGCACCTTCTCTGTGCCTGTTCACATTGCTTCACAGAATCGCTTTTGTGCAGAAAACAGTAACACTTGTTCAGAACGAAAGAAACCACAGAGAACCAGATTTGTTGTTGTCCTGGAGAGCTTGCAGAGCACTGGGGAAAGGCAGGCAGAGAATTCCCTGCTAGCACCTCCTCTGTGCCTGTTCACATTGCTTCGCAGAATCGCTTTTGTGCAGAAAACAGTAACACTTGTTCAGAACGAAAGAAAGCACAGAGCCCCAGATTTGCTGTTGTCCTGGAGAGCTTGCAGAGCACTGGGGAAAGGCAGGCAGAGAATTCCCTGCTAGCACCTTCTCTGTGCCTGTTCACATTGCTTCGCAGAATCGCTTTTGTGCAGAAAACAGTAACACTTGTTCAGAACGAAAGAAAGCACAGAGCCCCAGATTTGCTGTTGTCCTGGAGAGCTTGCAGAGCACTGGGGAAAGGCAGGCAGAGAATTCCCTGCTAGCACCTTCTCTGTGCCTGTTCACATTGCTTCGCAGAATCGCTTTTGTGCAGAAAACAGTAACACTTGTTCAGAACGAAAGAAAGCACAGAGCCCCAGATTTGCTGTTGTCCTGGAGAGCTTGCAGAGCACTGGGGAAAGGCAGGCAGAGAATTCCCTGCTAGCACCTTCTCTGTGCCTGTTCACATTGCTTCGCAGAATCGCTTTTGTGCAGAAAACACTAACACTTGTTCAGAACGAAAGAAAGCACCGAGCTCCAGATTTTATGTTGTCCTGGAGAGCTTGCAGAGCCCTGGGGAAAGGCAGGCAGAGAATTCCCTGCTAGCACCTTCTCTGTGCCTGGGAAGCAGAAGTGTTCACATTGCTTCGCAGAATCGCTTTTGTGCAGAAAACAGTAACACTTGTTCAGAACGAAAGAAAGCACAGAGACCCAGACTTTATGTTGTCCTGGAGAGCTTGCAGAGCACTGGGGAAAGGCAGGCAGAGAATTCCCTGCTAGCACCTTCTCTGTGCCTGTTCACATTGCTTCGCAGAATCGCTTTTGTGCAGAAAACAGTAACACTTGTTCAGAACGAAAGAGAGCACAGAGCCCCAGATTTTATGTTGTCCTGGAGAGCTTGCAGAGCACTGGGGAAAGGCAGGCAGAGAATTCCCTGCTAGCACCTTCTCTGTGCCTGTTCACATTGCTTCGCAGAATCGCTTTTGTGCAGAAAACAGTAACACTTGTTCAGAACGAAAGAAAGCACAGAGCCCCAGATTTGCTGTTGTCCTGGAGAGCTTGCAGAGCACTGGGGAAAGGCAGGCAGAGAATTCCCTGCTAGCACCTTCTCTGTGCCTGTTCACATTGCTTCACAGAATCGCTTTTGTGCAGAAAACAGTAACACTTGTTCAGAACGAAAGAAACCACAGAGAACCAGATTTGTTGTTGTCCTGGAGAGCTTACAGAGCACTGGGGAAAGGCAGGCAGAGAATTCCCTGCTAGCACCTCCTCTGTGCCTGTTCACATTGCTTCGCAGAATCGCTTTTGTGCAGAAAACAGTAACACTTGTTCAGAACGAAAGAAAGCACAGAGCCCCAGATTTGTTGTTGTCCTGGAGAGCTTGCAGAGCACTGGGGAAAGGCAGGCAGAGAATTCCCTGCTAGCACCTTCTCTGTGCATATTCACATTGCTTCGCAGAATCGCTTTTGTGCAGAAAACAGTAACACTTGTTCACAACGAAAGAAAGCACAGAGCCCCAGATTTGCTGTTGTCCTGGGGAGCTGCAGAGCAGTGGGGGAAGGCAGGCAGAGAATTCCCTGCTAGCACCTTCTCTGTGCCTGGGAAGCAGAAGTGTTCACATTGCTTCGCAGAATCGCTTTTGTGCAGAAAACAGTAACACTTGTTCAGAATGAAAGAAAGCACAGAGCCCCAGACTTTATGTTGTCCTGGAGAGCTTGCAGAGCACTGGGGAAAGGCAGGCAGAGAATTCCCTGCTAGCACCTTCTCTGTGCCTGTTCACATTGCTTCGCAGAATCGCTTTTGTGCAGAAAACAGTAACACTTGTTCAGAACGAAAGAAAGCACAGAGACCCAGATTTGTTGTTGTCCTGGAGAGCTTGCAGAGCACTGGGGAAAGGCAGGCAGAGAATTCCCTGCTAGCACCTTCTCTGTGCCTGTTCACATTGCTTCGCAGAATCGCTTTTGTGCAGAAAAAAGTAACACTTGTTCAGAACGAAAGAAAGCACAGAGACCCAGATTTGTTGTTGTCCTGGAGAGCTTGCAGAGCACTGGGGAAAGGCAGGCAGAGAATTCCCTGCTAGCACCTTCTCTGTGCCTGTTCACATTGCTTCGCAGAATCGCTTTTGTGCAGAAAACAGTAACACTTGTTCAGAACGAAAGAAAGCACAGAGACCCAGATTTGTTGTTGTCCTGGAGAGCTTGCAGAGCACTAGGGAAAGGCAGGCAGAGAATTCCCTGCTAGCACCTTCTCTGTGCCTGTTCACATTGCTTCGCAGAATCGCTTTTGTGCAGAAAACAGTAACACTTGTTCAGAACGAAAGAAAGCACAGAGCCCCAGATTTGCTGTTGTCCTGGAGAGCTTGCAGAGCACTGGGGAAAGGCAGGCAGAGAATTCCCTGCTAGCACCTTCTCTGTGCCTGTTCACATTGCTTCGCAGAATCGCTTTTGTGCAGAAAACAATAACATTTGTTCAGAACGAAAGAAACCACAGAGAACCAGATTTGTTGTTGTCCTGGAGAGCTTGCAGAGCACTGGGGAAAGGCAGGCAGAGAATTCCCTGCTAGCACCTCCTCTGTGCCTGTTCACATTGCTTCGCAGAATCGCTTTTGTGCAGAAAACAGTAACACTTGTTCAGAACGAAAGAAAGCACAGAGCCCCAGACTTTATGTTGTCCTGGAGAGCTTGCAGAGCACTGGGGAAAAGCAGGCAGAGTATTCCCTGCTAGCACCTTCTCTGTGCCTGGGAAGCAGAAGTGTTCACATTGCTTCGCAGAATCGCTTTTGTGCAGAAAACAGTAACACTTGTTCAGAACGAAAGAAAGCACAGAGCCCCAGATTTGCTGTTGTCCTGGAGAGCTTGCAGAGCACTGGGGAAAGGCAGGCAGAGAATTCCCTGCTAGCACCTTCTCTGTGCCTGTTCACATTGCTTCGCAGAATCGCTTTTGTGCAGAAAACACTAACACTTGTTCAGAACGAAAGAAAGCACCGAGCTCCAGATTTTATGTTGTCCTGGAGAGCTTGCAGAGCCCGGGGGAAAGGCAGGCAGAGAATTCCCTGCTAGCACCTTCTCTGTGCCTGGGAAGCAGAAGTGTTCACATTGCTTCGCAGAATCGCTTTTGTGCAGAAAACAGTAACACTTGTTCACAACGAAAGAAAGCACAAAGCCCCAGACTTTATGTTGTCCTGGAGAGCTTGCAGAGCACTGGGGAAAGGCAGGCAGAGAATTCCCTGCTAGCACCTTCTCTGTGCCTGTTCACATTGCTTCGCAGAATCGCTTTTGTGCAGAAAACAGTAACACTTGTTCAGAACGAAAGAAAACACAGAGACCCAGATTTGTTGTTGTCCTGGAGAGCCTGCAGAGCACTGGGGAAAGGCAGGCAGAGAATTCCCTGCTAGCACCTTCTCTGTGCCTGTTCACATTGCTTCGCAGAATTGCTTTTGTGCAGAAAACAGTAACACTTGTTCACAACGAAAGAAAGCACAGAGCCCCAGACTTTATGTTGTCCTGGAGAGCTTGCAGAGCACTGGGGAAAGGCAGGCAGAGAATTCCCTGCTAGCACCTTCTCTGTGCCTGTTCACATTGCTTCGCAGAATCGCTTTTGTGCAGAAAACAGTAACACTTGTTCAGAACGAAACAAAGCACAGAGACCCAGATTTGCTGTTGTCCTGGAGAGCTTGCAGAGCACTGGGGAAAGGCAGGCAGAGAATTCCCTGCTAGCACCTTCTCTGTGCCTGTTCACATTGCTTCACAGAATCGCTTTTGTGCAGAAAACAGTAACACTTGTTCAGAACGAAAGAAACCACAGAGAACCAGATTTGTTGTTGTCCTGGAGAGCTTGCAGAGCACTGGGGAAAGGCAGGCAGAGAATTCCCTGCTAGCACCTCCTCTGTGCCTGTTCACATTGCTTCGCAGAATCGCTTTTGTGCAGAAAACAGTAACACTTGTTCAGAACGAAAGAAAGCACAGAGCCCCAGATTTGCTGTTGTCCTGGAGAGCTTGCAGAGCACTGGGGAAAGGCAGGCAGAGAATTCCCTGCTAGCACCTTCTCTGTGCCTGTTCACATTGCTTCGCAGAATCGCTTTTGTGCAGAAAACAGTAACACTTGTTCAGAACGAAAGAAAGCACAGAGCCCCAGATTTGCTGTTGTCCTGGAGAGCTTGCAGAGCACTGGGGAAAGGCAGGCAGAGAATTCCCTGCTAGCACCTTCTCTGTGCCTGTTCACATTGCTTCGCAGAATCGCTTTTGTGCAGAAAACACTAACACTTGTTCAGAACGAAAGAAAGCACCGAGCTCCAGATTTTATGTTGTCCTGGAGAGCTTGCAGAGCACTGGGGAAAGGCAGGCAGAGAATTCCCTGCTAGCACCTTCTCTGTGCCTGGGAAGCAGAAGTGTTCACATTGCTTCGCAGAATCGCTTTTGTGCAGAAAACAGTAACACTTGTTCACAACGAAAGAAAGCACAAAGCCCCAGACTTTATGTTGTCCTGGAGAGCTTGCAGAGCACTGGGGAAAGGCAGGCAGAGAATTCCCTGCTAGCACCTTCTCTGTGCCTGTTCACATTGCTTCGCAGAATCGCTTTTGTGCAGAAAACAGTAACACTTGTTCAGAACGAAAGAAAGCACAGAGACCCAGATTTGTTGTTGTCCTGGAGAGCTTGCAGAGCACTGGGGAAAGGCAGGCAGAGAATTCCCTGCTATCACCTTCTCTGTGCCTGTTCACATTGCTTCGCAGAATCGCTTTTGTGCAGAAAACAGTAACACTTGTTCAGAACGAAAGAAAGCACAGAGACCCAGATTTGTTGTTGTCCTGAAGAGCTTGCAGAGCACTGGGGAAAGGCAGGCAGAGAATTCCCTGCTAGCACCTTCTCTGTGCCTGGGAAGCAGAAGTGTTCACATTGCTTCGCAGAATCGCTTTTGTGCAGAAAACAGTAACACTTGTTCACAACGAAAGAAAGCACAGAGCCCCAGACTTTATGTTGTCCTGGAGAGCTTGCAGAGCACTGGGGAAAGGCAGGCAGAGAATTCCCTGCTAGCACCTTCTCTGTGCCTGTTCACATTGCTTCGCAGAATCGCTTTTGTGCAGAAAACAGTAACACTTGTTCAGAACGAAAGAAAGCACAGAGCCCCAGATTTGCTGTTGTCCTGGAGAGCTTGCAGAGCACTGGGGAAAGGCAGGCAGAGAATTCCCTGCTAGCACCTTCTCTGTGCCTGTTCACATTGCTTCACAGAATCGCTTTTGTGCAGAAAACAGTAACACTTGTTCAGAACGAAAGAAAGCACAGAGCCCCAGATTTGTTGTTGTCCTGGAGAGCTTGCAGAGCACTGGGGAAAGGCAGGCAGAGAATTCCCTGCTAGCACCTTCTCTGTGCATATTCAAATTGCTTCGCAGAATCGCTTTTGTGCAGAAAACACTAACACTTGTTCAGAACGAAAGAAAGCACAGAGCCCCAGATTTGCTGTTGTCCTGGGGAGCTGCAGAGCACTGGGGAAAGGCAGGCAGAGAATTCCCTGCTAGCACCTTCTCTGTCCCTGTTCACATTGCTTCGCAGAATCGCTTTTGTGCAGAAAACAGTAACACTTGTTCAGAACGAAAGAAAGCACAGAGCCCCAGATTTGCTGTTGTCCTGGAGAGCTTGCAGAGCACTGGGGAAAGGCAGGCAGAGAATTCCCTGCTAGCACCTTCTCTGTGCCTGTTCACATTGCTTCGCAGAATCGCTTTTGTGCAGAAAACACTAACACTTGTTCAGAACGAAAGAGAGCATAGAGCCCCAGATTTTATGTTGTCCTGGAGAGCTTGCAGAGCACTGGGGAAAGGCAGGCAGAGAATTCCCTGCTAGCACCTTCTCTGTGCCTGTTCACATTGCTTCGCAGAATCGCTTTTGTGCAGAAAACAGTAACACTTGTTCAGAACGAAAGAAAGCACAGAGCCCCAGATTTGCTGTTGTCCTGGAGAGCTTGCAGAGCACTGGGGAAAGGCAGGCAGAGAATTCCCTGCTAGCACCTTCTCTGTGCCTGTTCACATTGCTTCACAGAATCGCTTTTGTGCAGAAAACAGTAACACTTGTTCAGAACGAAAGAAACCACAGAGAACCAGATTTGTTGTTGTCCTGGAGAGCTTACAGAGCACTGGGGAAAGGCAGGCAGAGAATTCCCTGCTAGCACCTCCTCTGTGCCTGTTCACATTGCTTCGCAGAATCGCTTTTGTGCAGAAAACAGTAACACTTGTTCAGAACGAAAGAAAGCACAGAGCCCCAGATTTGTTGTTGTCCTGGAGAGCTTGCAGAGCACTGGGGAAAGGCAGGCAGAGAATTCCCTGCTAGCACCTTCTCTGTGCATATTCACATTGCTTCGCAGAATCGCTTTTGTGCAGAAAACAGTAACACTTGTTCAGAACGAAAGAAAGCACAGAGCCCCAGATTTGCTGTTGTCCTGGGGAGCTGCAGAGCAGTGGGGAAAGGCAGGCAGAGAATTCCCTGCTAGCACCTTCTCTGTGCCTGGGAAGCAGAAGTGTTCACATTGCTTCGCAGAATCGCTTTTGTGCAGAAAACAGTAACACTTGTTCAGAATGAAAGAAAGCACAGAGCCCCAGACTTTATGTTGTCCTGGAGAGCTTGCAGAGCACTGGGGAAAGGCAGGCAGAGAATTCCCTGCTAGCACCTTCTCTGTGCCTGTTCACATTGCTTCGCAGAATCGCTTTTGTGCAGAAAACAGTAACACTTGTTCAGAACGAAAGAAAGCACAGAGAACCAGATTTGTTGTTGTCCTGGAGAGCTTGCAGAGCACTGGGGAAAGGCAGGCAGAGAATTCCCTGCTAGCACCTTCTCTGTGCCTGTTCACATTGCTTCGCAGAATCGCTTTTGTGCAGAAAACAGTAACACTTGTTCAGAACGAAAGAAAGCACAGAGACCCAGATTTGTTGTTGTCCTGGAGAGCTTGCAGAGCACTGGGGAAAGGCAGGCAGAGAATTCCCTGCTAGCACCTTCCTGTGCCTGTTCACATTGCTTCGCAGAATCGCTTTTGTGCAGAAAACAGTAACACTTGTTCAGAACGAAAGAAAGCACAGAGACCCAGATTTGTTGTTGTCCTGGAGAGCTTGCAGAGCACTAGGGAAAGGCAGGCAGAGAATTCCCTGCTAGCACCTTCTCTGTGCCTGTTCACATTGCTTCGCAGAATCGCTTTTGTGCAGAAAACAGTAACACTTGTTCAGAACGAAAGAAAGCACAGAGCCCCAGATTTGCTGTTGTCCTGGAGAGCTTGCAGAGCACTGGGGAAAGGCAGGCAGAGAATTCCCTGCTAGCACCTTCTCTGTGCCTGTTCACATTGCTTCGCAGAATCGCTTTTGTGCAGAAAACAGTAACACTTGTTCAGAACAAAAGAAAGCACAGAGCCCCAGATTTGCTGTTGTCCTGGAGAGCTTGCAGAGCACTGGGGAAAGGCAGGCAGAGAATTCCCTGCTAGCACCTCCTCTGTGCCTGTTCACATTGCTTCGCAGAATCGCTTTTGTGCAGAAAACAGTAACACTTGTTCAGAACGAAAGAAAGCACAGAGCCCCAGACTTTATGTTGTCCTGGAGAGCTTGCAGAGCACTGGGGAAAAGCAGGCAGAGTATTCCCTGCTAGCACCTTCTCTGTGCCTGGGAAGCAGAAGTGTTCACATTGCTTCGCAGAATCGCTTTTGTGCAGAAAACAGTAACACTTGTTCAGAATGAAAGAAAGCACAGAGCCCCAGATTTGCTGTTGTCCTGGAGAGCTTGCACAGCCATGGGGAAAGGCAGGCAGAGAATTCCCTGCTAGCACCTTCTCTGTGCATATTCAAATTGCTTCGCAGAATCGCTTTTGTGCAGAAAACAGTAACACTTGTTCAGAACGAAAGAAAGCACAGAGCCCCAGATTTGCTGTTGTCCTGGGGAGCTGCAGAGCAGTGGGGGAAGGCAGGCAGAGAATTCCCTGCTAGCACCTTCTCTGTGCCTGGGAAGCAGAAGTGTTCACATTGCTTCGCAGAATCGCTTTTGTGCAGAAAACAGTAACACTTGTTCACAACGAAAGAAAGCACAGAGCCCCAGACTTTATGTTGTCCTGGAGAGCTTGCGGAGCACTGGGGAAAGGCAGGCAGAGAATTCCCTGCTAGCACCTTCTCTGTGCCTGTTCACATTGCTTCACAGAATCGCTTTTGTGCAGAAAACACTAACACTTGTTCAGAACGAAAGAAACCACAGAGAACCAGATTTGTTGTTGTCCTGGAGAGCTTGCAGAGCACTGGGGAAAGGCAGGCAGAGAATTCCCTGCTAGCACCTTCTCTGTGCCTGTTCACATTGCTTCGCAGAATCGCTTTTGTGCAGAAAACAGTAACACTTGTTCAGAACGAAAGAAAGCACAGAGCCCCAGATTTTATGTTGTCCTGGAGAGCTTGCAGAGCACTAGGGAAAGGCAGGCAGAGAATTCCCTGCTAGCACCTTCTCTGTGCCTGTTCACATTGCTTCGCAGAATCGCTTTTGTGCAGAAAACAGTAACACTTGTTCAGAACGAAAGAAAGCACAGAGCCCCAGATTTGCTGTTGTCCTGGAGAGCTTGCAGAGCACTGGGGAAAGGCAGGCAGAGAATTCCCTGCTAGCACCTTCTCTGTGCCTGTTCACATTGCTTCGCAGAATCGCTTTTGTGCAGAAAACAGTAACACTTGTTCAGAACGAAAGAAAGCACAGAGACCCAGATTTGTTGTTGTCCTGGAGAGCTTGCAGAGCACTGGGGAAAGGCAGGCAGAGAATTCCCTGCTAGCACCTTCTCTGTGCCTGGGAAGCCCAAGTGTTCACATTGCTTCGCAGAATCGCTTTTGTGCAGAAAACACTAACACTTGTTCAGAATGAAAGAAAGCACAGAGCCCCAGATTTGCTGTTGTCCTGGAGAGCTTGCACAGCCATGGGGAAAGGCAGGCAGAGAATTCCCTGCTAGCACCTTCTCTGTGCCTGTTCACATTGCTTCGCAGAATCGCTTTTGTGCAGAAAACAGTAACACTTGTTCAGAATGAAAGAAAGCACAGAGCCCCAGACTTTATGTTGTCCTGGAGAGCTTGCAGAGCACTGGGGAAAGGCAGGCAGAGAATTCCCTGCTAGCACCTTCTCTGTGCCTGTTCACATTGCTTCGCAGAATCGCTTTTGTGCAGAAAACAGTAACACTTGTTCAGAACGAAAGAAAGCACAGAGACCCAGATTTGTTGTTGTCCTGGAGAGCTTGCAGAGCACTGGGGAAAGGCAGGCAGAGAATTCCCTGCTAGCACCTTCTCTGTGCCTGTTCACATTGCTTCGCAGAATCGCTTTTGTGCAGAAAACAGTAACACTTGTTCAGAACGAAAGAAAGCACAGAGACCCAGATTTGTTGTTGTCCTGGAGAGCTTGCAGAGCACTGGGGAAAGGCAGGCAGAGAATTCCCTGCTAGCACCTTCTCTGTGCCTGTTCACATTGCTTCGCAGAATCGCTTTTGTGCAGAAAACAGTAACACTTGTTCAGAACGAAAGAAAGCACAGAGACCCAGATTTGTTGTTGTCCTGGAGAGCTTGCAGAGCACTAGGGAAAGGCAGGCAGAGAATTCCCTGCTAGCACCTTCTCTGTGCCTGTTCACATTGCTTCGCAGAATCGCTTTTGTGCAGAAAACAGTAACACTTGTTCAGAACGAAAGAAAGCACAGAGCCCCAGATTTGCTGTTGTCCTGGAGAGCTTGCAGAGCACTGGGGAAAGGCAGGCAGAGAATTCCCTGCTAGCACCTTCTCTGTGCCTGTTCACATTGCTTCACAGAATCGCTTTTGTGCAGAAAACAGTAACACTTGTTCAGAACGAAAGAAACCACAGAGAACCAGATTTGTTGTTGTCCTGGAGAGCTTGCAGAGCACTGGGGAAAGGCAGGCAGAGAATTCCCTGCTAGCACCTTCTCTGTGCCTGTTCACATTGCTTCGCAGAATCGCTTTTGTGCAGAAAACAGTAACACTTGTTCAGAACGAAAGAAAGCACAGAGCCCCAGACTTTATGTTGTCCTGGAGAGCATGCAGAGCACTGGGGAAAAGCAGGCAGAGTATTCCCTGCTAGCACCTTCTCTGTGCCTGGGAAGCAGAAGTGTTCACATTGCTTCGCAGAATCGCTTTTGTGCAGAAAACACTAACACTTGTTCAGAATGAAAGAAAGCACAGAGCCCCAGATTTGCTCTTGTCCTGGAGAGCTTGCACAGCCATGGGGAAAGGCAGGCAGAGAATTCCCTGCTAGCACCTTCTCTGTGCATATTCAAATTGCTTCGCAGAATCGCTTTTGTGCAGAAAACAGTAACACTTGTTCAGAACGAAAGAAAGCACAGAGCCCCAGATTTGCTGTTGTCCTGGGGAGCTGCAGAGCAGTGGGGGAAGGCAGGCAGAGAATTCCCTGCTAGCACCTTCTCTGTGCCTGGGAAGCAGAAGTGTTCACATTGCTTCGCAGAATCGCTTTTGTGCAGAAAACAGTAACACTTGTTCAGAACGAAAGAAAGCACAGAGCCCCAGACTTTATGTTGGTCTGGAGAGCTTGCAGAGCACTGGGGAAAGGCAGGCAGAGAATTCCCTGCTAGCACCTTCTCTGTCCCTGTTCACATTGCTTCACAGAATCGCTTTTGTGCAGAAAACAGTAACACTTGTTCAGAACGAAAGAAACCACAGAGAACCAGATTTGTTGTTGTCCTGGAGAGCTTGCAGAGCACTGGGGAAAGGCAGGCAGAGAATTCCCTGCTAGCACCTTCTCTGTGCCTGTTCACATTGCTTCGCAGAATCGCTTTTGTGCAGAAAACAGTAACACTTGTTCAGAACGAAAGAAAGCACAGAGCCCCAGATTTGTTGTTGTCCTGGAGAGCTTGCAGAGCACTGGGGAAAGGCAGGCAGAGAATTCCCTGCTAGCACCTTCTCTGTGCCTGGGAAGCCCAAGTGTTCACATTGCTTCGCAGAATCGCTTTTGTGCAGAAAACACTAACACTTGTTCAGAATGAAAGAAAGCACAGAGCCCCAGATTTGCTGTTGTCCTGGAGAGCTTGCACAGCCATGGGGAAAGGCAGGCAGAGAATTCCCTGCTAGCACCTTCTCTGTGCCTGTTCACATTGCTTCGCAGAATCGCTTTTGTGCAGAAAACAGTAACACTTGTTCAGAATGAAAGAAAGCACAGAGTCCCAGACTTTATGTTGTCCTGGAGAGCTTGCAGAGCACTGGGGAAAGGCAGGCAGAGAATTCCCTGCTAGCACCTTCTCTGTGCCTGTTCACATTGCTTCGCAGAATCGCTTTTGTGCAGAAAACAGTAACACTTGTTCAGAACGAAAGAAAGCACAGCGACCCAGATTTGTTGTTGTCCTGGAGAGCTTGCAGAGCACTGGGGAAAGGCAGGCAGAGAATTCCCTGCTAGCACCTTCTCTGTGCCTGTTCACATTGCTTCGCAGAATCGCTTTTGTGCAGAAAACAGTAACACTTGTTCAGAACGAAAGAAAGCACAGAGACCCAGATTTGTTGTTGTCCTGGAGAGCTTGCAGAGCACTGGGGAAAGGCAGGCAGAGAATTCCCTGCTAGCACCTTCTCTGTGCCTGTTCACATTGCTTCGCAGAATCGCTTTTGTGCAGAAAACAGTAACACTTGTTCAGAACGAAAGAAAGCACAGAGACCCAGATTTGTTGTTGTCCTGGAGAGCTTGCAGAGCACTGGGGAAAGGCAGGCAGAGAATTCCCTGCTAGCACCTTCTCTGTGCCTGTTCACATTGCTTCGCAGAATCGCTTTTGTGCAGAAAACAGTAACACTTGTTCAGAACGAAAGAAAGCACAGAGCCCCAGACTTTATGTTGTCCTGGAGAGCTTGCAGAGCACTGGGGAAAGGCAGGCAGAGAATTCCCTGCTAGCACCTTCTCTGTGCCTGTTCACATTGCTTCACAGAATCGCTTTTGTGCAGAAAACAGTAACACTTGTTCAGAACGAAAGAAACCACAGAGAACCAGATTTGTTGTTGTCCTGGAGAGCTTGCAGAGCACTGGGGAAAGGCAGGCAGAGAATTCCCTGCTAGCACCTTCTCTGTGCCTGTTCACATTGCTTCGCAGAATCGCTTTTGTGCAGAAAACAGTAACACTTGTTCAGAACGAAAGAAAGCACAGAGCCCCAGATTTGTTGTTGTCCTGGAGAGCTTGCAGAGCACTGGGGAAAGGCAGGCAGAGAATTCCCTGCTAGCACCTTCTCTGTGCCTGGGAAGCCCAAGTGTTCACATTGCTTCGCAGAATCGCTTTTGTGCAGAAAACACTAACACTTGTTCAGAATGAAAGAAAGCACAGAGCCCCAGATTTGCTGTTGTCCTGGAGAGCTTGCACAGCCATGGGGAAAGGCAGGCAGAGAATTCCCTGCTAGCACCTTCTCTGTGCCTGTTCACATTGCTTCGCAGAATCGCTTTTGTGCAGAAAACAGTAACACTTGTTCAGAATGAAAGAAAGCACAGAGTCCCAGACTTTATGTTGTCCTGGAGAGCTTGCAGAGCACTGGGGAAAGGCAGGCAGAGAATTCCCTGCTAGCACCTTCTCTGTCCCTGTTCACATTGCTTCACAGAATCGCTTTTGTGCAGAAAACAGTAACACTTGTTCAGAACGAAAGAAACCACAGAGAACCAGATTTGTTGTTGTCCTGGAGAGCTTGCAGAGCACTGGGGAAAGGCAGGCAGAGAATTCCCTGCTAGCACCTTCTCTGTGCCTGTTCACATTGCTTCGCAGAATCGCTTTTGTGCAGAAAACAGTAACACTTGTTCAGAACGAAAGAAAGCACAGAGCCCCAGATTTGTTGTTGTCCTGGAGAGCTTGCAGAGCACTGGGGAAAGGCAGGCAGAGAATTCCCTGCTAGCACCTTCTCTGTGCCTGGGAAGCCCAAGTGTTCACATTGCTTCGCAGAATCGCTTTTGTGCAGAAAACACTAACACTTGTTCAGAATGAAAGAAAGCACAGAGCCCCAGATTTGCTGTTGTCCTGGAGAGCTTGCACAGCCATGGGGAAAGGCAGGCAGAGAATTCCCTGCTAGCACCTTCTCTGTGCCTGTTCACATTGCTTCGCAGAATCGCTTTTGTGCAGAAAACAGTAACACTTGTTCAGAATGAAAGAAAGCACAGAGTCCCAGACTTTATGTTGTCCTGGAGAGCTTGCAGAGCACTGGGGAAAGGCAGGCAGAGAATTCCCTGCTAGCACCTTCTCTGTGCCTGTTCACATTGCTTCGCAGAATCGCTTTTGTGCAGAAAACAGTAACACTTGTTCAGAACGAAAGAAAGCACAGCGACCCAGATTTGTTGTTGTCCTGGAGAGCTTGCAGAGCACTGGGGAAAGGCAGGCAGAGAATTCCCTGCTAGCACCTTCTCTGTGCCTGTTCACATTGCTTCGCAGAATCGCTTTTGTGCAGAAAACAGTAACACTTGTTCAGAACGAAAGAAAGCACAGAGACCCAGATTTGTTGTTGTCCTGGAGAGCTTGCAGAGCACTGGGGAAAGGCAGGCAGAGAATTCCCTGCTAGCACCTTCTCTGTGCCTGTTCACATTGCTTCGCAGAATCGCTTTTGTGCAGAAAACAGTAACACTTGTTCAGAACGAAAGAAAGCACAGAGACCCAGATTTGTTGTTGTCCTGGAGAGCTTGCAGAGCACTGGGGAAAGGCAGGCAGAGAATTCCCTGCTAGCACCTTCTCTGTGCCTGTTCACATTGCTTCGCAGAATCGCTTTTGTGCAGAAAACAGTAACACTTGTTCAGAACGAAAGAAAGCACAGAGCCCCAGACTTTATGTTGTCCTGGAGAGCTTGCAGAGCACTGGGGAAAGGCAGGCAGAGAATTCCCTGCTAGCACCTTCTCTGTGCCTGTTCACATTGCTTCACAGAATCGCTTTTGTGCAGAAAACAGTAACACTTGTTCAGAACGAAAGAAACCACAGAGAACCAGATTTGTTGTTGTCCTGGAGAGCTTGCAGAGCACTGGGGAAAGGCAGGCAGAGAATTCCCTGCTAGCACCTTCTCTGTGCCTGTTCACATTGCTTCGCAGAATCGCTTTTGTGCAGAAAACAGTAACACTTGTTCAGAACGAAAGAAAGCACAGAGCCCCAGATTTGTTGTTGTCCTGGAGAGCTTGCAGAGCACTGGGGAAAGGCAGGCAGAGAATTCCCTGCTAGCACCTTCTCTGTGCCTGGGAAGCCCAAGTGTTCACATTGCTTCGCAGAATCGCTTTTGTGCAGAAAACACTAACACTTGTTCAGAATGAAAGAAAGCACAGAGCCCCAGATTTGCTGTTGTCCTGGAGAGCTTGCACAGCCATGGGGAAAGGCAGGCAGAGAATTCCCTGCTAGCACCTTCTCTGTGCCTGTTCACATTGCTTCGCAGAATCGCTTTTGTGCAGAAAACAGTAACACTTGTTCAGAATGAAAGAAAGCACAGAGTCCCAGACTTTATGTTGTCCTGGAGAGCTTGCAGAGCACTGGGGAAAGGCAGGCAGAGAATTCCCTGCTAGCACCTTCTCTGTGCCTGGGAAGCCCAAGTGTTCACATTGCTTCGCAGAATCGCTTTTGTGCAGAAAACAGTAACACTTGTTCAGAATGAAAGAAAGCACAGAGCCCCAGATTTGCTGTTGTCCTGGAGAGCTTGCACAGCCATGGGGAAAGGCAGGCAGAGAATTCCCTGCTAGCACCTTCTCTGTGCATATTCAAATTGCTTCGCAGAATCGCTTTTGTGCAGAAAACAGTAACACTTGTTCAGAACGAAAGAAAGCACAGAGCCCCAGATTTGCTGTTGTCCTGGGGAGCTGCAGAGCAGTGGGGGAAGGCAGGCAGAGAATTCCCTGCTAGCACCTTCTCTGTGCCTGGGAAGCAGAAGTGTTCACATTGCTTCGCAGAATCGCTTTTGTGCAGAAAACAGTAACACTTGTTCACAACGAAAGAAAGCACAGAGCCCCAGACTTTATGTTGTCCTGGAGAGCTTGCGGAGCACTGGGGAAAGGCAGGCAGAGAATTCCCTGCTAGCACCTTCTCTGTGCCTGTTCACATTGCTTCACAGAATCGCTTTTGTGCAGAAAACAGTAACACTTGTTCAGAACGAAAGAAACCACAGAGAACCAGATTTGTTGTTGTCCTGGAGAGCTTGCAGAGCACTGGGGAAAGGCAGGCAGAGAATTCCCTGCTAGCACCTTCTCTGTGCCTGTTCACATTGCTTCGCAGAATCGCTTTTGTGCAGAAAACAGTAACACTTGTTCAGAACGAAAGAAAGCACAGAGCCCCAGATTTTATGTTGTCCTGGAGAGCTTGCAGAGCACTAGGGAAAGGCAGGCAGAGAATTCCCTGCTAGCACCTTCTCTGTGCCTGTTCACATTGCTTCGCAGAATCGCTTTTGTGCAGAAAACAGTAACACTTGTTCAGAACGAAAGAAAGCACAGAGCCCCAGATTTGCTGTTGTCCTGGAGAGCTTGCAGAGCACTGGGGAAAGGCAGGCAGAGAATTCCCTGCTAGCACCTTCTCTGTGCCTGTTCACATTGCTTCGCAGAATCGCTTTTGTGCAGAAAACAGTAACACTTGTTCAGAACGAAAGAAAGGACAGAGACCCAGATTTGTTGTTGTCCTGGAGAGCTTGCAGAGCACTGGGGAAAGGCAGGCAGAGAATTCCCTGCTAGCACCTTCTCTGTGCCTGGGAAGCCCAAGTGTTCACATTGCTTCGCAGAATCGCTTTTGTGCAGAAAACACTAACACTTGTTCAGAATGAAAGAAAGCACAGAGCCCCAGATTTGCTGTTGTCCTGGAGAGCTTGCACAGCCATGGGGAAAGGCAGGCAGAGAATTCCCTGCTAGCACCTTCTCTGTGCCTGTTCACATTGCTTCGCAGAATCGCTTTTGTGCAGAAAACAGTAACACTTGTTCAGAATGAAAGAAAGCACAGAGCCCCAGACTTTATGTTGTCCTGGAGAGCTTGCAGAGCACTGGGGAAAGGCAGGCAGAGAATTCCCTGCTAGCACCTTCTCTGTGCCTGTTCACATTGCTTCGCAGAATCGCTTTTGTGCAGAAAACAGTAACACTTGTTCAGAACGAAAGAAAGCACAGAGACCCAGATTTGTTGTTGTCCTGGAGAGCTTGCAGAGCACTGGGGAAAGGCAGGCAGAGAATTCCCTGCTAGCACCTTCTCTGTGCCTGTTCACATTGCTTCGCAGAATCGCTTTTGTGCAGAAAACAGTAACACTTGTTCAGAACGAAAGAAAGCACAGAGACCCAGATTTGTTGTTGTCCTGGAGAGCTTGCAGAGCACTGGGGAAAGGCAGGCAGAGAATTCCCTGCTAGCACCTTCTCTGTGCCTGTTCACATTGCTTCGCAGAATCGCTTTTGTGCAGAAAACAGTAACACTTGTTCAGAATGAAAGAAAGCACAGAGTCCCAGACTTTATGTTGTCCTGGAGAGCTTGCAGAGCACTGGGGAAAGGCAGGCAGAGAATTCCCTGCTAGCACCTTCTCTGTGCCTGGGAAGCCCAAGTGTTCACATTGCTTCGCAGAATCGCTTTTGTGCAGAAAACAGTAACACTTGTTCAGAACGAAAGAAAGCACAGAGCCCCAGATTTGCTGTTGTCCTGGAGAGCTTGCACAGCCATGGGGAAAGGCAGGCAGAGAATTCCCTGCTAGCACCTTCTCTGTGCATATTCAAATTGCTTCGCAGAATCGCTTTTGTGCAGAAAACAGTAACACTTGTTCAGAACGAAAGAAAGCACAGAGCCCCAGATTTGCTGTTGTCCTGGGGAGCTGCAGAGCAGTGGGGGAAGGCAGGCAGAGAATTCCCTGCTAGCACCTTCTCTGTGCCTGGGAAGCAGAAGTGTTCACATTGCTTCGCAGAATCGCTTTTGTGCAGAAAACAGTAACACTTGTTCACAACGAAAGAAAGCACAGAGCCCCAGACTTTATGTTGTCCTGGAGAGCTTGCGGAGCACTGGGGAAAGGCAGGCAGAGAATTCCCTGCTAGCACCTTCTCTGTGCCTGTTCACATTGCTTCACAGAATCGCTTTTGTGCAGAAAACAGTAACACTTGTTCAGAACGAAAGAAACCACAGAGAACCAGATTTGTTGTTGTCCTGGAGAGCTTGCAGAGCACTGGGGAAAGGCAGGCAGAGAATTCCCTGCTAGCACCTTCTCTGTGCCTGTTCACATTGCTTCGCAGAATCGCTTTTGTGCAGAAAACAGTAACACTTGTTCAGAACGAAAGAAAGCACAGAGCCCCAGATTTTATGTTGTCCTGGAGAGCTTGCAGAGCACTAGGGAAAGGCAGGCAGAGAATTCCCTGCTAGCACCTTCTCTGTGCCTGTTCACATTGCTTCGCAGAATCGCTTTTGTGCAGAAAACAGTAACACTTGTTCAGAACGAAAGAAAGCACAGAGCCCCAGATTTGCTGTTGTCCTGGAGAGCTTGCAGAGCACTGGGGAAAGGCAGGCAGAGAATTCCCTGCTAGCACCTTCTCTGTGCCTGTTCACATTGCTTCGCAGAATCGCTTTTGTGCAGAAAACAGTAACACTTGTTCAGAACGAAAGAAAGGACAGAGACCCAGATTTGTTGTTGTCCTGGAGAGCTTGCAGAGCACTGGGGAAAGGCAGGCAGAGAATTCCCTGCTAGCACCTTCTCTGTGCCTGGGAAGCCCAAGTGTTCACATTGCTTCGCAGAATCGCTTTTGTGCAGAAAACACTAACACTTGTTCAGAATGAAAGAAAGCACAGAGCCCCAGATTTGCTGTTGTCCTGGAGAGCTTGCACAGCCATGGGGAAAGGCAGGCAGAGAATTCCCTGCTAGCACCTTCTCTGTGCCTGTTCACATTGCTTCGCAGAATCGCTTTTGTGCAGAAAACAGTAACACTTGTTCAGAATGAAAGAAAGCACAGAGCCCCAGACTTTATGTTGTCCTGGAGAGCTTGCAGAGCACTGGGGAAAGGCAGGCAGAGAATTCCCTGCTAGCACCTTCTCTGTGCCTGTTCACATTGCTTCGCAGAATCGCTTTTGTGCAGAAAACAGTAACACTTGTTCAGAACGAAAGAAAGCACAGAGACCCAGATTTGTTGTTGTCCTGGAGAGCTTGCAGAGCACTGGGGAAAGGCAGGCAGAGAATTCCCTGCTAGCACCTTCTCTGTGCCTGTTCACATTGCTTCGCAGAATCGCTTTTGTGCAGAAAACAGTAACACTTGTTCAGAACGAAAGAAAGCACAGAGACCCAGATTTGTTGTTGTCCTGGAGAGCTTGCAGAGCACTGGGGAAAGGCAGGCAGAGAATTCCCTGCTAGCACCTTCTCTGTGCCTGTTCACATTGCTTCGCAGAATCGCTTTTGTGCAGAAAACAGTAACACTTGTTCAGAACGAAAGAAAGCACAGAGACCCAGATTTGTTGTTGTCCTGGAGAGCTTGCAGAGCACTAGGGAAAGGCAGGCAGAGAATTCCCTGCTAGCACCTTCTCTGTGCCTGTTCACATTGCTTCGCAGAATCGCTTTTGTGCAGAAAACAGTAACACTTGTTCAGAACGAAAGAAAGCACAGAGCCCCAGATTTGCTGTTGTCCTGGAGAGCTTGCAGAGCACTGGGGAAAGGCAGGCAGAGAATTCCCTGCTAGCACCTTCTCTGTGCCTGTTCACATTGCTTCACAGAATCGCTTTTGTGCAGAAAACAGTAACACTTGTTCAGAACGAAAGAAACCACAGAGAACCAGATTTGTTGTTGTCCTGGAGAGCTTGCAGAGCACTGGGGAAAGGCAGGCAGAGAATTCCCTGCTAGCACCTTCTCTGTGCCTGTTCACATTGCTTCGCAGAATCGCTTTTGTGCAGAAAACAGTAACACTTGTTCAGAACGAAAGAAAGCACAGAGCCCCAGACTTTATGTTGTCCTGGAGAGCATGCAGAGCACTGGGGAAAAGCAGGCAGAGTATTCCCTGCTAGCACCTTCTCTGTGCCTGGGAAGCAGAAGTGTTCACATTGCTTCGCAGAATCGCTTTTGTGCAGAAAACACTAACACTTGTTCAGAATGAAAGAAAGCACAGAGCCCCAGATTTGCTCTTGTCCTGGAGAGCTTGCACAGCCATGGGGAAAGGCAGGCAGAGAATTCCCTGCTAGCACCTTCTCTGTGCATATTCAAATTGCTTCGCAGAATCGCTTTTGTGCAGAAAACAGTAACACTTGTTCAGAACGAAAGAAAGCACAGAGCCCCAGATTTGCTGTTGTCCTGGGGAGCTGCAGAGCAGTGGGGGAAGGCAGGCAGAGAATTCCCTGCTAGCACCTTCTCTGTGCCTGGGAAGCAGAAGTGTTCACATTGCTTCGCAGAATCGCTTTTGTGCAGAAAACAGTAACACTTGTTCAGAACGAAAGAAAGCACAGAGCCCCAGACTTTATGTTGGTCTGGAGAGCTTGCAGAGCACTGGGGAAAGGCAGGCAGAGAATTCCCTGCTAGCACCTTCTCTGTCCCTGTTCACATTGCTTCACAGAATCGCTTTTGTGCAGAAAACAGTAACACTTGTTCAGAACGAAAGAAACCACAGAGAACCAGATTTGTTGTTGTCCTGGAGAGCTTGCAGAGCACTGGGGAAAGGCAGGCAGAGAATTCCCTGCTAGCACCTTCTCTGTGCCTGGGAAGCCCAAGTGTTCACATTGCTTCGCAGAATCGCTTTTGTGCAGAAAACACTAACACTTGTTCAGAATGAAAGAAAGCACAGAGCCCCAGATTTGCTGTTGTCCTGGAGAGCTTGCACAGCCATGGGGAAAGGCAGGCAGAGAATTCCCTGCTAGCACCTTCTCTGTGCCTGTTCACATTGCTTCGCAGAATCGCTTTTGTGCAGAAAACAGTAACACTTGTTCAGAATGAAAGAAAGCACAGAGTCCCAGACTTTATGTTGTCCTGGAGAGCTTGCAGAGCACTGGGGAAAGGCAGGCAGAGAATTCCCTGCTAGCACCTTCTCTGTGCCTGTTCACATTGCTTCGCAGAATCGCTTTTGTGCAGAAAACAGTAACACTTGTTCAGAACGAAAGAAAGCACAGCGACCCAGATTTGTTGTTGTCCTGGAGAGCTTGCAGAGCACTGGGGAAAGGCAGGCAGAGAATTCCCTGCTAGCACCTTCTCTGTGCCTGTTCACATTGCTTCGCAGAATCGCTTTTGTGCAGAAAACAGTAACACTTGTTCAGAACGAAAGAAAGCACAGAGCCCCAGACTTTATGTTGTCCTGGAGAGCATGCAGAGCACTGGGGAAAAGCAGGCAGAGTATTCCCTGCTAGCACCTTCTCTGTGCCTGGGAAGCAGAAGTGTTCACATTGCTTCGCAGAATCGCTTTTGTGCAGAAAACACTAACACTTGTTCAGAATGAAAGAAAGCACAGAGCCCCAGATTTGCTCTTGTCCTGGAGAGCTTGCACAGCCATGGGGAAAGGCAGGCAGAGAATTCCCTGCTAGCACCTTCTCTGTGCATATTCAAATTGCTTCGCAGAATCGCTTTTGTGCAGAAAACAGTAACACTTGTTCAGAACGAAAGAAAGCACAGAGCCCCAGATTTGCTGTTGTCCTGGGGAGCTGCAGAGCAGTGGGGGAAGGCAGGCAGAGAATTCCCTGCTAGCACCTTCTCTGTGCCTGGGAAGCAGAAGTGTTCACATTGCTTCGCAGAATCGCTTTTGTGCAGAAAACAGTAACACTTGTTCAGAACGAAAGAAAGCACAGAGCCCCAGACTTTATGTTGGTCTGGAGAGCTTGCAGAGCACTGGGGAAAGGCAGGCAGAGAATTCCCTGCTAGCACCTTCTCTGTCCCTGTTCACATTGCTTCACAGAATCGCTTTTGTGCAGAAAACAGTAACACTTGTTCAGAACGAAAGAAACCACAGAGAACCAGATTTGTTGTTGTCCTGGAGAGCTTGCAGAGCACTGGGGAAAGGCAGGCAGAGAATTCCCTGCTAGCACCTTCTCTGTGCCTGTTCACATTGCTTCGCAGAATCGCTTTTGTGCAGAAAACAGTAACACTTGTTCAGAACGAAAGAAAGCACAGAGCCCCAGATTTGTTGTTGTCCTGGAGAGCTTGCAGAGCACTGGGGAAAGGCAGGCAGAGAATTCCCTGCTAGCACCTTCTCTGTGCCTGGGAAGCCCAAGTGTTCACATTGCTTCGCAGAATCGCTTTTGTGCAGAAAACACTAACACTTGTTCAGAATGAAAGAAAGCACAGAGCCCCAGATTTGCTGTTGTCCTGGAGAGCTTGCACAGCCATGGGGAAAGGCAGGCAGAGAATTCCCTGCTAGCACCTTCTCTGTGCCTGTTCACATTGCTTCGCAGAATCGCTTTTGTGCAGAAAACAGTAACACTTGTTCAGAATGAAAGAAAGCACAGAGTCCCAGACTTTATGTTGTCCTGGAGAGCTTGCAGAGCACTGGGGAAAGGCAGGCAGAGAATTCCCTGCTAGCACCTTCTCTGTGCCTGTTCACATTGCTTCGCAGAATCGCTTTTGTGCAGAAAACAGTAACACTTGTTCAGAACGAAAGAAAGCACAGCGACCCAGATTTGTTGTTGTCCTGGAGAGCTTGCAGAGCACTGGGGAAAGGCAGGCAGAGAATTCCCTGCTAGCACCTTCTCTGTGCCTGTTCACATTGCTTCGCAGAATCGCTTTTGTGCAGAAAACAGTAACACTTGTTCAGAACGAAAGAAAGCACAGAGACCCAGATTTGTTGTTGTCCTGGAGAGCTTGCAGAGCACTGGGGAAAGGCAGGCAGAGAATTCCCTGCTAGCACCTTCTCTGTGCCTGTTCACATTGCTTCGCAGAATCGCTTTTGTGCAGAAAACAGTAACACTTGTTCAGAACGAAAGAAAGCACAGAGCCCCAGACTTTATGTTGTCCTGGAGAGCTTGCAGAGCACTGGGGAAAGGCAGGCAGAGAATTCCCTGCTAGCACCTTCTCTGTGCCTGTTCACATTGCTTCACAGAATCGCTTTTGTGCAGAAAACAGTAACACTTGTTCAGAACGAAAGAAACCACAGAGAACCAGATTTGTTGTTGTCCTGGAGAGCTTGCAGAGCACTGGGGAAAGGCAGGCAGAGAATTCCCTGCTAGCACCTTCTCTGTGCCTGTTCACATTGCTTCGCAGAATCGCTTTTGTGCAGAAAACAGTAACACTTGTTCAGAACGAAAGAAAGCACAGAGCCCCAGATTTGTTGTTGTCCTGGAGAGCTTGCAGAGCACTGGGGAAAGGCAGGCAGAGAATTCCCTGCTAGCACCTTCTCTGTGCCTGGGAAGCCCAAGTGTTCACATTGCTTCGCAGAATCGCTTTTGTGCAGAAAACACTAACACTTGTTCAGAATGAAAGAAAGCACAGAGCCCCAGATTTGCTGTTGTCCTGGAGAGCTTGCACAGCCATGGGGAAAGGCAGGCAGAGAATTCCCTGCTAGCACCTTCTCTGTGCCTGTTCACATTGCTTCGCAGAATCGCTTTTGTGCAGAAAACAGTAACACTTGTTCAGAATGAAAGAAAGCACAGAGTCCCAGACTTTATGTTGTCCTGGAGAGCTTGCAGAGCACTGGGGAAAGGCAGGCAGAGAATTCCCTGCTAGCACCTTCTCTGTGCCTGTTCACATTGCTTCGCAGAATCGCTTTTGTGCAGAAAACAGTAACACTTGTTCAGAACGAAAGAAAGCACAGAGACCCAGATTTGTTGTTGTCCTGGAGAGCTTGCAGAGCACTGGGGAAAGGCAGGCAGAGAATTCCCTGCTAGCACCTTCTCTGTGCCTGTTCACATTGCTTCGCAGAATCGCTTTTGTGCAGAAAACAGTAACACTTGTTCAGAACGAAAGAAAGCACAGAGACCCAGATTTGTTGTTGTCCTGGAGAGCTTGCAGAGCACTGGGGAAAGGCAGGCAGAGAATTCCCTGCTAGCACCTTCTCTGTGCCTGTTCACATTGCTTCACAGAATCGCTTTTGTGCAGAAAACAGTAACACTTGTTCAGAACGAAAGAAACCACAGAGAACCAGATTTGTTGTTGTCCTGGAGAGCTTGCAGAGCACTGGGGAAAGGCAGGCAGAGAATTCCCTGCTAGCACCTTCTCTGTGCCTGTTCACATTGCTTCGCAGAATCGCTTTTGTGCAGAAAACAGTAACACTTGTTCAGAACGAAAGAAAGCACAGAGCCCCAGACTTTATGTTGTCCTGGAGAGCATGCAGAGCACTGGGGAAAAGCAGGCAGAGTATTCCCTGCTAGCACCTTCTCTGTGCCTGGGAAGCAGAAGTGTTCACATTGCTTCGCAGAATCGCTTTTGTGCAGAAAACACTAACACTTGTTCAGAATGAAAGAAAGCACAGAGCCCCAGATTTGCTGTTGTCCTGGAGAGCTTGCAGAGCACTGGGGAAAGGCAGGCAGAGAATTCCCTGCTAGCACCTTCTCTGTGCCTGTTCACATTGCTTCGCAGAATCGCTTTTGTACAGAAAACAGTAACACTTGTTCAGAACGAAAGAAAGCACAGAGCCCCAGATTTGCTGTTGTCCTGGGGAGCTGCAGAGCAGTGGGGGAAGGCAGGCAGAGAATTCCCTGCTAGCACCTTCTCTGTGCCTGGGAAGCAGAAGTGTTCACATTGCTTCGCAGAATCGCTTTTGTGCAGAAAACAGTAACACTTGTTCACAACGAAAGAAAGCACAGAGCCCCAGACTTTATGTTGGTCTGGAGAGCTTGCAGAGCACTGGGGAAAGGCAGGCAGAGAATTCCCTGCTAGCACCTTCTCTGTGCCTGTTCACATTGCTTCACAGAATCGCTTTTGTGCAGAAAACAGTAACACTTGTTCAGAACGAAAGAAAGCACAGAGACCCAGATTTGTTGTTGTCCTGGAGAGCTTGCAGAGCACTGGGGAAAGGCAGGCAGAGAATTCCCTGCTAGCACCTTCTCTGTGCCTGTTCACATTGCTTCGCAGAATCGCTTTTGTGCAGAAAACAGTAACACTTGTTCAGAACGAAAGAAAGCACAGAGCCCCAGATTTTATGTTGTCCTGGAGAGCTTGCAGAGCACTGGGGAAAGGCAGGCAGAGAATTCCCTGCTAGCACCTTCTCTGTGCCTGTTCACATTGCTTCGCAGAATCGCTTTTGTGCAGAAAACAGTAACACTTGTTCAGAACGAAAGAAAGCACAGAGCCCCAGATTTTATGTTGTCCTGGAGAGCTTGCAGAGCACTGGGGAAAGGCAGGCAGAGAATTCCCTGCTAGCACCTTCTCTGTGCCTGTTCACATTGCTTCGCAGAATCGCTTTTGTGCAGAAAACAGTAACACTTGTTCAGAACGAAAGAAAGCACAGAGCCCCAGATTTGCTGTTGTCCTGGGGAGCTTGCAGAGCACTGGGGAAAGGCAGGCAGAGAATTCCCTGCTAGCACCTTCTCTGTGCCTGGGAAGCCCAAGTGTTCACATTGCTTCGCAGAATCGCTTTTGTGCAGAAAACACTAACACTTGTTCAGAATGAAAGAAAGCACAGAGCCCCAGATTTGCTGTTGTCCTGGAGAGCTTGCACAGCCATGGGGAAAGGCAGGCAGAGAATTCCCTGCTAGCACCTTCTCTGTGCCTGTTCACATTGCTTCGCAGAATCGCTTTTGTGCAGAAAACAGTAACACTTGTTCAGAATGAAAGAAAGCACAGAGCCCCAGACTTTATGTTGTCCTGGAGAGCTTGCAGAGCACTGGGGAAAGGCAGGCAGAGAATTCCCTGCTAGCACCTTCTCTGTGCCTGTTCACATTGCTTCGCAGAATCGCTTTTGTGCAGAAAACAGTAACACTTGTTCAGAACGAAAGAAAGCACAGAGACCCAGATTTGTTGTTGTCCTGGAGAGCTTGCAGAGCACTGGGGAAAGGCAGGCAGAGAATTCCCTGCTAGCACCTTCTCTGTGCCTGTTCACATTGCTTCGCAGAATCGCTTTTGTGCAGAAAACAGTAACACTTGTTCAGAACGAAAGAAAGCACAGAGACCCAGATTTGTTGTTGTCCTGGAGAGCTTGCAGAGCACTGGGGAAAGGCAGGCAGAGAATTCCCTGCTAGCACCTTCTCTGTGCCTGTTCACATTGCTTCGCAGAATCGCTTTTGTGCAGAAAACAGTAACACTTGTTCAGAACGAAAGAAAGCACAGAGCCCCAGATTTGTTGTTGTCCTGGAGAGCTTGCAGAGCACTAGGGAAAGGCAGGCAGAGAATTCCCTGCTAGCACCTTCTCTGTGCCTGTTCACATTGCTTCGCAGAATCGCTTTTGTGCAGAAAACAGTAACACTTGTTCAGAACGAAAGAAAGCACAGAGCCCCAGATTTGCTGTTGTCCTGGAGAGCTTGCAGAGCACTGGGGAAAGGCAGGCAGAGAATTCCCTGCTAGCACCTTCTCTGTGCCTGTTCACATTGCTTCACAGAATCACTTTTGTGCAGAAAACAGTAACACTTGTTCAGAACGAAAGAAACCACAGAGAACCAGATTTGTTGTTGTCCTGGAGAGCTTGCAGAGCACTGGGGAAAGGCAGGCAGAGAATTCCCTGCTAGCACCTTCTCTGTGCCTGTTCACATTGCTTCGCAGAATCGCTTTTGTGCAGAAAACAGTAACACTTGTTCAGAACGAAAGAAAGCACAGAGCCCCAGATTTGTTGTTGTCCTGGAGAGCTTGCAGAGCACTGGGGAAAGGCAGGCAGAGAATTCCCTGCTAGCACCTTCTCTGTGCCTGGGAAGCCCAAGTGTTCACATTGCTTCGCAGAATCGCTTTTGTGCAGAAAACACTAACACTTGTTCAGAATGAAAGAAAGCACAGAGCCCCAGATTTGCTGTTGTCCTGGAGAGCTTGCACAGCCATGGGGAAAGGCAGGCAGAGAATTCCCTGCTAGCACCTTCTCTGTGCCTGTTCACATTGCTTCGCAGAATCGCTTTTGTGCAGAAAACAGTAACACTTGTTCAGAACGAAAGAAAGCACAGAGTCCCAGACTTTATGTTGTCCTGGAGAGCTTGCAGAGCACTGGGGAAAGGCAGGCAGAGAATTCCCTGCTAGCACCTTCTCTGTGCCTGTTCACATTGCTTCGCAGAATCGCTTTTGTGCAGAAAACAGTAACACTTGTTCAGAACGAAAGAAAGCACAGAGACCCAGATTTGTTGTTGTCCTGGAGAGCTTGCAGAGCACTGGGGAAAGGCAGGCAGAGAATTCCCTGCTAGCACCTTCTCTGTGCCTGTTCACATTGCTTCGCAGAATCGCTTTTGTGCAGAAAACAGTAACACTTGTTCAGAACGAAAGAAAGCACAGAGACCCAGATTTGTTGTTGTCCTGGAGAGCTTGCAGAGCACTGGGGAAAGGCAGGCAGAGAATTCCCTGCTAGCACCTTCTCTGTGCCTGTTCACATTGCTTCGCAGAATCGCTTTTGTGCAGAAAACAGTAACACTTGTTCAGAACGAAAGAAAGCACAGAGACCCAGATTTGTTGTTGTCCTGGAGAGCTTGCAGAGCACTGGGGAAAGGCAGGCAGAGAATTCCCTGCTAGCACCTTCTCTGTGCCTGTTCACATTGCTTCGCAGAATCGCTTTTGTGCAGAAAACAGTAACACTTGTTCAGAACGAAAGAAAGCACAGAGCCCCAGACTTTATGTTGTCCTGGAGAGCTTGCAGAGCACTGGGGAAAAGCAGGCAGAGTATTCCCTGCTAGCACCTTCTCTGTGCCTGGGAAGCAGAAGTGTTCACATTGCTTCGCAGAATCGCTTTTGTGCAGAAAACACTAACACTTGTTCAGAATGAAAGAAAGCACAGAGCCCCAGATTTGCTGTTGTCCTGGAGAGCTTGCAGAGCACTGGGGAAAGGCAGGCAGAGAATTCCCTGCTAGCACCTTCTCTGTGCCTGTTCACATTGCTTCGCAGAATCGCTTTTGTACAGAAAACAGTAACACTTGTTCAGAACGAAAGAAAGCACAGAGCCCCAGATTTGCTGTTGTCCTGGGGAGCTGCAGAGCAGTGGGGGAAGGCAGGCAGAGAATTCCCTGCTAGCACCTTCTCTGTGCCTGGGAAGCAGAAGTGTTCACATTGCTTCGCAGAATCGCTTTTGTGCAGAAAACAGTAACACTTGTTCACAACGAAAGAAAGCACAGAGCCCCAGACTTTATGTTGTCCTGGAGAGCATGCAGAGCACTGGGGAAAAGCAGGCAGAGTATTCCCTGCTAGCACCTTCTCTGTGCCTGGGAAGCAGAAGTGTTCACATTGCTTCGCAGAATCGCTTTTGTGCAGAAAACACTAACACTTGTTCAGAATGAAAGAAAGCACAGAGCCCCAGATTTGCTCTTGTCCTGGAGAGCTTGCACAGCCATGGGGAAAGGCAGGCAGAGAATTCCCTGCTAGCACCTTCTCTGTGCATATTCAAATTGCTTCGCAGAATCGCTTTTGTGCAGAAAACAGTAACACTTGTTCAGAACGAAAGAAAGCACAGAGCCCCAGATTTGCTGTTGTCCTGGGGAGCTGCAGAGCAGTGGGGGAAGGCAGGCAGAGAATTCCCTGCTAGCACCTTCTCTGTGCCTGGGAAGCAGAAGTGTTCACATTGCTTCGCAGAATCGCTTTTGTGCAGAAAACAGTAACACTTGTTCAGAACGAAAGAAAGCACAGAGCCCCAGACTTTATGTTGGTCTGGAGAGCTTGCAGAGCACTGGGGAAAGGCAGGCAGAGAATTCCCTGCTAGCACCTTCTCTGTCCCTGTTCACATTGCTTCACAGAATCGCTTTTGTGCAGAAAACAGTAACACTTGTTCAGAACGAAAGAAACCACAGAGAACCAGATTTGTTGTTGTCCTGGAGAGCTTGCAGAGCACTGGGGAAAGGCAGGCAGAGAATTCCCTGCTAGCACCTTCTCTGTGCCTGGGAAGCCCAAGTGTTCACATTGCTTCGCAGAATCGCTTTTGTGCAGAAAACACTAACACTTGTTCAGAATGAAAGAAAGCACAGAGCCCCAGATTTGCTGTTGTCCTGGAGAGCTTGCACAGCCATGGGGAAAGGCAGGCAGAGAATTCCCTGCTAGCACCTTCTCTGTGCCTGTTCACATTGCTTCGCAGAATCGCTTTTGTGCAGAAAACAGTAACACTTGTTCAGAATGAAAGAAAGCACAGAGTCCCAGACTTTATGTTGTCCTGGAGAGCTTGCAGAGCACTGGGGAAAGGCAGGCAGAGAATTCCCTGCTAGCACCTTCTCTGTGCCTGTTCACATTGCTTCGCAGAATCGCTTTTGTGCAGAAAACAGTAACACTTGTTCAGAACGAAAGAAAGCACAGAGACCCAGATTTGTTGTTGTCCTGGAGAGCTTGCAGAGCACTGGGGAAAGGCAGGCAGAGAATTCCCTGCTAGCACCTTCTCTGTGCCTGTTCACATTGCTTCGCAGAATCGCTTTTGTGCAGAAAACAGTAACACTTGTTCAGAACGAAAGAAAGCACAGAGCCCCAGACTTTATGTTGTCCTGGAGAGCATGCAGAGCACTGGGGAAAAGCAGGCAGAGTATTCCCTGCTAGCACCTTCTCTGTGCCTGGGAAGCAGAAGTGTTCACATTGCTTCGCAGAATCGCTTTTGTGCAGAAAACACTAACACTTGTTCAGAATGAAAGAAAGCACAGAGCCCCAGATTTGCTCTTGTCCTGGAGAGCTTGCACAGCCATGGGGAAAGGCAGGCAGAGAATTCCCTGCTAGCACCTTCTCTGTGCATATTCAAATTGCTTCGCAGAATCGCTTTTGTGCAGAAAACAGTAACACTTGTTCAGAACGAAAGAAAGCACAGAGCCCCAGATTTGCTGTTGTCCTGGGGAGCTGCAGAGCAGTGGGGGAAGGCAGGCAGAGAATTCCCTGCTAGCACCTTCTCTGTGCCTGGGAAGCAGAAGTGTTCACATTGCTTCGCAGAATCGCTTTTGTGCAGAAAACAGTAACACTTGTTCAGAACGAAAGAAAGCACAGAGCCCCAGACTTTATGTTGGTCTGGAGAGCTTGCAGAGCACTGGGGAAAGGCAGGCAGAGAATTCCCTGCTAGCACCTTCTCTGTCCCTGTTCACATTGCTTCACAGAATCGCTTTTGTGCAGAAAACAGTAACACTTGTTCAGAACGAAAGAAACCACAGAGAACCAGATTTGTTGTTGTCCTGGAGAGCTTGCAGAGCACTGGGGAAAGGCAGGCAGAGAATTCCCTGCTAGCACCTTCTCTGTGCCTGTTCACATTGCTTCGCAGAATCGCTTTTGTGCAGAAAACAGTAACACTTGTTCAGAACGAAAGAAAGCACAGAGCCCCAGATTTGTTGTTGTCCTGGAGAGCTTGCAGAGCACTGGGGAAAGGCAGGCAGAGAATTCCCTGCTAGCACCTTCTCTGTGCCTGGGAAGCCCAAGTGTTCACATTGCTTCGCAGAATCGCTTTTGTGCAGAAAACACTAACACTTGTTCAGAATGAAAGAAAGCACAGAGCCCCAGATTTGCTGTTGTCCTGGAGAGCTTGCACAGCCATGGGGAAAGGCAGGCAGAGAATTCCCTGCTAGCACCTTCTCTGTGCCTGTTCACATTGCTTCGCAGAATCGCTTTTGTGCAGAAAACAGTAACACTTGTTCAGAATGAAAGAAAGCACAGAGTCCCAGACTTTATGTTGTCCTGGAGAGCTTGCAGAGCACTGGGGAAAGGCAGGCAGAGAATTCCCTGCTAGCACCTTCTCTGTGCCTGTTCACATTGCTTCGCAGAATCGCTTTTGTGCAGAAAACAGTAACACTTGTTCAGAACGAAAGAAAGCACAGCGACCCAGATTTGTTGTTGTCCTGGAGAGCTTGCAGAGCACTGGGGAAAGGCAGGCAGAGAATTCCCTGCTAGCACCTTCTCTGTGCCTGTTCACATTGCTTCGCAGAATCGCTTTTGTGCAGAAAACAGTAACACTTGTTCAGAACGAAAGAAAGCACAGAGACCCAGATTTGTTGTTGTCCTGGAGAGCTTGCAGAGCACTGGGGAAAGGCAGGCAGAGAATTCCCTGCTAGCACCTTCTCTGTGCCTGTTCACATTGCTTCGCAGAATCGCTTTTGTGCAGAAAACAGTAACACTTGTTCAGAACGAAAGAAAGCACAGAGCCCCAGACTTTATGTTGTCCTGGAGAGCTTGCAGAGCACTGGGGAAAGGCAGGCAGAGAATTCCCTGCTAGCACCTTCTCTGTGCCTGTTCACATTGCTTCACAGAATCGCTTTTGTGCAGAAAACAGTAACACTTGTTCAGAACGAAAGAAACCACAGAGAACCAGATTTGTTGTTGTCCTGGAGAGCTTGCAGAGCACTGGGGAAAGGCAGGCAGAGAATTCCCTGCTAGCACCTTCTCTGTGCCTGTTCACATTGCTTCGCAGAATCGCTTTTGTGCAGAAAACAGTAACACTTGTTCAGAACGAAAGAAAGCACAGAGCCCCAGATTTGTTGTTGTCCTGGAGAGCTTGCAGAGCACTGGGGAAAGGCAGGCAGAGAATTCCCTGCTAGCACCTTCTCTGTGCCTGGGAAGCCCAAGTGTTCACATTGCTTCGCAGAATCGCTTTTGTGCAGAAAACACTAACACTTGTTCAGAATGAAAGAAAGCACAGAGCCCCAGATTTGCTGTTGTCCTGGAGAGCTTGCACAGCCATGGGGAAAGGCAGGCAGAGAATTCCCTGCTAGCACCTTCTCTGTGCCTGTTCACATTGCTTCGCAGAATCGCTTTTGTGCAGAAAACAGTAACACTTGTTCAGAATGAAAGAAAGCACAGAGTCCCAGACTTTATGTTGTCCTGGAGAGCTTGCAGAGCACTGGGGAAAGGCAGGCAGAGAATTCCCTGCTAGCACCTTCTCTGTGCCTGTTCACATTGCTTCGCAGAATCGCTTTTGTGCAGAAAACAGTAACACTTGTTCAGAACGAAAGAAAGCACAGCGACCCAGATTTGTTGTTGTCCTGGAGAGCTTGCAGAGCACTGGGGAAAGGCAGGCAGAGAATTCCCTGCTAGCACCTTCTCTGTGCCTGTTCACATTGCTTCGCAGAATCGCTTTTGTGCAGAAAACAGTAACACTTGTTCAGAACGAAAGAAAGCACAGAGACCCAGATTTGTTGTTGTCCTGGAGAGCTTGCAGAGCACTGGGGAAAGGCAGGCAGAGAATTCCCTGCTAGCACCTTCTCTGTGCCTGTTCACATTGCTTCGCAGAATCGCTTTTGTGCAGAAAACAGTAACACTTGTTCAGAACGAAAGAAAGCACAGAGCCCCAGACTTTATGTTGTCCTGGAGAGCTTGCAGAGCACTGGGGAAAGGCAGGCAGAGAATTCCCTGCTAGCACCTTCTCTGTGCCTGTTCACATTGCTTCACAGAATCGCTTTTGTGCAGAAAACAGTAACACTTGTTCAGAACGAAAGAAACCACAGAGAACCAGATTTGTTGTTGTCCTGGAGAGCTTGCAGAGCACTGGGGAAAGGCAGGCAGAGAATTCCCTGCTAGCACCTTCTCTGTGCCTGTTCACATTGCTTCGCAGAATCGCTTTTGTGCAGAAAACAGTAACACTTGTTCAGAACGAAAGAAAGCACAGAGCCCCAGATTTGTTGTTGTCCTGGAGAGCTTGCAGAGCACTGGGGAAAGGCAGGCAGAGAATTCCCTGCTAGCACCTTCTCTGTGCCTGGGAAGCCCAAGTGTTCACATTGCTTCGCAGAATCGCTTTTGTGCAGAAAACACTAACACTTGTTCAGAATGAAAGAAAGCACAGAGCCCCAGATTTGCTGTTGTCCTGGAGAGCTTGCACAGCCATGGGGAAAGGCAGGCAGAGAATTCCCTGCTAGCACCTTCTCTGTGCCTGTTCACATTGCTTCGCAGAATCGCTTTTGTGCAGAAAACAGTAACACTTGTTCAGAATGAAAGAAAGCACAGAGTCCCAGACTTTATGTTGTCCTGGAGAGCTTGCAGAGCACTGGGGAAAGGCAGGCAGAGAATTCCCTGCTAGCACCTTCTCTGTGCCTGTTCACATTGCTTCGCAGAATCGCTTTTGTGCAGAAAACAGTAACACTTGTTCAGAACGAAAGAAAGCACAGAGACCCAGATTTGTTGTTGTCCTGGAGAGCTTGCAGAGCACTGGGGAAAGGCAGGCAGAGAATTCCCTGCTAGCACCTTCTCTGTGCCTGTTCACATTGCTTCGCAGAATCGCTTTTGTGCAGAAAACAGTAACACTTGTTCAGAACGAAAGAAAGCACAGAGACCCAGATTTGTTGTTGTCCTGGAGAGCTTGCAGAGCACTGGGGAAAGGCAGGCAGAGAATTCCCTGCTAGCACCTTCTCTGTGCCTGTTCACATTGCTTCACAGAATCGCTTTTGTGCAGAAAACAGTAACACTTGTTCAGAACGAAAGAAACCACAGAGAACCAGATTTGTTGTTGTCCTGGAGAGCTTGCAGAGCACTGGGGAAAGGCAGGCAGAGAATTCCCTGCTAGCACCTTCTCTGTGCCTGGGAAGCAGAAGTGTTCACATTGCTTCGCAGAATCGCTTTTGTGCAGAAAACACTAACACTTGTTCAGAATGAAAGAAAGCACAGAGCCCCAGATTTGCTGTTGTCCTGGAGAGCTTGCAGAGCACTGGGGAAAGGCAGGCAGAGAATTCCCTGCTAGCACCTTCTCTGTGCCTGTTCACATTGCTTCGCAGAATCGCTTTTGTACAGAAAACAGTAACACTTGTTCAGAACGAAAGAAAGCACAGAGCCCCAGATTTGCTGTTGTCCTGGGGAGCTGCAGAGCAGTGGGGGAAGGCAGGCAGAGAATTCCCTGCTAGCACCTTCTCTGTGCCTGGGAAGCAGAAGTGTTCACATTGCTTCGCAGAATCGCTTTTGTGCAGAAAACAGTAACACTTGTTCACAACGAAAGAAAGCACAGAGCCCCAGACTTTATGTTGTCCTGGAGAGCATGCAGAGCACTGGGGAAAAGCAGGCAGAGTATTCCCTGCTAGCACCTTCTCTGTGCCTGGGAAGCAGAAGTGTTCACATTGCTTCGCAGAATCGCTTTTGTGCAGAAAACACTAACACTTGTTCAGAATGAAAGAAAGCACAGAGCCCCAGATTTGCTCTTGTCCTGGAGAGCTTGCACAGCCATGGGGAAAGGCAGGCAGAGAATTCCCTGCTAGCACCTTCTCTGTGCATATTCAAATTGCTTCGCAGAATCGCTTTTGTGCAGAAAACAGTAACACTTGTTCAGAACGAAAGAAAGCACAGAGCCCCAGATTTGCTGTTGTCCTGGGGAGCTGCAGAGCACTGGGGAAAGGCAGGCAGAGAATTCCCTGCTAGCACCTTCTCTGTGCCTGTTCACATTGCTTCGCAGAATCGCTTTTGTGCAGAAAACAGTAACACTTGTTCAGAACGAAAGAAAGCACAGAGCCCCAGATTTGTTGTTGTCCTGGAGAGCTTGCAGAGCACTGGGGAAAGGCAGGCAGAGAATTCCCTGCTAGCACCTTCTCTGTGCCTGTTCACATTGCTTCGCAGAATCGCTTTTGTGCAGAAAACAGTAACACTTGTTCAGAACGAAAGAAAGCACAGAGCCCCAGATTTGCTGTTGTCCTGGGGAGCTTGCAGAGCACTGGGGAAAGGCAGGCAGAGAATTCCCTGCTAGCACCTTCTCTGTGCCTGGGAAGCCCAAGTGTTCACATTGCTTCGCAGAATCGCTTTTGTGCAGAAAACACTAACACTTGTTCAGAATGAAAGAAAGCACAGAGCCCCAGATTTGCTGTTGTCCTGGAGAGCTTGCACAGCCATGGGGAAAGGCAGGCAGAGAATTCCCTGCTAGCACCTTCTCTGTGCCTGTTCACATTGCTTCGCAGAATCGCTTTTGTGCAGAAAACAGTAACACTTGTTCAGAATGAAAGAAAGCACAGAGCCCCAGACTTTATGTTGTCCTGGAGAGCTTGCAGAGCACTGGGGAAAGGCAGGCAGAGAATTCCCTGCTAGCACCTTCTCTGTGCCTGTTCACATTGCTTCGCAGAATCGCTTTTGTGCAGAAAACAGTAACACTTGTTCAGAACGAAAGAAAGCACAGAGACCCAGATTTGTTGTTGTCCTGGAGAGCTTGCAGAGCACTGGGGAAAGGCAGGCAGAGAATTCCCTGCTAGCACCTTCTCTGTGCCTGTTCACATTGCTTCGCAGAATCGCTTTTGTGCAGAAAACAGTAACACTTGTTCAGAACGAAAGAAAGCACAGAGACCCAGATTTGTTGTTGTCCTGGAGAGCTTGCAGAGCACTGGGGAAAGGCAGGCAGAGAATTCCCTGCTAGCACCTTCTCTGTGCCTGTTCACATTGCTTCGCAGAATCGCTTTTGTGCAGAAAACAGTAACACTTGTTCAGAACGAAAGAAAGCACAGAGACCCAGATTTGTTGTTGTCCTGGAGAGCTTGCAGAGCACTAGGGAAAGGCAGGCAGAGAATTCCCTGCTAGCACCTTCTCTGTGCCTGTTCACATTGCTTCGCAGAATCGCTTTTGTGCAGAAAACAGTAACACTTGTTCAGAACGAAAGAAAGCACAGAGCCCCAGATTTGCTGTTGTCCTGGAGAGCTTGCAGAGCACTGGGGAAAGGCAGGCAGAGAATTCCCTGCTAGCACCTTCTCTGTGCCTGTTCACATTGCTTCACAGAATCACTTTTGTGCAGAAAACAGTAACACTTGTTCAGAACGAAAGAAACCACAGAGAACCAGATTTGTTGTTGTCCTGGAGAGCTTGCAGAGCACTGGGGAAAGGCAGGCAGAGAATTCCCTGCTAGCACCTTCTCTGTGCCTGTTCACATTGCTTCGCAGAATCGCTTTTGTGCAGAAAACAGTAACACTTGTTCAGAACGAAAGAAAGCACAGAGCCCCAGATTTGTTGTTGTCCTGGAGAGCTTGCAGAGCACTGGGGAAAGGCAGGCAGAGAATTCCCTGCTAGCACCTTCTCTGTGCCTGGGAAGCCCAAGTGTTCACATTGCTTCGCAGAATCGCTTTTGTGCAGAAAACACTAACACTTGTTCAGAATGAAAGAAAGCACAGAGCCCCAGATTTGCTGTTGTCCTGGAGAGCTTGCACAGCCATGGGGAAAGGCAGGCAGAGAATTCCCTGCTAGCACCTTCTCTGTGCCTGTTCACATTGCTTCGCAGAATCGCTTTTGTGCAGAAAACAGTAACACTTGTTCAGAATGAAAGAAAGCACAGAGTCCCAGACTTTATGTTGTCCTGGAGAGCTTGCAGAGCACTGGGGAAAGGCAGGCAGAGAATTCCCTGCTAGCACCTTCTCTGTGCCTGTTCACATTGCTTCGCAGAATCGCTTTTGTGCAGAAAACAGTAACACTTGTTCAGAACGAAAGAAAGCACAGAGACCCAGATTTGTTGTTGTCCTGGAGAGCTTGCAGAGCACTGGGGAAAGGCAGGCAGAGAATTCCCTGCTAGCACCTTCTCTGTGCCTGTTCACATTGCTTCGCAGAATCGCTTTTGTGCAGAAAACAGTAACACTTGTTCAGAACGAAAGAAAGCACAGAGACCCAGATTTGTTGTTGTCCTGGAGAGCTTGCAGAGCACTGGGGAAAGGCAGGCAGAGAATTCCCTGCTAGCACCTTCTCTGTGCCTGTTCACATTGCTTCGCAGAATCGCTTTTGTGCAGAAAACAGTAACACTTGTTCAGAACGAAAGAAAGCACAGAGACCCAGATTTGTTGTTGTCCTGGAGAGCTTGCAGAGCACTGGGGAAAGGCAGGCAGAGAATTCCCTGCTAGCACCTTCTCTGTGCCTGTTCACATTGCTTCGCAGAATCGCTTTTGTGCAGAAAACAGTAACACTTGTTCAGAACGAAAGAAAGCACAGAGCCCCAGACTTTATGTTGTCCTGGAGAGCTTGCAGAGCACTGGGGAAAAGCAGGCAGAGTATTCCCTGCTAGCACCTTCTCTGTGCCTGGGAAGCAGAAGTGTTCACATTGCTTCGCAGAATCGCTTTTGTGCAGAAAACACTAACACTTGTTCAGAATGAAAGAAAGCACAGAGCCCCAGATTTGCTGTTGTCCTGGAGAGCTTGCAGAGCACTGGGGAAAGGCAGGCAGAGAATTCCCTGCTAGCACCTTCTCTGTGCCTGTTCACATTGCTTCGCAGAATCGCTTTTGTACAGAAAACAGTAACACTTGTTCAGAACGAAAGAAAGCACAGAGCCCCAGATTTGCTGTTGTCCTGGGGAGCTGCAGAGCAGTGGGGGAAGGCAGGCAGAGAATTCCCTGCTAGCACCTTCTCTGTGCCTGGGAAGCAGAAGTGTTCACATTGCTTCGCAGAATCGCTTTTGTGCAGAAAACAGTAACACTTGTTCACAACGAAAGAAAGCACAGAGCCCCAGACTTTATGTTGGTCTGGAGAGCTTGCAGAGCACTGGGGAAAGGCAGGCAGAGAATTCCCTGCTAGCACCTTCTCTGTGCCTGTTCACATTGCTTCACAGAATCGCTTTTGTGCAGAAAACAGTAACACTTGTTCAGAACGAAAGAAAGCACAGAGACCCAGATTTGTTGTTGTCCTGGAGAGCTTGCAGAGCACTGGGGAAAGGCAGGCAGAGAATTCCCTGCTAGCACCTTCTCTGTGCCTGTTCACATTGCTTCGCAGAATCGCTTTTGTGCAGAAAACAGTAACACTTGTTCAGAACGAAAGAAAGCACAGAGCCCCAGATTTTATGTTGTCCTGGAGAGCTTGCAGAGCACTGGGGAAAGGCAGGCAGAGAATTCCCTGCTAGCACCTTCTCTGTGCCTGTTCACATTGCTTCGCAGAATCGCTTTTGTGCAGAAAACAGTAACACTTGTTCAGAACGAAAGAAAGCACAGAGCCCCAGATTTTATGTTGTCCTGGAGAGCTTGCAGAGCACTGGGGAAAGGCAGGCAGAGAATTCCCTGCTAGCACCTTCTCTGTGCCTGTTCACATTGCTTCGCAGAATCGCTTTTGTGCAGAAAACAGTAACACTTGTTCAGAACGAAAGAAAGCACAGAGCCCCAGATTTGCTGTTGTCCTGGGGAGCTTGCAGAGCACTGGGGAAAGGCAGGCAGAGAATTCCCTGCTAGCACCTTCTCTGTGCCTGGGAAGCCCAAGTGTTCACATTGCTTCGCAGAATCGCTTTTGTGCAGAAAACACTAACACTTGTTCAGAATGAAAGAAAGCACAGAGCCCCAGATTTGCTGTTGTCCTGGAGAGCTTGCACAGCCATGGGGAAAGGCAGGCAGAGAATTCCCTGCTAGCACCTTCTCTGTGCCTGTTCACATTGCTTCGCAGAATCGCTTTTGTGCAGAAAACAGTAACACTTGTTCAGAATGAAAGAAAGCACAGAGTCCCAGACTTTATGTTGTCCTGGAGAGCTTGCAGAGCACTGGGGAAAGGCAGGCAGAGAATTCCCTGCTAGCACCTTCTCTGTGCCTGTTCACATTGCTTCGCAGAATCGCTTTTGTGCAGAAAACAGTAACACTTGTTCAGAACGAAAGAAAGCACAGAGACCCAGATTTGTTGTTGTCCTGGAGAGCTTGCAGAGCACTGGGGAAAGGCAGGCAGAGAATTCCCTGCTAGCACCTTCTCTGTGCCTGTTCACATTGCTTCGCAGAATCGCTTTTGTGCAGAAAACAGTAACACTTGTTCAGAACGAAAGAAAGCACAGAGCCCCAGATTTGTTGTTGTCCTGGAGAGCTTGCAGAGCACTAGGGAAAGGCAGGCAGAGAATTCCCTGCTAGCACCTTCTCTGTGCCTGTTCACATTGCTTCGCAGAATCGCTTTTGTGCAGAAAACAGTAACACTTGTTCAGAACGAAAGAAAGCACAGAGCCCCAGATTTTATGTTGTCCTGGAGAGCTTGCAGAGCACTGGGGAAAGGCAGGCAGAGAATTCCCTGCTAGCACCTTCTCTGTGCCTGTTCACATTGCTTCACAGAATCGCTTTTGTGCAGAAAACAGTAACACTTGTTCAGAACGAAAGAAACCACAGAGAACCAGATTTGTTGTTGTCCTGGAGAGCTTGCAGAGCACTGGGGAAAGGCAGGCAGAGAATTCCCTGCTAGCACCTTCTCTGTGCCTGTTCACATTGCTTCGCAGAATCGCTTTTGTGCAGAAAACAGTAACACTTGTTCAGAACGAAAGAAAGCACAGAGCCCCAGACTTTATGTTGTCCTGGAGAGCATGCAGAGCACTGGGGAAAAGCAGGCAGAGTATTCCCTGCTAGCACCTTCTCTGTGCCTGGGAAGCAGAAGTGTTCACATTGCTTCGCAGAATCGCTTTTGTGCAGAAAACACTAACACTTGTTCAGAATGAAAGAAAGCACAGAGCCCCAGATTTGCTCTTGTCCTGGAGAGCTTGCACAGCCATGGGGAAAGGCAGGCAGAGAATTCCCTGCTAGCACCTTCTCTGTGCATATTCAAATTGCTTCGCAGAATCGCTTTTGTGCAGAAAACAGTAACACTTGTTCAGAACGAAAGAAAGCACAGAGCCCCAGATTTGCTGTTGTCCTGGGGAGCTGCAGAGCAGTGGGGGAAGGCAGGCAGAGAATTCCCTGCTAGCACCTTCTCTGTGCCTGGGAAGCAGAAGTGTTCACATTGCTTCGCAGAATCGCTTTTGTGCAGAAAACAGTAACACTTGTTCACAACGAAAGAAAGCACAGAGCCCCAGACTTTATGTTGGTCTGGAGAGCTTGCAGAGCACTGGGGAAAGGCAGGCAGAGAATTCCCTGCTAGCACCTTCTCTGTCCCTGTTCACATTGCTTCACAGAATCGCTTTTGTGCAGAAAACAGTAACACTTGTTCACAACGAAAGAAACCACAGAGAACCAGATTTGTTGTTGTCCTGGAGAGCTTGCAGAGCACTGGGGAAAGGCAGGCAGAGAATTCCCTGCTAGCACCTTCTCTGTGCCTGTTCACATTGCTTCGCAGAATCGCTTTTGTGCAGAAAACAGTAACACTTGTTCAGAACGAAAGAAAGCACAGAGCCCCAGATTTGCTGTTGTCCTGGGGAGCTGCAGAGCAGTGGGGGAAGGCAGGCAGAGAATTCCCTGCTAGCACCTTCTCTGTGCCTGGGAAGCAGAAGTGTTCACATTGCTTCGCAGAATCGCTTTTGTGCAGAAAACAGTAACACTTGTTCACAACGAAAGAAAGCACAGAGCCCCAGACTTTATGTTGGTCTGGAGAGCTTGCAGAGCACTGGGGAAAGGCAGGCAGAGAATTCCCTGCTAGCACCTTCTCTGTGCCTGTTCACATTGCTTCACAGAATCGCTTTTGTGCAGAAAACAGTAACACTTGTTCAGAACGAAAGAAAGCACAGAGACCCAGATTTGTTGTTGTCCTGGAGAGCTTGCAGAGCACTGGGGAAAGGCAGGCAGAGAATTCCCTGCTAGCACCTTCTCTGTGCCTGTTCACATTGCTTCGCAGAATCGCTTTTGTGCAGAAAACAGTAACACTTGTTCAGAACGAAAGAAAGCACAGAGCCCCAGATTTTATGTTGTCCTGGAGAGCTTGCAGAGCACTGGGGAAAGGCAGGCAGAGAATTCCCTGCTAGCACCTTCTCTGTGCCTGTTCACATTGCTTCGCAGAATCGCTTTTGTGCAGAAAACAGTAACACTTGTTCAGAACGAAAGAAAGCACAGAGCCCCAGATTTTATGTTGTCCTGGAGAGCTTGCAGAGCACTGGGGAAAGGCAGGCAGAGAATTCCCTGCTAGCACCTTCTCTGTGCCTGTTCACATTGCTTCGCAGAATCGCTTTTGTGCAGAAAACAGTAACACTTGTTCAGAACGAAAGAAAGCACAGAGCCCCAGATTTGCTGTTGTCCTGGGGAGCTTGCAGAGCACTGGGGAAAGGCAGGCAGAGAATTCCCTGCTAGCACCTTCTCTGTGCCTGGGAAGCCCAAGTGTTCACATTGCTTCGCAGAATCGCTTTTGTGCAGAAAACACTAACACTTGTTCAGAATGAAAGAAAGCACAGAGCCCCAGATTTGCTGTTGTCCTGGAGAGCTTGCACAGCCATGGGGAAAGGCAGGCAGAGAATTCCCTGCTAGCACCTTCTCTGTGCCTGTTCACATTGCTTCGCAGAATCGCTTTTGTGCAGAAAACAGTAACACTTGTTCAGAATGAAAGAAAGCACAGAGTCCCAGACTTTATGTTGTCCTGGAGAGCTTGCAGAGCACTGGGGAAAGGCAGGCAGAGAATTCCCTGCTAGCACCTTCTCTGTGCCTGTTCACATTGCTTCGCAGAATCGCTTTTGTGCAGAAAACAGTAACACTTGTTCAGAACGAAAGAAAGCACAGAGACCCAGATTTGTTGTTGTCCTGGAGAGCTTGCAGAGCACTGGGGAAAGGCAGGCAGAGAATTCCCTGCTAGCACCTTCTCTGTGCCTGTTCACATTGCTTCGCAGAATCGCTTTTGTGCAGAAAACAGTAACACTTGTTCAGAACGAAAGAAAGCACAGAGACCCAGATTTGTTGTTGTCCTGGAGAGCTTGCAGAGCACTGGGGAAAGGCAGGCAGAGAATTCCCTGCTAGCACCTTCTCTGTGCCTGTTCACATTGCTTCGCAGAATCGCTTTTGTGCAGAAAACAGTAACACTTGTTCAGAACGAAAGAAAGCACAGAGCCCCAGATTTGTTGTTGTCCTGGAGAGCTTGCAGAGCACTAGGGAAAGGCAGGCAGAGAATTCCCTGCTAGCACCTTCTCTGTGCCTGTTCACATTGCTTCGCAGAATCGCTTTTGTGCAGAAAACAGTAACACTTGTTCAGAACGAAAGAAAGCACAGAGCCCCAGATTTTATGTTGTCCTGGAGAGCTTGCAGAGCACTGGGGAAAGGCAGGCAGAGAATTCCCTGCTAGCACCTTCTCTGTGCCTGTTCACATTGCTTCACAGAATCGCTTTTGTGCAGAAAACAGTAACACTTGTTCAGAACGAAAGAAACCACAGAGAACCAGATTTGTTGTTGTCCTGGAGAGCTTGCAGAGCACTGGGGAAAGGCAGGCAGAGAATTCCCTGCTAGCACCTTCTCTGTGCCTGTTCACATTGCTTCGCAGAATCGCTTTTGTGCAGAAAACAGTAACACTTGTTCAGAACGAAAGAAAGCACAGAGCCCCAGACTTTATGTTGTCCTGGAGAGCATGCAGAGCACTGGGGAAAAGCAGGCAGAGTATTCCCTGCTAGCACCTTCTCTGTGCCTGGGAAGCAGAAGTGTTCACATTGCTTCGCAGAATCGCTTTTGTGCAGAAAACACTAACACTTGTTCAGAATGAAAGAAAGCACAGAGCCCCAGATTTGCTCTTGTCCTGGAGAGCTTGCACAGCCATGGGGAAAGGCAGGCAGAGAATTCCCTGCTAGCACCTTCTCTGTGCATATTCAAATTGCTTCGCAGAATCGCTTTTGTGCAGAAAACAGTAACACTTGTTCAGAACGAAAGAAAGCACAGAGCCCCAGATTTGCTGTTGTCCTGGGGAGCTGCAGAGCAGTGGGGGAAGGCAGGCAGAGAATTCCCTGCTAGCACCTTCTCTGTGCCTGGGAAGCAGAAGTGTTCACATTGCTTCGCAGAATCGCTTTTGTGCAGAAAACAGTAACACTTGTTCACAACGAAAGAAAGCACAGAGCCCCAGACTTTATGTTGGTCTGGAGAGCTTGCAGAGCACTGGGGAAAGGCAGGCAGAGAATTCCCTGCTAGCACCTTCTCTGTCCCTGTTCACATTGCTTCACAGAATCGCTTTTGTGCAGAAAACAGTAACACTTGTTCACAACGAAAGAAACCACAGAGAACCAGATTTGTTGTTGTCCTGGAGAGCTTGCAGAGCACTGGGGAAAGGCAGGCAGAGAATTCCCTGCTAGCACCTTCTCTGTGCCTGTTCACATTGCTTCGCAGAATCGCTTTTGTGCAGAAAACAGTAACACTTGTTCAGAACGAAAGAAAGCACAGAGCCCCAGATTTGCTGTTGTCCTGGAGAGCTTGCAGAGCACTGGGGAAAGGCAGGCAGAGAATTCCCTGCTAGCACCTTCTCTGTGCCTGGGAAGCCCAAGTGTTCACATTGCTTCGCAGAATCGCTTTTGTGCAGAAAACACTAACACTTGTTCAGAATGAAAGAAAGCACAGAGCCCCAGATTTGCTGTTGTCCTGGAGAGCTTGCACAGCCATGGGGAAAGGCAGGCAGAGAATTCCCTGCTAGCACCTTCTCTGTGCCTGTTCACATTGCTTCGCAGAATCGCTTTTGTGCAGAAAACAGTAACACTTGTTCAGAATGAAAGAAAGCACAGAGTCCCAGACTTTATGTTGTCCTGGAGAGCTTGCAGAGCACTGGGGAAAGGCAGGCAGAGAATTCCCTGCTAGCACCTTCTCTGTGCCTGTTCACATTGCTTCGCAGAATCGCTTTTGTGCAGAAAACAGTAACACTTGTTCAGAACGAAAGAAAGCACAGATACCCAGATTTGTTGTTGTCCTGGAGAGCTTGCAGAGCACTGGGGAAAGGCAGGCAGAGAATTCCCTGCTAGCACCTTCTCTGTGCCTGTTCACATTGCTTCGCAGAATCGCTTTTGTGCAGAAAACAGTAACACTTGTTCAGAACGAAAGAAAGCACAGAGACCCAGATTTGTTGTTGTCCTGGAGAGCTTGCAGAGCACTGGGGAAAGGCAGGCAGAGAATTCCCTGCTAGCACCTTCTCTGTGCCTGTTCACATTGCTTCGCAGAATCGCTTTTGTGCAGAAAACAGTAACACTTGTTCAGAACGAAAGAAAGCACAGAGACCCAGATTTGTTGTTGTCCTGGAGAGCTTGCAGAGCACTGGGGAAAGGCAGGCAGAGAATTCCCTGCTAGCACCTTCTCTGTGCCTGTTCACATTGCTTCGCAGAATCGCTTTTGTGCAGAAAACAGTAACACTTGTTCACAACGAAAGAAAGCACAGAGCCCCAGACTTTATGTTGTCCTGGAGAGCTTGCAGAGCACTGGGGAAAGGCAGGCAGAGAATTCCCTGCTAGCACCTTCTCTGTGCCTGTTCACATTGCTTCACAGAATCGCTTTTGTGCAGAAAACAGTAACACTTGTTCAGAACGAAAGAAACCACAGAGAACCAGATTTGTTGTTGTCCTGGAGAGCTTGCAGAGCACTGGGGAAAGGCAGGCAGAGAATTCCCTGCTAGCACCTTCTCTGTGCCTGTTCACATTGCTTCGCAGAATCGCTTTTGTGCAGAAAACAGTAACACTTGTTCAGAACGAAAGAAAGCACAGAGCCCCAGACTTTATGTTGTCCTGGAGAGCATGCAGAGCACTGGGGAAAAGCAGGCAGAGTATTCCCTGCTAGCACCTTCTCTGTGCCTGGGAAGCAGAAGTGTTCACATTGCTTCGCAGAATCGCTTTTGTGCAGAAAACACTAACACTTGTTCAGAATGAAAGAAAGCACAGAGCCCCAGATTTGCTGTTGTCCTGGAGAGCTTGCACAGCCATGGGGAAAGGCAGGCAGAGAATTCCCTGCTAGCACCTTCTCTGTGCCTGTTCACATTGCTTCGCAGAATCGCTTTTGTACAGAAAACAGTAACACTTGTTCAGAACGAAAGAAAGCACAGAGCCCCAGATTTGCTGTTGTCCTGGGGAGCTGCAGAGCAGTGGGGGAAGGCAGGCAGAGAATTCCCTGCTAGCACCTTCTCTGTGCCTGGGAAGCAGAAGTGTTCACATTGCTTCGCAGAATCGCTTTTGTGCAGAAAACAGTAACACTTGTTCACAACGAAAGAAAGCACAGAGCCCCAGACTTTATGTTGGTCTGGAGAGCTTGCAGAGCACTGGGGAAAGGCAGGCAGAGAATTCCCTGCTAGCACCTTCTCTGTGCCTGTTCACATTGCTTCACAGAATCGCTTTTGTGCAGAAAACAGTAACACTTGTTCAGAACGAAAGAAAGCACAGAGAACCAGATTTGTTGTTGTCCTGGAGAGCTTGCAGAGCACTGGGGAAAGGCAGGCAGAGAATTCCCTGCTAGCACCTTCTCTGTGCCTGTTCACATTGCTTCGCAGAATCGCTTTTGTGCAGAAAACAGTAACACTTGTTCAGAACGAAAGAAAGCACAGAGCCCCAGATTTTATGTTGTCCTGGAGAGCTTGCAGAGCACTGGGGAAAGGCAGGCAGAGAATTCCCTGCTAGCACCTTCTCTGTGCCTGTTCACATTGCTTCGCAGAATCGCTTTTGTGCAGAAAACAGTAACACTTGTTCAGAACGAAAGAAAGCACAGAGCCCCAGATTTTATGTTGTCCTGGAGAGCTTGCAGAGCACTGGGGAAAGGCAGGCAGAGAATTCCCTGCTAGCACCTTCTCTGTGCCTGTTCACATTGCTTCGCAGAATCGCTTTTGTGCAGAAAACAGTAACACTTGTTCAGAATGAAAGAAAGCACAGAGCCCCAGATTTGCTCTTGTCCTGGAGAGCTTGCACAGCCATGGGGAAAGGCAGGCAGAGAATTCCCTGCTAGCACCTTCTCTGTGCATATTCAAATTGCTTCGCAGAATCGCTTTTGTGCAGAAAACAGTAACACTTGTTCAGAACGAAAGAAAGCACAGAGCCCCAGATTTGCTGTTGTCCTGGGGAGCTGCAGAGCAGTGGGGGAAGGCAGGCAGAGAATTCCCTGCTAGCACCTTCTCTGTGCCTGGGAAGCAGAAGTGTTCACATTGCTTCGCAGAATCGCTTTTGTGCAGAAAACAGTAACACTTGTTCACAACGAAAGAAAGCACAGAGCCCCAGACTTTATGTTGTTCTGGAGAGCTTGCAGAGCACTGGGGAAAGGCAGGCAGAGAATTCCCTGCTAGCACCTTCTCTGTGCCTGTTCACATTGCTTCACAGAATCGCTTTTGTGCAGAAAACAGTAACACTTGTTCAGAACGAAAGAAACCACAGAGAACCAGATTTGTTGTTGTCCTGGAGAGCTTGCAGAGCACTGGGGAAAGGCAGGCAGAGAATTCCCTGCTAGCACCTTCTCTGTGCCTGTTCACATTGCTTCGCAGAATCGCTTTTGTGCAGAAAACAGTAACACTTGTTCAGAACGAAAGAAAGCACAGAGCCCCAGATTTGCTGTTGTCCTGGAGAGCTTGCAGAGCACTGGGGAAAGGCAGGCAGAGAATTCCCTGCTAGCACCTTCTCTGTGCCTGGGAAGCCCAAGTGTTCACATTGCTTCGCAGAATCGCTTTTGTGCAGAAAACACTAACACTTGTTCAGAATGAAAGAAAGCACAGAGCCCCAGATTTGCTGTTGTCCTGGAGAGCTTGCACAGCCATGGGGAAAGGCAGGCAGAGAATTCCCTGCTAGCACCTTCTCTGTGCCTGTTCACATTGCTTCGCAGAATCGCTTTTGTGCAGAAAACAGTAACACTTGTTCAGAATGAAAGAAAGCACAGAGTCCCAGACTTTATGTTGTCCTGGAGAGCTTGCAGAGCACTGGGGAAAGGCAGGCAGAGAATTCCCTGCTAGCACCTTCTCTGTGCCTGTTCACATTGCTTCGCAGAATCGCTTTTGTGCAGAAAACAGTAACACTTGTTCAGAACGAAAGAAAGCACAGATACCCAGATTTGTTGTTGTCCTGGAGAGCTTGCAGAGCACTGGGGAAAGGCAGGCAGAGAATTCCCTGCTAGCACCTTCTCTGTGCCTGTTCACATTGCTTCGCAGAATCGCTTTTGTGCAGAAAACAGTAACACTTGTTCAGAACGAAAGAAAGCACAGAGACCCAGATTTGTTGTTGTCCTGGAGAGCTTGCAGAGCACTGGGGAAAGGCAGGCAGAGAATTCCCTGCTAGCACCTTCTCTGTGCCTGTTCACATTGCTTCGCAGAATCGCTTTTGTGCAGAAAACAGTAACACTTGTTCAGAACGAAAGAAAGCACAGAGACCCAGATTTGTTGTTGTCCTGGAGAGCTTGCAGAGCACTGGGGAAAGGCAGGCAGAGAATTCCCTGCTAGCACCTTCTCTGTGCCTGTTCACATTGCTTCGCAGAATCGCTTTTGTGCAGAAAACAGTAACACTTGTTCACAACGAAAGAAAGCACAGAGCCCCAGACTTTATGTTGTCCTGGAGAGCTTGCAGAGCACTGGGGAAAGGCAGGCAGAGAATTCCCTGCTAGCACCTTCTCTGTGCCTGTTCACATTGCTTCACAGAATCGCTTTTGTGCAGAAAACAGTAACACTTGTTCAGAACGAAAGAAACCACAGAGAACCAGATTTGTTGTTGTCCTGGAGAGCTTGCAGAGCACTGGGGAAAGGCAGGCAGAGAATTCCCTGCTAGCACCTTCTCTGTGCCTGTTCACATTGCTTCGCAGAATCGCTTTTGTGCAGAAAACAGTAACACTTGTTCAGAACGAAAGAAAGCACAGAGCCCCAGACTTTATGTTGTCCTGGAGAGCATGCAGAGCACTGGGGAAAAGCAGGCAGAGTATTCCCTGCTAGCACCTTCTCTGTGCCTGGGAAGCAGAAGTGTTCACATTGCTTCGCAGAATCGCTTTTGTGCAGAAAACACTAACACTTGTTCAGAATGAAAGAAAGCACAGAGCCCCAGATTTGCTGTTGTCCTGGAGAGCTTGCACAGCCATGGGGAAAGGCAGGCAGAGAATTCCCTGCTAGCACCTTCTCTGTGCCTGTTCACATTGCTTCGCAGAATCGCTTTTGTACAGAAAACAGTAACACTTGTTCAGAACGAAAGAAAGCACAGAGCCCCAGATTTGCTGTTGTCCTGGGGAGCTGCAGAGCAGTGGGGGAAGGCAGGCAGAGAATTCCCTGCTAGCACCTTCTCTGTGCCTGGGAAGCAGAAGTGTTCACATTGCTTCGCAGAATCGCTTTTGTGCAGAAAACAGTAACACTTGTTCACAACGAAAGAAAGCACAGAGCCCCAGACTTTATGTTGGTCTGGAGAGCTTGCAGAGCACTGGGGAAAGGCAGGCAGAGAATTCCCTGCTAGCACCTTCTCTGTGCCTGTTCACATTGCTTCGCAGAATCGCTTTTGTGCAGAAAACAGTAACACTTGTTCAGAACGAAAGAAAGCACAGAGCCCCAGATTTTATGTTGTCCTGGAGAGCTTGCAGAGCACTGGGGAAAGGCAGGCAGAGAATTCCCTGCTAGCACCTTCTCTGTGCCTGTTCACATTGCTTCGCAGAATCGCTTTTGTGCAGAAAACAGTAACACTTGTTCAGAACGAAAGAAAGCACAGAGCCCCAGATTTTATGTTGTCCTGGAGAGCTTGCAGAGCACTGGGGAAAGGCAGGCAGAGAATTCCCTGCTAGCACCTTCTCTGTGCCTGTTCACATTGCTTCGCAGAATCGCTTTTGTGCAGAAAACAGTAACACTTGTTCAGAATGAAAGAAAGCACAGAGCCCCAGATTTGCTCTTGTCCTGGAGAGCTTGCACAGCCATGGGGAAAGGCAGGCAGAGAATTCCCTGCTAGCACCTTCTCTGTGCATATTCAAATTGCTTCGCAGAATCGCTTTTGTGCAGAAAACAGTAACACTTGTTCAGAACGAAAGAAAGCACAGAGCCCCAGATTTGCTGTTGTCCTGGGGAGCTGCAGAGCAGTGGGGGAAGGCAGGCAGAGAATTCCCTGCTAGCACCTTCTCTGTGCCTGGGAAGCAGAAGTGTTCACATTGCTTCGCAGAATCGCTTTTGTGCAGAAAACAGTAACACTTGTTCACAACGAAAGAAAGCACAGAGCCCCAGACTTTATGTTGGTCTGGAGAGCTTGCAGAGCACTGGGGAAAGGCAGGCAGAGAATTCCCTGCTAGCACCTTCTCTGTGCCTGTTCACATTGCTTCACAGAATCGCTTTTGTGCAGAAAACAGTAACACTTGTTCAGAACGAAAGAAACCACAGAGAACCAGATTTGTTGTTGTCCTGGAGAGCTTGCAGAGCACTGGGGAAAGGCAGGCAGAGAATTCCCTGCTAGCACCTTCTCTGTGCCTGTTCACATTGCTTCGCAGAATCGCTTTTGTGCAGAAAACAGTAACACTTGTTCAGAACGAAAGAAAGCACAGAGCCCCAGATTTGTTGTTGTCCTGGAGAGCTTGCAGAGCACTGGGGAAAGGCAGGCAGAGAATTCCCTGCTAGCACCTTCTCTGTGCCTGGGAAGCCCAAGTGTTCACATTGCTTCGCAGAATCGCTTTTGTGCAGAAAACACTAACACTTGTTCAGAATGAAAGAAAGCACAGAGCCCCAGATTTGCTGTTGTCCTGGAGAGCTTGCACAGCCATGGGGAAAGGCAGGCAGAGAATTCCCTGCTAGCACCTTCTCTGTGCCTGTTCACATTGCTTCGCAGAATCGCTTTTGTGCAGAAAACAGTAACACTTGTTCAGAATGAAAGAAAGCACAGAGTCCCAGACTTTATGTTGTCCTGGAGAGCTTGCAGAGCACTGGGGAAAGGCAGGCAGAGAATTCCCTGCTAGCACCTTCTCTGTGCCTGTTCACATTGCTTCGCAGAATCGCTTTTGTGCAGAAAAAAGTAACACTTGTTCAGAACGAAAGAAAGCACAGAGACCCAGATTTGTTGTTGTCCTGGAGAGCTTGCAGAGCACTGGGGAAAGGCAGGCAGAGAATTCCCTGCTAGCACCTTCTCTGTGCCTGTTCACATTGCTTCGCAGAATCGCTTTTGTGCAGAAAACAGTAACACTTGTTCAGAACGAAAGAAAGCACAGAGACCCAGATTTGTTGTTGTCCTGGAGAGCTTGCAGAGCACTGGGGAAAGGCAGGCAGAGAATTCCCTGCTAGCACCTTCTCTGTGCCTGTTCACATTGCTTCGCAGAATCGCTTTTGTGCAGAAAACAGTAACACTTGTTCAGAACGAAAGAAAGCACAGAGACCCAGATTTGTTGTTGTCCTGGAGAGCTTGCAGAGCACTGGGGAAAGGCAGGCAGAGAATTCCCTGCTAGCACCTTCTCTGTGCCTGTTCACATTGCTTCGCAGAATCGCTTTTGTGCAGAAAACAGTAACACTTGTTCAGAACGAAAGAAAGCACAGAGCCCCAGATTTGCTGTTGTCCTGGGGAGCTGCAGAGCAGTGGGGGAAGGCAGGCAGAGAATTCCCTGCTAGCACCTTCTCTGTGCCTGGGAAGCAGAAGTGTTCACATTGCTTCGCAGAATCGCTTTTGTGCAGAAAACAGTAACACTTGTTCAGAACGAAAGAAAGCACAGAGCCCCAGACTTTATGTTGTCCTGGAGAGCTTGCAGAGCCCTGGGGAAAGGCAGGCAGAGAATTCCCTGCTAGCACCTTCTCTGTGCCTGGGAAGCAGAAGTGTTCACATTGCTTCGCAGAATCGCTTTTGTGCAGAAAACAGTAACACTTGTTCAGAACGAAAGAAAGCACAGAGCCCCAGATTTTATGTTGTCCTGGAGAGCTTGCAGAGCACTGGGAAAAGGCAGGCAGAGAATTCCCTGCTAGCACCTTCTCTGTGCCTGGGAAGCAGAAGTGTTCACATTGCTTCGCAGAATCGCTTTTGTGCAGAAAACAGTAACACTTGTTCAGAACGAAAGAAAGCACAGAGCCCCAGACTTTATGTTGTCCTGGAGAGCTTGCAGAGCCCTGGGGAAAGGCAGGCAGAGCATTCCCTGCTAGCACCTTCTCTGTGCCTGGGAAGCAGAAGTGTTCACATTGCTGTGCAGAATCACTTTTGTGCAGAAAACAGTAACACGTGTTCACAACGAAAGAAAGCACAGAGCCCCAGACTTTATGTTGTCCTGGAGAGCTTGCAGAGCAGTGGGGGAAGGCAGGCAGAGAATTCCCTGCTAGCACCTTCTCTGTGCCTGGGAATCAGAAGTGTTCACGTTGCTGCGCAGAATCAATTTTTTCCGGAAAACAGTAACATGTGTTCACAACGAAAGAAAGCACTGAGACCCAGATTTGTTGTTGTCCTGGAGAGCTTGCAGAGCACTGGGGAAAGGCAGGCAGAGAATTCCCTGCTAGCACCTTCTCTGTGCCTGGGAAACAGAAGTGTTCACATTGCTTCGCAGAATCGCTTTTGTGCAGAAAAGACTAAAACTTGTTCAGAACGAAAGAAAGCACAGAGCCCCAGATTTGCTGTTGTCCTGGAGAGCTTGCAGAGCACTGGGGAAAGGCAGGCAGAGAATTCCCTGCTAGCACCTTCTCTGTGCCTGGGAAGCAGAAGTGTTCACATTGCTTCGCAGAATCGCTTTTGTGCAGAAAACACTAAAACTTGTTCAGAACGAAAGAAAGCACAGAGCCCCAGATTTGCTGTTGTCCTGGAGAGCTTGCAGAGCACTGGGGAAAGGCAGGCAGAGAATTCCCTGCTAGCACCTTCTCTGTGCCTGGGAAGCAGAAGTGTTCACATTGCTTCGCAGAATCGCTTTTGTGCAGAAAACAGTAACACTTGTTCAGAACGAAAGAAAGCACAGAGCCCCAGATTTTATGTTGTCCTGGAGAGCTTGCAGAGCACTGGGGAAAGGCAGGCAGAGAAGTCCCTGCTAGCACCTTCTCTGTGCCTGGGAAGCAGAAGTGTTCACATTGCTTCGCAGAATCGCTTTTGTGCAGAAAACACTAAAACTTGTTCAGAACGAAAGAAAGCACAGAGCCCCAGATTTGCTGTTGTTCTGGAGAGCTTGCAGAGCACTGGGGAAAGGCAGGCATAGAATTCCCTGCTAGCACCTTCTCTGTGCCTGGGAAGCAGAAGTGTTCACATTGCTTCGCAGAATCGCTTTTGTGCAGAAAACAGTAACACTTGTTCAGAATGAAAGAAAGCACAGAGCCCCAGACTTTATGTTGTCCTGGAGAGCTTGCAGAGCACTGGGGAAAGGCAGGCAGAGCATTCCCTGCTAGCACCTTCTCTGTGCCTGTTCACATTGCTTCGCAGAATCGCTTTTGTGCAGAAAACAGTAACACTTGTTCAGAACGAAAGAAAGCACAGAGACCCAGATTTGTTGTTGTCCTGGAGAGCTTGCAGAGCACTGGGGAAAGGCAGGCAGAGAATTCCCTGCTAGCACCTTCTCTGTGCCTGTTCACATTGCTTCGCAGAATCGCTTTTGTGCAGAAAACAGTAACACTTGTTCAGAACGAAAGAAAGCACAGAGACCCAGATTTGTTGTTGTCCTGGAGAGCTTGCAGAGCACTGGGGAAAGGCAGGCAGAGAATTCCCTGCTAGCACCTTCTCTGTGCCTGTTCACATTGCTTCGCAGAATCGCTTTTGTGCAGAAAACAGTAACACTTGTTCAGAACGAAAGAAAGCACAGAGACCCAGATTTGTTGTTGTCCTGGAGAGCTTGCAGAGCACTGGGGAAAGGCAGGCAGAGAATTCCCTGCTAGCACCTTCTCTGTGCCTGTTCACATTGCTTCGCAGAATCGCTTTTGTGCAGAAAACAGTAACACTTGTTCAGAACGAAAGAAAGCACAGAGCCCCAGATTTGCTGTTGTCCTGGGGAGCTGCAGAGCAGTGGGGGAAGGCAGGCAGAGAATTCCCTGCTAGCACCTTCTCTGTGCCTGGGAAGCAGAAGTGTTCACATTGCTTCGCAGAATCGCTTTTGTGCAGAAAACAGTAACACTTGTTCAGAACGAAAGAAAGCACAGAGCCCCAGACTTTATGTTGTCCTGGAGAGCTTGCAGAGCCCTGGGGAAAGGCAGGCAGAGAATTCCCTGCTAGCACCTTCTCTGTGCCTGGGAAGCAGAAGTGTTCACATTGCTTCGCAGAATCGCTTTTGTGCAGAAAACAGTAACACTTGTTCAGAACGAAAGAAAGCACAGAGCCCCAGATTTGCTGTTGTCCTGGAGAGCTTGCAGAGCACTGGGGAAAGGCAGGCATAGAATTCCCTGCTAGCACCTTCTCTGTGCCTGGGAAGCAGAAGTGTTCACATTGCTTCGCAGAATCGCTTTTGTGCAGAAAACAGTAACACTTGTTCAGAACGAAAGAAAGCACAGAGCCCCAGACTTTATGTTGTCCTGGAGAGCTTGCAGAGCCCTGGGGAAAGGCAGGCAGAGCATTCCCTGCTAGCACCTTCTCTGTGCCTGGGAAGCAGAAGTGTTCACATTGCTGTGCAGAATCACTTTTGTGCAGAAAACAGTAACACGTGTTCACAACGAAAGAAAGCACAGAGCCCCAGACTTTATGTTGTCCTGGAGAGCTTGCAGAGCAGTGGGGGAAGGCAGGCAGAGAATTCCCTGCTAGCACCTTCTCTGTGCCTGGGAATCAGAAGTGTTCACGTTGCTGCGCAGAATCAATTTTTTCCGGAAAACAGTAACATGTGTTCACAACGAAAGAAAGCACTGAGACCCAGATTTGTTGTTGTCCTGGAGAGCTTGCAGAGCACTGGGGAAAGGCAGGCAGAGAATTCCCTGCTAGCACCTTCTCTGTGCCTGGGAAACAGAAGTGTTCACATTGCTTCGCAGAATCGCTTTTGTGCAGAAAAGACTAAAACTTGTTCAGAACGAAAGAAAGCACAGAGCCCCAGATTTGCTGTTGTCCTGGAGAGCTTGCAGAGCACTGGGGAAAGGCAGGCAGAGAATTCCCTGCTAGCACCTTCTCTGTGCCTGGGAAGCAGAAGTGTTCACATTGCTTCGCAGAATCGCTTTTGTGCAGAAAACACTAAAACTTGTTCAGAACGAAAGAAAGCACAGAGCCCCAGATTTGCTGTTGTCCTGGAGAGCTTGCAGAGCACTGGGGAAAGGCAGGCAGAGAATTCCCTGCTAGCACCTTCTCTGTGCCTGGGAAGCAGAAGTGTTCACATTGCTTCGCAGAATCGCTTTTGTGCAGAAAACAGTAACACTTGTTCAGAACGAAAGAAAGCACAGAGCCCCAGATTTTATGTTGTCCTGGAGAGCTTGCAGAGCACTGGGGAAAGGCAGGCAGAGAAGTCCCTGCTAGCACCTTCTCTGTGCCTGGGAAGCAGAAGTGTTCACATTGCTTCGCAGAATCGCTTTTGTGCAGAAAACACTAAAACTTGTTCAGAACGAAAGAAAGCACAGAGCCCCAGATTTGCTGTTGTTCTGGAGAGCTTGCAGAGCACTGGGGAAAGGCAGGCATAGAATTCCCTGCTAGCACCTTCTCTGTGCCTGGGAAGCAGAAGTGTTCACATTGCTTCGCAGAATCGCTTTTGTGCAGAAAACAGTAACACTTGTTCAGAATGAAAGAAAGCACAGAGCCCCAGACTTTATGTTGTCCTGGAGAGCTTGCAGAGCACTGGGGAAAGGCAGGCAGAGCATTCCCTGCTAGCACCTTCTCTGTGCCTGTTCACATTGCTTCGCAGAATCGCTTTTGTGCAGAAAACACTAACACTTGTTCAGAACGAAAGAAAGCACAGAGCCCCAGATTTGCTGTTGTCCTGGAGAGCTTGCAGAGCACTGGGGAAAGGCAGGCAGAGAATTCCCTGCTAGCACCTTCTCTGTGCCTGTTCACATTGCTTCGCAGAATCGCTTTTGTGCAGAAAACAGTAACACTTGTTCAGAACGAAAGAAAGCACAGAGCCCCAGATTTTATGTTGTCCTGGAGAGCTTGCAGAGCACTGGGGAAAGGCAGGCAGAGAATTCCCTGCTAGCACCTTCTCTGTGCCTGTTCACATTGCTTCGCAGAATCGCTTTTGTGCAGAAAACAGTAACACTTGTTCAGAATGAAAGAAAGCACAGAGCCCCAGATTTGCTCTTGTCCTGGAGAGCTTGCACAGCCATGGGGAAAGGCAGGCAGAGAATTCCCTGCTAGCACCTTCTCTGTGCATATTCAAATTGCTTCGCAGAATCGCTTTTGTGCAGAAAACAGTAACACTTGTTCAGAACGAAAGAAAGCACAGAGCCCCAGATTTGCTGTTGTCCTGGGGAGCTGCAGAGCAGTGGGGGAAGGCAGGCAGAGAATTCCCTGCTAGCACCTTCTCTGTGCCTGGGAAGCAGAAGTGTTCACATTGCTTCGCAGAATCGCTTTTGTGCAGAAAACACTAAAACTTGTTCAGAACGAAAGAAAGCACAGAGCCCCAGATTTGCTGTTGTTCTGGAGAGCTTGCAGAGCACTGGGGAAAGGCAGGCATAGAATTCCCTGCTAGCACCTTCTCTGTGCCTGGGAAGCAGAAGTGTTCACATTGCTTCGCAGAATCGCTTTTGTGCAGAAAACAGTAACACTTGTTCAGAATGAAAGAAAGCACAGAGCCCCAGACTTTATGTTGTCCTGGAGAGCTTGCAGAGCACTGGGGAAAGGCAGGCAGAGCATTCCCTGCTAGCACCTTCTCTGTGCCTGTTCACATTGCTTCGCAGAATCGCTTTTGTGCAGAAAACAGTAACACTTGTTCAGAACGAAAGAAAGCACAGAGACCCAGATTTGTTGTTGTCCTGGAGAGCTTGCAGAGCACTGGGGAAAGGCAGGCAGAGAATTCCCTGCTAGCACCTTCTCTGTGCCTGTTCACATTGCTTCGCAGAATCGCTTTTGTGCAGAAAACAGTAACACTTGTTCAGAACGAAAGAAAGCACAGAGACCCAGATTTGTTGTTGTCCTGGAGAGCTTGCAGAGCACTGGGGAAAGGCAGGCAGAGAATTCCCTGCTAGCACCTTCTCTGTGCCTGTTCACATTGCTTCGCAGAATCGCTTTTGTGCAGAAAACAGTAACACTTGTTCAGAACGAAAGAAAGCACAGAGACCCAGATTTGTTGTTGTCCTGGAGAGCTTGCAGAGCACTGGGGAAAGGCAGGCAGAGAATTCCCTGCTAGCACCTTCTCTGTGCCTGTTCACATTGCTTCGCAGAATCGCTTTTGTGCAGAAAACAGTAACACTTGTTCAGAACGAAAGAAAGCACAGAGCCCCAGATTTGCTGTTGTCCTGGGGAGCTGCAGAGCAGTGGGGGAAGGCAGGCAGAGAATTCCCTGCTAGCACCTTCTCTGTGCCTGGGAAGCAGAAGTGTTCACATTGCTTCGCAGAATCGCTTTTGTGCAGAAAACAGTAACACTTGTTCAGAACGAAAGAAAGCACAGAGCCCCAGACTTTATGTTGTCCTGGAGAGCTTGCAGAGCCCTGGGGAAAGGCAGGCAGAGAATTCCCTGCTAGCACCTTCTCTGTGCCTGGGAAGCAGAAGTGTTCACATTGCTTCGCAGAATCGCTTTTGTGCAGAAAACAGTAACACTTGTTCAGAACGAAAGAAAGCACAGAGCCCCAGATTTTATGTTGTCCTGGAGAGCTTGCAGAGCACTGGGGAAAGGCAGGCATAGAATTCCCTGCTAGCACCTTCTCTGTGCCTGGGAAGCAGAAGTGTTCACATTGCTTCGCAGAATCGCTTTTGTGCAGAAAACAGTAACACTTGTTCAGAACGAAAGAAAGCACAGAGCCCCAGACTTTATGTTGTCCTGGAGAGCTTGCAGAGCCCTGGGGAAAGGCAGGCAGAGCATTCCCTGCTAGCACCTTCTCTGTGCCTGGGAAGCAGAAGTGTTCACATTGCTGTGCAGAATCACTTTTGTGCAGAAAACAGTAACACGTGTTCACAACGAAAGAAAGCACAGAGCCCCAGACTTTATGTTGTCCTGGAGAGCTTGCAGAGCAGTGGGGGAAGGCAGGCAGAGAATTCCCTGCTAGCACCTTCTCTGTGCCTGGGAATCAGAAGTGTTCACGTTGCTGCGCAGAATCAATTTTTTCCGGAAAACAGTAACATGTGTTCACAACGAAAGAAAGCACTGAGACCCAGATTTGTTGTTGTCCTGGAGAGCTTGCAGAGCACTGGGGAAAGGCAGGCAGAGAATTCCCTGCTAGCACCTTCTCTGTGCCTGGGAAACAGAAGTGTTCACATTGCTTCGCAGAATCGCTTTTGTGCAGAAAAGACTAAAACTTGTTCAGAACGAAAGAAAGCACAGAGCCCCAGATTTGCTGTTGTCCTGGAGAGCTTGCAGAGCACTGGGGAAAGGCAGGCAGAGAATTCCCTGCTAGCACCTTCTCTGTGCCTGGGAAGCAGAAGTGTTCACATTGCTTCGCAGAATCGCTTTTGTGCAGAAAACACTAAAACTTGTTCAGAACGAAAGAAAGCACAGAGCCCCAGATTTGCTGTTGTCCTGGAGAGCTTGCAGAGCACTGGGGAAAGGCAGGCAGAGAATTCCCTGCTAGCACCTTCTCTGTGCCTGGGAAGCAGAAGTGTTCACATTGCTTCGCAGAATCGCTTTTGTGCAGAAAACAGTAACACTTGTTCAGAACGAAAGAAAGCACAGAGCCCCAGATTTTATGTTGTCCTGGAGAGCTTGCAGAGCACTGGGGAAAGGCAGGCAGAGAAGTCCCTGCTAGCACCTTCTCTGTGCCTGGGAAGCAGAAGTGTTCACATTGCTTCGCAGAATCGCTTTTGTGCAGAAAACACTAAAACTTGTTCAGAACGAAAGAAAGCACAGAGCCCCAGATTTGCTGTTGTTCTGGAGAGCTTGCAGAGCACTGGGGAAAGGCAGGCATAGAATTCCCTGCTAGCACCTTCTCTGTGCCTGGGAAGCAGAAGTGTTCACATTGCTTCGCAGAATCGCTTTTGTGCAGAAAACAGTAACACTTGTTCAGAATGAAAGAAAGCACAGAGCCCCAGACTTTATGTTGTCCTGGAGAGCTTGCAGAGCACTGGGGAAAGGCAGGCAGAGCATTCCCTGCTAGCACCTTCTCTGTGCCTGTTCACATTGCTTCGCAGAATCGCTTTTGTGCAGAAAACAGTAACACTTGTTCAGAACGAAAGAAAGCACAGAGACCCAGATTTGCTGTTGTCCTGGAGAGCTTGCAGAGCACTGGGGAAAGGCAGGCAGAGAATTCCCTGCTAGCACCTTCTCTGTGCCTGTTCACATTGCTTCGCAGAATCGCTTTTGTGCAGAAAACAGTAACACTTGTTCAGAACGAAAGAAAGCACAGAGCCCCAGATTTTATGTTGTCCTGGAGAGCTTGCAGAGCACTGGGGAAAGGCAGGCAGAGAATTCCCTGCTAGCACCTTCTCTGTGCCTGTTCACATTGCTTCGCAGAATCGCTTTTGTGCAGAAAACAGTAACACTTGTTCAGAATGAAAGAAAGCACAGAGCCCCAGATTTGCTCTTGTCCTGGAGAGCTTGCACAGCCATGGGGAAAGGCAGGCAGAGAATTCCCTGCTAGCACCTTCTCTGTGCATATTCAAATTGCTTCGCAGAATCGCTTTTGTGCAGAAAACAGTAACACTTGTTCAGAACGAAAGAAAGCACAGAGCCCCAGATTTGCTGTTGTCCTGGGGAGCTGCAGAGCAGTGGGGGAAGGCAGGCAGAGAATTCCCTGCTAGCACCTTCTCTGTGCCTGGGAAGCAGAAGTGTTCACATTGCTTCGCAGAATCGCTTTTGTGCAGAAAACACTAAAACTTGTTCAGAACGAAAGAAAGCACAGAGCCCCAGATTTGCTGTTGTTCTGGAGAGCTTGCAGAGCACTGGGGAAAGGCAGGCATAGAATTCCCTGCTAGCACCTTCTCTGTGCCTGGGAAGCAGAAGTGTTCACATTGCTTCGCAGAATCGCTTTTGTGCAGAAAACAGTAACACTTGTTCAGAATGAAAGAAAGCACAGAGCCCCAGACTTTATGTTGTCCTGGAGAGCTTGCAGAGCACTGGGGAAAGGCAGGCAGAGCATTCCCTGCTAGCACCTTCTCTGTGCCTGTTCACATTGCTTCGCAGAATCGCTTTTGTGCAGAAAACAGTAACACTTGTTCAGAACGAAAGAAAGCACAGAGACCCAGATTTGTTGTTGTCCTGGAGAGCTTGCAGAGCACTGGGGAAAGGCAGGCAGAGAATTCCCTGCTAGCACCTTCTCTGTGCCTGTTCACATTGCTTCGCAGAATCGCTTTTGTGCAGAAAACAGTAACACTTGTTCAGAACGAAAGAAAGCACAGAGACCCAGATTTGTTGTTGTCCTGGAGAGCTTGCAGAGCACTGGGGAAAGGCAGGCAGAGAATTCCCTGCTAGCACCTTCTCTGTGCCTGTTCACATTGCTTCGCAGAATCGCTTTTGTGCAGAAAACAGTAACACTTGTTCAGAACGAAAGAAAGCACAGAGACCCAGATTTGTTGTTGTCCTGGAGAGCTTGCAGAGCACTGGGGAAAGGCAGGCAGAGAATTCCCTGCTAGCACCTTCTCTGTGCCTGTTCACATTGCTTCGCAGAATCGCTTTTGTGCAGAAAACAGTAACACTTGTTCAGAACGAAAGAAAGCACAGAGCCCCAGATTTGCTGTTGTCCTGGGGAGCTGCAGAGCAGTGGGGGAAGGCAGGCAGAGAATTCCCTGCTAGCACCTTCTCTGTGCCTGGGAAGCAGAAGTGTTCACATTGCTTCGCAGAATCGCTTTTGTGCAGAAAACAGTAACACTTGTTCAGAACGAAAGAAAGCACAGAGCCCCAGACTTTATGTTGTCCTGGAGAGCTTGCAGAGCCCTGGGGAAAGGCAGGCAGAGAATTCCCTGCTAGCACCTTCTCTGTGCCTGGGAAGCAGAAGTGTTCACATTGCTTCGCAGAATCGCTTTTGTGCAGAAAACAGTAACACTTGTTCAGAACGAAAGAAAGCACAGAGCCCCAGATTTTATGTTGTCCTGGAGAGCTTGCAGAGCACTGGGGAAAGGCAGGCATAGAATTCCCTGCTAGCACCTTCTCTGTGCCTGGGAAGCAGAAGTGTTCACATTGCTTCGCAGAATCGCTTTTGTGCAGAAAACAGTAACACTTGTTCAGAACGAAAGAAAGCACAGAGCCCCAGACTTTATGTTGTCCTGGAGAGCTTGCAGAGCCCTGGGGAAAGGCAGGCAGAGCATTCCCTGCTAGCACCTTCTCTGTGCCTGGGAAGCAGAAGTGTTCACATTGCTGTGCAGAATCACTTTTGTGCAGAAAACAGTAACACGTGTTCACAACGAAAGAAAGCACAGAGCCCCAGACTTTATGTTGTCCTGGAGAGCTTGCAGAGCAGTGGGGGAAGGCAGGCAGAGAATTCCCTGCTAGCACCTTCTCTGTGCCTGGGAATCAGAAGTGTTCACGTTGCTGCGCAGAATCAATTTTTTCCGGAAAACAGTAACATGTGTTCACAACGAAAGAAAGCACTGAGACCCAGATTTGTTGTTGTCCTGGAGAGCTTGCAGAGCACTGGGGAAAGGCAGGCAGAGAATTCCCTGCTAGCACCTTCTCTGTGCCTGGGAAACAGAAGTGTTCACATTGCTTCGCAGAATCGCTTTTGTGCAGAAAAGACTAAAACTTGTTCAGAACGAAAGAAAGCACAGAGCCCCAGATTTGCTGTTGTCCTGGAGAGCTTGCAGAGCACTGGGGAAAGGCAGGCAGAGAATTCCCTGCTAGCACCTTCTCTGTGCCTGGGAAGCAGAAGTGTTCACATTGCTTCGCAGAATCGCTTTTGTGCAGAAAACACTAAAACTTGTTCAGAACGAAAGAAAGCACAGAGCCCCAGATTTGCTGTTGTCCTGGAGAGCTTGCAGAGCACTGGGGAAAGGCAGGCAGAGAATTCCCTGCTAGCACCTTCTCTGTGCCTGGGAAGCAGAAGTGTTCACATTGCTTCGCAGAATCGCTTTTGTGCAGAAAACAGTAACACTTGTTCAGAACGAAAGAAAGCACAGAGCCCCAGATTTTATGTTGTCCTGGAGAGCTTGCAGAGCACTGGGGAAAGGCAGGCAGAGAAGTCCCTGCTAGCACCTTCTCTGTGCCTGGGAAGCAGAAGTGTTCACATTGCTTCGCAGAATCGCTTTTGTGCAGAAAACACTAAAACTTGTTCAGAACGAAAGAAAGCACAGAGCCCCAGATTTGCTGTTGTTCTGGAGAGCTTGCAGAGCACTGGGGAAAGGCAGGCATAGAATTCCCTGCTAGCACCTTCTCTGTGCCTGGGAAGCAGAAGTGTTCACATTGCTTCGCAGAATCGCTTTTGTGCAGAAAACAGTAACACTTGTTCAGAATGAAAGAAAGCACAGAGCCCCAGACTTTATGTTGTCCTGGAGAGCTTGCAGAGCACTGGGGAAAGGCAGGCAGAGCATTCCCTGCTAGCACCTTCTCTGTGCCTGTTCACATTGCTTCGCAGAATCGCTTTTGTGCAGAAAACACTAACACTTGTTCAGAACGAAAGAAAGCACAGAGCCCCAGATTTGCTGTTGTCCTGGAGAGCTTGCAGAGCACTGGGGAAAGGCAGGCAGAGAATTCCCTGCTAGCACCTTCTCTGTGCCTGTTCACATTGCTTCGCAGAATCGCTTTTGTGCAGAAAACAGTAACACTTGTTCAGAACGAAAGAAAGCACAGAGCCCCAGATTTTATGTTGTCCTGGAGAGCTTGCAGAGCACTGGGGAAAGGCAGGCAGAGAATTCCCTGCTAGCACCTTCTCTGTGCCTGTTCACATTGCTTCGCAGAATCGCTTTTGTGCAGAAAACAGTAACACTTGTTCAGAATGAAAGAAAGCACAGAGCCCCAGATTTGCTCTTGTCCTGGAGAGCTTGCACAGCCATGGGGAAAGGCAGGCAGAGAATTCCCTGCTAGCACCTTCTCTGTGCATATTCAAATTGCTTCGCAGAATCGCTTTTGTGCAGAAAACAGTAACACTTGTTCAGAACGAAAGAAAGCACAGAGCCCCAGATTTGCTGTTGTCCTGGGGAGCTGCAGAGCAGTGGGGGAAGGCAGGCAGAGAATTCCCTGCTAGCACCTTCTCTGTGCCTGGGAAGCAGAAGTGTTCACATTGCTTCGCAGAATCGCTTTTGTGCAGAAAACAGTAACACTTGTTCACAACGAAAGAAAGCACACAGCCCCAGACTTTATGTTGGTCTGGAGAGCTTGCAGAGCACTGGGGAAAGGCAGGCAGAGAATTCCCTGCTAGCACCTTCTCTGTGCCTGTTCACATTGCTTCACAGAATCGCTTTTGTGCAGAAAACAGTAACACTTGTTCAGAACGAAAGAAACCACAGAGAACCAGATTTGTTGTTGTCCTGGAGAGCTTGCAGAGCACTGGGGAAAGGCAGGCAGAGAATTCCCTGCTAGCACCTTCTCTGTGCCTGTTCACATTGCTTCGCAGAATCGCTTTTGTGCAGAAAACAGTAACACTTGTTCAGAACGAAAGAAAGCACAGAGCCCCAGATTTGTTGTTGTGCTGGAGAGCTTGCAGAGCACTGGGGAAAGGCAGGCAGAGAATTCCCTGCTAGCACCTTCTCTGTGCCTGGGAAGCCCAAGTGTTCACATTGCTTCGCAGAATCGCTTTTGTGCAGAAAACACTAACACTTGTTCAGAATGAAAGAAAGCACAGAGCCCCAGATTTGCTGTTGTCCTGGAGAGCTTGCACAGCCATGGGGAAAGGCAGGCAGAGAATTCCCTGCTAGCACCTTCTCTGTGCCTGTTCACATTGCTTCGCAGAATCGCTTTTGTGCAGAAAACAGTAACACTTGTTCAGAATGAAAGAAAGCACAGAGCCCCAGACTTTATGTTGTCCTGGAGAGCTTGCAGAGCACTGGGGAAAGGCAGGCAGAGAATTCCCTGCTAGCACCTTCTCTGTGCCTGTTCACATTGCTTCGCAGAATCGCTTTTGTGCAGAAAACAGTAACACTTGTTCAGAACGAAAGAAAGCACAGAGACCCAGATTTGTTGTTGTCCTGGAGAGCTTGCAGAGCACTGGGGAAAGGCAGGCAGAGAATTCCCTGCTAGCACCTTCTCTGTGCCTGTTCACATTGCTTCGCAGAATCGCTTTTGTGCAGAAAACAGTAACACTTGTTCAGAACGAAAGAAAGCACAGAGACCCAGATTTGTTGTTGTCCTGGAGAGCTTGCAGAGCACTGGGGAAAGGCAGGCAGAGAATTCCCTGCTAGCACCTTCTCTGTGCCTGTTCACATTGCTTCGCAGAATCGCTTTTGTGCAGAAAACAGTAACACTTGTTCAGAACGAAAGAAAGCACAGAGACCCAGATTTGTTGTTGTCCTGGAGAGCTTGCAGAGCACTGGGGAAAGGCAGGCAGAGAATTCCCTGCTAGCACCTTCTCTGTGCCTGTTCACATTGCTTCGCAGAATCGCTTTTGTGCAGAAAACAGTAACACTTGTTCAGAACGAAAGAAAGCACAGAGCCCCAGATTTGCTGTTGTCCTGGGGAGCTGCAGAGCAGTGGGGGAAGGCAGGCAGAGAATTCCCTGCTAGCACCTTCTCTGTGCCTGGGAAGCAGAAGTGTTCACATTGCTTCGCAGAATCGCTTTTGTGCAGAAAACAGTAACACTTGTTCAGAACGAAAGAAAGCACAGAGCCCCAGACATTATGTTGTCCTGGAGAGCTTGCAGAGCCCTGGGGAAAGGCAGGCAGAGAATTCCCTGCTAGCACCTTCTCTGTGCCTGGGAAGCAGAAGTGTTCACATTGCTTCGCAGAATCGCTTTTGTGCAGAAAACAGTAACACTTGTTCAGAACGAAAGAAAGCACAGAGCCCCAGATTTTATGTTGTCCTGGAGAGCTTGCAGAGCACTGGGGAAAGGCAGGCAGAGAATTCCCTGCTAGCACCTTCTCTGTGCCTGGGAAGCAGAAGTGTTCACATTGCTTCGCAGAATCGCTTTTGTGCAGAAAACAGTAACACTTGTTCAGAACGAAAGAAAGCACAGAGCCCCAGACTTTATGTTGTCCTGGAGAGCTTGCAGAGCCCTGGGGAAAGGCAGGCAGAGCATTCCCTGCTAGCACCTTCTCTGTGCCTGGGAAGCAGAAGTGTTCACATTGCTGTGCAGAATCACTTTTGTGCAGAAAACAGTAACACGTGTTCACAACGAAAGAAAGCACAGAGCCCCAGACTTTATGTTGTCCTGGAGAGCTTGCAGAGCAGTGGGGGAAGGCAGGCAGAGAATTCCCTGCTAGCACCTTCTCTGTGCCTGGGAATCAGAAGTGTTCACGTTGCTGCGCAGAATCAATTTTTTCCGGAAAACAGTAACGTGTTCACAACGAAAGAAAGCACTGAGACCCAGATTTGTTGTTGTCCTGGAGAGCTTGCAGAGCACTGGGGAAAGGCAGGCAGAGAATTCCCTGCTAGCACCTTCTCTGTGCCTGGGAAGCAGAAGTGTTCACATTGCTTCGCAGAATCGCTTTTGTGCAGAAAAGACTAAAACTTGTTCAGAACGAAAGAAAGCACAGAGCCCCAGATTTGCTGTTGTCCTGGAGAGCTTGCAGAGCCCTGGGGAAAGGCAGGCAGAGAATTCCCTGCTAGCACCTTCTCTGTGCCTGGGAAGCAGAAGTGTTCACATTGCTTCGCAGAATCGCTTTTGTGCAGAAAACAGTAACACTTGTTCAGAACGAAAGAAAGCACAGAGCCCCAGACTTTATGTTGTCCTGGAGAGCTTGCAGAGCCCTGGGGAAAGGCAGGCAGAGCATTCCCTGCTAGCACCTTCTCTGTGCCTGGGAAGCAGAAGTGTTCACATAGCTGTGCAGAATCACTTTTGTGCAGAAAACAGTAACACGTGTTCACAACGAAAGAAAGCACAGAGCCCCAGACTTTATGTTGTCCTGGAGAGCTTGCAGAGCAGTGGGGAAAGGCAGGCAGAGAATTCCCTGCTAGCACCTTCTCTGTGCCTGGGAAACAGAAGTGTTCACATTGCTTCGCAGAATCGCTTTTGTGCAGAAAAGACTAAAACTTGTTCAGAACGAAAGAAAGCACAGAGCCCCAGATTTGCTGTTGTCCTGGAGAGCTTGCAGAGCACTGGGGAAAGGCAGGCAGAGAATTCCCTGCTAGCACCTTCTCTGTGCCTGGGAAGCAGAAGTGTTCACATTGCTTCGCAGAATCGCTTTTGTGCAGAAAAGACTAAAACTTGTTCAGAACGAAAGAAAGCACAGAGCCCCAGATTTGCTGTTGTCCTGGGGAGCTGCAGAGCAGTGGGGGAAGGCAGGCAGAGAATTCCCTGCTAGCACCTTCTCTGTGCCTGGGAAGCAGAAGTGTTCACATTGCATCGCAGAATCGCTTTTGTGCAGAAAACAGTAACACTTGTTCAGAATGAAAGAAAGCACAGAGCCCCAGACTTTATGTTGTCCTGGAGAGCTTGCAGAGCACTGGGGAAAGGCAGGCAGAGAATTCCCTGCTAGCACCTTCTCTGTGCCTGTTCACATTGCTTCGCAGAATCGCTTTTGTGCAGAAAACAGTAACACTTGTTCAGAACGAAAGAAAGCACAGAGACCCAGATTTGTTGTTGTCCTGGAGAGCTTGCAGAGCACTGGGGAAAGGCAGGCAGAGAATTCCCTGCTAGCACCTTCTCTGTGCCTGTTCACATTGCTTCGCAGAATCGTTTTTGTGCAGAAAAAAGTAACACTTGTTCAGAACGAAAGAAAGCACAGAGACCCAGATTTGTTGTTGTCCTGGAGAGCTTGCAGAGCACTGGGGAAAGGCAGGCAGAGAATTCCCTGCTAGCACCTTCTCTGTGCCTGTTCACATTGCTTCGCAGAATCGCTTTTGTGCAGAAAACAGTAACACTTGTTCAGAACGAAAGAAAGCACAGAGCCCCAGATTTGCTGTTGTCCTGGAGAGCTTGCAGAGCACTGGGGAAAGGCAGGCAGAGAATTCCCTGCTAGCACCTTCTCTGTGCCTGTTCACATTGCTTCGCAGAATCGCTTTTGTGCAGAAAACACTAACACTTGTTCAGAACGAAAGAAAGCACCGAGCTCCAGATTTTATGTTGTCCTGGAGAGCTTGCAGAGCCCTGGGGAAAGGCAGGCAGAGAATTCCCTGCTAGCACCTTCTCTGTGCCTGGGAAGCAGAAGTGTTCACATTGCTTCGCAGAATCGCTTTTGTGCAGAAAACAGTAACACTTGTTCAGAACGAAAGAAAGCACAAAGCCCCAGACTTTATGTTGTCCTGGAGAGCTTGCAGAGCACTGGGGAAAGGCAGGCAGAGAATTCCCTGCTAGCACCTTCTCTGTGCCTGTTCACATTGCTTCGCAGAATCGCTTTTGTGCAGAAAACAGTAACACTTGTTCAGAACGAAAGAAAGCACAGAGCCCCAGATTTGCTGTTGTCCTGGAGAGCTTGCAGAGCACTGGGGAAAGGCAGGCAGAGAATTCCCTGCTAGCACCTTCTCTGTGCCTGTTCACATTGCTTCGCAGAATCGCTTTTGTGCAGAAAACACTAACACTTGTTCAGAACGAAAGAAAGCACCGAGCTCCAGATTTTATGTTGTCCTGGAGAGCTTGCAGAGCCCTGGGGAAAGGCAGGCAGAGAATTCCCTGCTAGCACCTTCTCTGTGCCTGGGAAGCAGAAGTGTTCACATTGCTTCGCAGAATCGCTTTTGTGCAGAAAACAGTAACACTTGTTCAGAACGAAAGAAAGCACAGAGCCCCAGATTTGCTGTTGTCCTGGAGAGCTTGCAGAGCACTGGGGAAAGGCAGGCAGAGAATTCCCTGCTAGCACCTTCTCTGTGCCTGTTCACATTGCTTCGCAGAATCGCTTTTGTGCAGAAAACAGTAACACTTGTTCAGAACGAAAGAAACCACAGAGAACCAGATTTGTTGTTGTCCTGGAGAGCTTGCAGAGCACTGGGGAAAGGCAGGCAGAGAATTCCCTGCTAGCACCTCCTCTGTGCCTGTTCACATTGCTTCGCAGAATCGCTTTTGTGCAGAAAACAGTAACACTTGTTCAGAACGAAAGAAAGCACAGAGCCCCAGACTTTATGTTGTCCTGGAGAGCTTGCAGAGCACTGGGGAAAGGCAGGCAGAGAATTCCCTGCTAGCACCTTCTCTGTGCCTGGGAAGCAGAAGTGTTCACATTGCTTCGCAGAATCGCTTTTGTGCAGAAAACAGTAACACTTGTTCAGAATGAAAGAAAGCACAGAGCCCCAGATTTGCTGTTGTCCTGGAGAGCTTGCACAGCCATGGGGAAAGGCAGGCAGAGAATTCCCTGCTAGCACCTTCTCTGTGCATATTCAAATTGCTTCGCAGAATCGCTTTTGTGCAGAAAACAGTAACACTTGTTCAGAACGAAAGAAAGCACAGAGACCCAGATTTGCTGTTGTCCTGGAGAGCTTGCAGAGCACTGGGGAAAGGCAGGCAGAGAATTCCCTGCTAGCACCTTCTCTGTGCCTGTTCACATTGCTTCACAGAATCGCTTTTGTGCAGAAAACAGTAACACTTGTTCAGAACGAAAGAAAGCACAGAGACCCAGATTTGCTGTTGTCCTGGAGAGCTTGCAGAGCACTGGGGAAAGGCAGGCAGAGAATTCCCTGCTAGCACCTTCTCTGTGCCTGTTCACATTGCTTCACAGAATCGCTTTTGTGCAGAAAACAGTAACACTTGTTCAGAACGAAAGAAACCACAGAGAACCAGTTTTGTTGTTGTCCTGGAGAGCTTGCAGAGCACTGGGGAAAGGCAGGCAGAGAATTCCCTGCTAGCACCTTCTCTGTGCCTGTTCACATTGCTTCGCAGAATCGCTTTTGTGCAGAAAACAGTAACACTTGTTCAGAACGAAAGAAAGCACAGAGCCCCAGATTTGCTGTTGTCCTGGAGAGCTTGCAGAGCACTGGGGAAAGGCAGGCAGAGAATTCCCTGCTAGCACCTTCTCTGTGCCTGTTCACATTGCTTCGCAGAATCGCTTTTGTGCAGAAAACAGTAACACTTGTTCAGAACGAAAGAAAGCACAGAGACCCAGATTTGTTGTTGTCCTGGAGAGCTTGCAGAGCACTGGGGAAAGGCAGGCAGAGAATTCCCTACTAGCACCTTCTCTGTGCCTGTTCACATTGCTTCGCAGAATCGCTTTTGTGCAGAAAACAGTAACACTTGTTCAGAACGAAAGAAAGCACAGAGCCCCAGATTTGTTGTTGTCCTGGAGAGCTTGCAGAGCACTGGGGAAAGGCAGGCAGAGAATTCCCTGCTAGCACCTCCTCTGTGCCTGTTCACATTGCTTCGCAGAATCGCTTTTGTGCAGAAAACAGTAACACTTGTTCAGAACGAAAGAAAGCACAGAGCCCCAGACTTTATGTTGTCCTGGAGAGCTTGCAGAGCACTGGGGAAAAGCAGGCAGAGTATTCCCTGCTAGCACCTTCTCTGTGCCTGGGAAGCAGAAGTGTTCACATTGCTTCGCAGAATCGCTTTTGTGCAGAAAACAGTAACACTTGTTCAGAATGAAAGAAAGCACAGAGCCCCAGATTTGCTGTTGTCCTGGAGAGCTTGCAGAGCACTGGGGAAAGGCAGGCAGAGAATTCCCTGCTAGCACCTTCTCTGTGCCTGTTCACATTGCTTCGCAGAATCGCTTTTGTGCAGAAAACAGTAACACTTGTTCAGAACGAAAGAAAGCACAGAGACCCAGATTTGTTGTTGTCCTGGAGAGCTTGCAGAGCACTGGGGAAAGGCAGGCAGAGAATTCCCTACTAGCACCTTCTCTGTGCCTGTTCACATTGCTTCGCAGAATCGCTTTTGTGCAGAAAACAGTAACACTTGTTCAGAACGAAAGAAAGCACAGAGACCCAGATTTGTTGTTGTCCTGGAGAGCTTGCAGAGCACTGGGGAAAGGCAGGCAGAGAATTCCCTGCTAGCACCTTCTCTGTGCCTGTTCACATTGCTTCGCAGAATCGCTTTTGTGCAGAAAACACTAACACTTGTTCAGAACGAAAGAAAGCACCGAGCTCCAGATTTTATGTTGTCCTGGAGAGCTTGCAGAGCCCTGGGGAAAGGCAGGCAGAGAATTCCCTGCTAGCACCTTCTCTGTGCCTGGGAAGCAGAAGTGTTCACATTGCTTCGCAGAATCGCTTTTGTGCAGAAAACAGTAACACTTGTTCACAACGAAAGAAAGCACAAAGCCCCAGACTTTATGTTGTCCTGGAGAGCTTGCAGAGCACTGGGGAAAGGCAGGCAGAGAATTCCCTGCTAGCACCTTCTCTGTGCCTGTTCACATTGCTTCGCAGAATCGCTTTTGTGCAGAAAACAGTAACACTTGTTCACAACGAAAGAAAGCACAGAGACCCAGATTTGTTGTTGTCCTGGAGAGCTTGCAGAGCACTGGGGAAAGGCAGGCAGAGAATTCCCTGCTAGCACCTTCTCTGTGCCTGTTCACATTGCTTCGCAGAATCGCTTTTGTGCAGAAAACAGTAACACTTGTTCAGAACGAAAGAAAGCACAGAGCCCCAGATTTGCTGTTGTCCTGGAGAGCTTGCAGAGCACTGGGGAAAGGCAGGCAGAGAATTCCCTGCTAGCACCTTCTCTGTGCCTGTTCACATTGCTTCACAGAATCGCTTTTGTGCAGAAAACAGTAACACTTGTTCAGAACGAAAGAAACCACAGAGAACCAGTTTTGTTGTTGTCCTGGAGAGCTTGCAGAGCACTGGGGAAAGGCAGGCAGAGAATTCCCTGCTAGCACCTTCTCTGTGCCTGTTCACATTGCTTCGCAGAATCGCTTTTGTGCAGAAAACACTAACACTTGTTCAGAACGAAAGAAAGCACCGAGCTCCAGATTTTATGTTGTCCTGGAGAGCTTGCAGAGCCCTGGGGAAAGGCAGGCAGAGAATTCCCTGCTAGCACCTTCTCTGTGCCTGGGAAGCAGAAGTGTTCACATTGCTTCGCAGAATCGCTTTTGTGCAGAAAACAGTAACACTTGTTCACAACGAAAGAAAGCACAAAGCCCCAGACTTTATGTTGTCCTGGAGAGCTTGCAGAGCACTGGGGAAAGGCAGGCAGAGAATTCCCTGCTAGCACCTTCTCTGTGCCTGTTCACATTGCTTCGCAGAATCGCTTTTGTGCAGAAAACAGTAACACTTGTTCAGAACGAAAGAAAGCACAGAGACCCAGATTTGTTGTTGTCCTGGAGAGCTTGCAGAGCACTGGGGAAAGGCAGGCAGAGAATTCCCTGCTAGCACCTTCTCTGTGCCTGTTCACATTGCTTCGCAGAATCGCTTTTGTGCAGAAAACAGTAACACTTGTTCAGAACGAAAGAAAGCACAGAGCCCCAGATTTGCTGTTGTCCTGGAGAGCTTGCAGAGCACTGGGGAAAGGCAGGCAGAGAATTCCCTGCTAGCACCTTCTCTGTGCCTGTTCACATTGCTTCACAGAATCGCTTTTGTGCAGAAAACAGTAACACTTGTTCAGAACGAAAGAAACCACAGAGAACCAGTTTTGTTGTTGTCCTGGAGAGCTTGCAGAGCACTGGGGAAAGGCAGGCAGAGAATTCCCTGCTAGCACCTTCTCTGTGCCTGTTCACATTGCTTCGCAGAATCGCTTTTGTGCAGAAAACAGTAACACTTGTTCACAACGAAAGAAAGCACAGAGCCCCAGACTTTATGTTGTCCTGGAGAGCTTGCAGAGCACTGGGGAAAGGCAGGCAGAGAATTCCCTGCTAGCACCTTCTCTGTGCCTGTTGACATTGCTTCGCAGAATCGCTTTTGTGCAGAAAACAGTAACACTTGTTCAGAACGAAAGAAAGCACAGAGACCCAGATTTGCTGTTGTCCTGGAGAGCTTGCAGAGCACTGGGGAAAGGCAGGCAGAGAATTCCCTGCTAGCACCTTCTCTGTGCCTGTTCACATTGCTTCACAGAATCGCTTTTGTGCAGAAAACAGTAACACTTGTTCAGAACGAAAGAAACCACAGAGAACCAGTTTTGTTGTTGTCCTGGAGAGCTTGCAGAGCACTGGGGAAAGGCAGGCAGAGAATTCCCTGCTAGCACCTTCTCTGTGCCTGTTCACATTGCTTCGCAGAATCGCTTTTGTGCAGAAAACAGTAACACTTGTTCAGAACGAAAGAAAGCACAGAGCCCCAGATTTGCTGTTGTCCTGGAGAGCTTGCAGAGCACTGGGGAAAGGCAGGCAGAGAATTCCCTGCTAGCACCTTCTCTGTGCCTGTTCACATTGCTTCGCAGAATCGCTTTTGTGCAGAAAACAGTAACACTTGTTCAGAACGAAAGAAAGCACAGAGACCCAGATTTGTTGTTGTCCTGGAGAGCTTGCAGAGCACTGGGGAAAGGCAGGCAGAGAATTCCCTACTAGCACCTTCTCTGTGCCTGTTCACATTGCTTCGCAGAATCGCTTTTGTGCAGAAAACAGTAACACTTGTTCAGAACGAAAGAAAGCACAGAGACCCAGATTTGTTGTTGTCCTGGAGAGCTTGCAGAGCACTGGGGAAAGGCAGGCAGAGAATTCCCTGCTAGCACCTTCTCTGTGCCTGTTCACATTGCTTCGCAGAATCGCTTTTGTGCAGAAAACAGTAACACTTCTTCAGAACGAAAGAAAGCACAGAGCCCCAGATTTGTTGTTGTCCTGGAGAGCTTGCAGAGCACTAGGGAAAGGCAGGCAGAGAATTCCCTGCTAGCACCTTCTCTGTGCCTGTTCACATTGCTTCGCAGAATCGCTTTTGTGCAGAAAACAGTAACACTTGTTCAGAACGAAAGAAAGCACAGAGCCCCAGATTTGCTGTTGTCCTGGAGAGCTTGCAGAGCACTGGGGAAAGGCAGGCAGAGAATTCCCTGCTAGCACCTTCTCTGTGCCTGGGAAGCAGAAGTGTTCACATTGCTTCGCAGAATCGCTTTTGTGCAGAAAACAGTAACACTTGTTCACAACGAAAGAAAGCACAAAGCCCCAGACTTTATGTTGTCCTGGAGAGCTTGCAGAGCACTGGGGAAAGGCAGGCAGAGAATTCCCTGCTAGCACCTCCTCTGTGCCTGTTCACATTGCTTCGCAGAATCGCTTTTGTGCAGAAAACAGTAACACTTGTTCAGAACGAAAGAAAGCACAGAGCCCCAGACTTTATGTTGTCCTGGAGAGCTTGCAGAGCACTGGGGAAAAGCAGGCAGAGTATTCCCTGCTAGCACCTTCTCTGTGCCTGGGAAGCAGAAGTGTTCACATTGCTTCGCAGAATCGCTTTTGTGCAGAAAACAGTAACACTTGTTCAGAATGAAAGAAAGCACAGAGCCCCAGATTTGCTGTTGTCCTGGAGAGCTTGCACAGCCATGGGGAAAGGCAGGCAGAGAATTCCCTGCTAGCACCTTCTCTGTGCATATTCAAATTGCTTCGCAGAATCGCTTTTGTGCAGAAAACAGTAACACTTGTTCAGAACGAAAGAAAGCACAGAGACCCAGATTTGCTGTTGTCCTGGAGAGCTTGCAGAGCACTGGGGAAAGGCAGGCAGAGAATTCCCTGCTAGCACCTTCTCTGTGCCTGTTCACATTGCTTCACAGAATCGCTTTTGTGCAGAAAACAGTAACACTTGTTCAGAACGAAAGAAAGCACAGAGACCCAGATTTGCTGTTGTCCTGGAGAGCTTGCAGAGCACTGGGGAAAGGCAGGCAGAGAATTCCCTGCTAGCACCTTCTCTGTGCCTGTTCACATTGCTTCACAGAATCGCTTTTGTGCAGAAAACAGTAACACTTGTTCAGAACGAAAGAAACCACAGAGAACCAGTTTTGTTGTTGTCCTGGAGAGCTTGCAGAGCACTGGGGAAAGGCAGGCAGAGAATTCCCTGCTAGCACCTTCTCTGTGCCTGTTCACATTGCTTCGCAGAATCGCTTTTGTGCAGAAAACACTAACACTTGTTCAGAACGAAAGAAAGCACAGAGCCCCAGATTTGCTGTTGTCCTGGAGAGCTTGCAGAGCACTGGGGAAAGGCAGGCAGAGAATTCCCTGCTAGCACCTTCTCTGTGCCTGGGAAGCAGAAGTGTTCACATTGCTTCGCAGAATCGCTTTTGTGCAGAAAACAGTAACACTTGTTCAGAACGAAAGAAAGCACAGAGACCCAGATTTGTTGTTGTCCTGGAGAGCTTGCAGAGCACTGGGGAAAGGCAGGCAGAGAATTCCCTGCTAGCACCTTCTCTGTGCCTGTTCACATTGCTTCGCAGAATCGCTTTTGTGCAGAAAACACTAACACTTGTTCAGAACGAAAGAAAGCACCGAGCTCCAGATTTTATGTTGTCCTGGAGAGCTTGCAGAGCCCTGGGGAAAGGCAGGCAGAGAATTCCCTGCTAGCACCTTCTCTGTGCCTGGGAAGCAGAAGTGTTCACATTGCTTCGCAGAATCGCTTTTGTGCAGAAAACAGTAACACTTGTTCACAACGAAAGAAAGCACAAAGCCCCAGACTTTATGTTGTCCTGGAGAGCTTGCAGAGCACTGGGGAAAGGCAGGCAGAGAATTCCCTGCTAGCACCTTCTCTGTGCCTGTTCACATTGCTTCGCAGAATCGCTTTTGTGCAGAAAACAGTAACACTTGTTCACAACGAAAGAAAGCACAGAGCCCCAGACTTTATGTTGTCCTGGAGAGCTTGCAGAGCACTGGGGAAAGGCAGGCAGAGAATTCCCTGCTAGCACCTTCTCTGTGCCTGTTCACATTGCTTCGCAGAATCGCTTTTGTGCAGAAAACAGTAACACTTGTTCAGAACGAAAGAAAGCACAGAGCCCCAGATTTGCTGTTGTCCTGGAGAGCTTGCAGAGCACTGGGGAAAGGCAGGCAGAGAATTCCCTGCTAGCACCTTCTCTGTGCCTGTTCACATTGCTTCACAGAATCGCTTTTGTGCAGAAAACAGTAACACTTGTTCAGAACGAAAGAAACCACAGAGAACCAGTTTTGTTGTTGTCCTGGAGAGCTTGCAGAGCACTGGGGAAAGGCAGGCAGAGAATTCCCTGCTAGCACCTTCTCTGTGCCTGTTCACATTGCTTCACAGAATCGCTTTTGTGCAGAAAACAGTAACACTTGTTCAGAACGAAAGAAACCACAGAGAACCAGTTTTGTTGTTGTCCTGGAGAGCTTGCAGAGCACTGGGGAAAGGCAGGCAGAGAATTCCCTGCTAGCACCTTCTCTGTGCCTGTTCACATTGCTTCGCAGAATCGCTTTTGTGCAGAAAACAGTAACACTTGTTCAGAACGAAAGAAAGCACAGAGCCCCAGATCTGCTGTTGTCCTGGAGAGCTTGCAGAGCACTGGGGAAAGGCAGGCAGAGAATTCCCTGCTAGCACCTTCTCTGTGCCTGTTCACATTGCTTCGCAGAATCGCTTTTGTGCAGAAAACAGTAACACTTGTTCAGAATGAAAGAAAGCACAGAGACCCAGATTTGTTGTTGTCCTGGAGAGCTTGCAGAGCACTGGGGAAAGGCAGGCAGAGAATTCCCTACAAGCACCTTCTCTGTGCCTGTTCACATTGCTTCGCAGAATCGCTTTTGTGCAGAAAACAGTAACACTTGTTCAGAACGAAAGAAAGCACAGAGCCCCAGATTTGCTGTTGTCCTGGAGAGCTTGCAGAGCACTGGGGAAAGGCAGGCAGAGAATTCCCTGCTAGCACCTTCTCTGTGCCTGTTCACATTGCTTCGCAGAATCGCTTTTGTGCAGAAAACAGTAACACTTGTTCAGAACGAAAGAAAGCACAGAGACCCAGATTTGTTGTTGTCCTGGAGAGCTTGCAGAGCACTAGGGAAAGGCAGGCAGAGAATTCCCTGCTAGCACCTTCTCTGTGCCTGTTCACATTGCTTCGCAGAATCGCTTTTGTGCAGAAAACAGTAACACTTGTTCAGAACGAAAGAAAGCACAGAGCCCCAGATTTGCTGTTGTCCTGGAGAGCTTGCAGAGCACTGGGGAAAGGCAGGCAGAGAATTCCCTGCTAGCACCTTCTCTGTGCCTGGGAAGCAGAAGTGTTCACATTGCTTCGCAGAATTGCTTTTGTGCAGAAAACAGTAACACTTGTTCAGAACGAAAGAAACCACAGAGAACCAGATTTGTTGTTGTCCTGGAGAGCTTGCAGAGCACTGGGGAAAGGCAGGCAGAGAATTCCCTGCTAGCACCTCCTCTGTGCCTGTTCACATTGCTTCGCAGAATCGCTTTTGTGCAGAAAACAGTAACACTTGTTCAGAACGAAAGAAAGCACAGAGCCCCAGACTTTATGTTGTCCTGGAGAGCTTGCAGAGCACTGGGGAAAAGCAGGCAGAGTATTCCCTGCTAGCACCTTCTCTGTGCCTGGGAAGCAGAAGTGTTCACATTGCTTCGCAGAATCGCTTTTGTGCAGAAAACAGTAACACTTGTTCAGAATGAAAGAAAGCACAGAGCCCCAGATTTGCTGTTGTCCTGGAGAGCTTGCACAGCCATGGGGAAAGGCAGGCAGAGAATTCCCTGCTAGCACCTTCTCTGTGCATATTCAAATTGCTTCGCAGAATCGCTTTTGTGCAGAAAACAGTAACACTTGTTCAGAACGAAAGAAAGCACAGAGACCCAGATTTGCTGTTGTCCTGGAGAGCTTGCAGAGCACTGGGGAAAGGCAGGCAGAGAATTCCCTGCTAGCACCTTCTCTGTGCCTGTTCACATTGCTTCACAGAATCGCTTTTGTGCAGAAAACAGTAACACTTGTTCAGAACGAAAGAAAGCACAGAGACCCAGATTTGCTGTTGTCCTGGAGAGCTTGCAGAGCACTGGGGAAAGGCAGGCAGAGAATTCCCTGCTAGCACCTTCTCTGTGCCTGTTCACATTGCTTCACAGAATCGCTTTTGTGCAGAAAACAGTAACACTTGTTCAGAACGAAAGAAACCACAGAGAACCAGTTTTGTTGTTGTCCTGGAGAGCTTGCAGAGCACTGGGGAAAGGCAGGCAGAGAATTCCCTGCTAGCACCTTCTCTGTGCCTGTTCACATTGCTTCGCAGAATCGCTTTTGTGCAGAAAACACTAACACTTGTTCAGAACGAAAGAAAGCACAGAGCCCCAGATTTGCTGTTGTCCTGGAGAGCTTGCAGAGCACTGGGGAAAGGCAGGCAGAGAATTCCCTGCTAGCACCTTCTCTGTGCCTGGGAAGCAGAAGTGTTCACATTGCTTCGCAGAATCGCTTTTGTGCAGAAAACAGTAACACTTGTTCAGAACGAAAGAAAGCACAGAGCCCCAGATTTTATGTTGTCCTGGAGAGCTTGCAGAGCACTGGGGAAAGGCAGGCATAGAATTCCCTGCTAGCACCTTCTCTGTGCCTGGGAAGCAGAAGTGTTCACATTGCTTCGCAGAATTGCTTTTGTGCAGAAAACAGTAACACTTGTTCAGAATGAAAGAAAGCACAGAGCCCCAGATTTGCTGTTGTCCTGGAGAGCTTGCAGAGCACTGGGGAAAGGCAGGCAGAGAATTCCCTGCTAGCACCTTCTCTGTGCCTGGGAAGCAGAAGTGTTCACATTGCTTCGCAGAATCGCTTTTGTGCAGAAAACAGTAACACTTGTTCAGAACGAAAGAAAGCACAGAGCCCCAGATTTTATGTTGTCCTGGAGAGCTTGCAGAGCACTGGGGAAAGGCAGGCAGAGAATTCCCTGCTAGTACCTTCTCTGTGCCTGTTCACATTGCTTCGCAGAATCGCTTTTGTGCAGAAAACAGTAACACTTGTTCACAACGAAAGAAAGCACAGAGCCCCAGACTTTATGTTGTCCTGGAGAGCTTGCAGAGCACTGGGGAAAGGCAGGCAGAGAATTCCCTGCTAGCACCTTCTCTGTGCCTGTTCACATTGCTTCGCAGAATCGCTTTTGTGCAGAAAACAGTAACACTTGTTCAGAACGAAAGAAAGCACAGAGCCCCAGATTTGCTGTTGTCCTGGAGAGCTTGCAGAGCACTGGGGAAAGGCAGGCAGAGAATTCCCTGCTAGCACCTTCTCTGTGCCTGTTCACATTGCTTCGCAGAATCGCTTTTGTGCAGAAAACACTAACACTTGTTCAGAACGAAAGAAAGCACCGAGCTCCAGATTTTATGTTGTCCTGGAGAGCTTGCAGAGCCCTGGGGAAAGGCAGGCAGAGAATTCCCTGCTAGCACCTTCTCTGTGCCTGTTCACATTGCTTCGCAGAATCGCTTTTGTGCAGAAAACACTAACACTTGTTCACAACGAAAGAAAGCACAAAGCCCCAGACTTTATGTTGTCCTGGAGAGCTTGCAGAGCACTGGGGAAAGGCAGGCAGAGAATTCCCTGCTAGCACCTTCTCTGTGCCTGTTCACATTGCTTCGCAGAATCGCTTTTGTGCAGAAAACAGTAACACTTGTTCAGAACGAAAGAAAGCACAGAGACCCAGATTTGCTGTTGTCCTGGAGAGCTTGCAGAGCACTGGGGAAAGGCAGGCAGAGAATTCCCTGCTAGCACCTTCTCTGTGCCTGTTCACATTGCTTCACAGAATCGCTTTTGTGCAGAAAACAGTAACACTTGTTCAGAACGAAAGAAACCACAGAGAACCAGTTTTGTTGTTGTCCTGGAGAGCTTGCAGAGCACTGGGGAAAGGCAGGCAGAGAATTCCCTGCTAGCACCTTCTCTGTGCCTGTTCACATTGCTTCGCAGAATCGCTTTTGTGCAGAAAACAGTAACACTTGTTCAGAACGAAAGAAAGCACAGAGCCCCAGATTTGCTGTTGTCCTGGAGAGCTTGCAGAGCACTGGGGAAAGGCAGGCAGAGAATTCCCTGCTAGCACCTTCTCTGTGCCTGTTCACATTGCTTCGCAGAATCGCTTTTGTGCAGAAAACAGTAACACTTGTTCAGAATGAAAGAAAGCACAGAGACACAGATTTGTTGTTGTCCTGGAGAGCTTGCAGAGCACTGGGGAAAGGCAGGCAGAGAATTCCCTACTAGCACCTTCTCTGTGCCTGTTCACATTGCTTCGCAGAATCGCTTTTGTGCAGAAAACAGTAACACTTGTTCAGAACGAAAGAAAGCACAGAGCCCCAGATTTGCTGTTGTCCTGGAGAGCTTGCAGAGCACTGGGGAAAGGCAGGCAGAGAATTCCCTGCTAGCACCTTCTCTGTGCCTGTTCACATTGCTTCGCAGAATCGCTTTTGTGCAGAAAACAGTAACACTTGTTCAGAACGAAAGAAAGCACAGAGACCCAGATTTGTTGTTGTCCTGGAGAGCTTGCAGAGCACTAGGGAAAGGCAGGCAGAGAATTCCCTGCTAGCACCTTCTCTGTGCCTGTTCACATTGCTTCGCAGAATCGCTTTTGTGCAGAAAACTGTAACACTTGTTCAGAACGAAAGAAAGCACAGAGCCCCAGATTTGCTGTTGTCCTGGAGAGCTTGCAGAGCACTGGGGAAAGGCAGGCAGAGAATTCCCTGCTAGCACCTTCTCTGTGCCTGGGAAGCAGAAGTGTTCACATTGCTTCGCAGAATCGCTTTTGTGCAGAAAACAGTAACACTTGTTCAGAACGAAAGAAACCACAGAGAACCAGATTTGTTGTTGTCCTGGAGAGCTTGCAGAGCACTGGGGAAAGGCAGGCAGAGAATTCCCTGCTAGCACCTCCTCTGTGCCTGTTCACATTGCTTCGCAGAATCGCTTTTGTGCAGAAAACAGTAACACTTGTTCAGAACGAAAGAAAGCACAGAGCCCCAGACTTTATGTTGTCCTGGAGAGCTTGCAGAGCACTGGGGAAAAGCAGGCAGAGTATTCCCTGCTAGCACCTTCTCTGTGCCTGGGAAGCAGAAGTGTTCACATTGCTTCGCAGAATCGCTTTTGTGCAGAAAACAGTAACACTTGTTCAGAATGAAAGAAAGCACAGAGCCCCAGATTTGCTGTTGTCCTGGAGAGCTTGCACAGCCATGGGGAAAGGCAGGCAGAGAATTCCCTGCTAGCACCTTCTCTGTGCATATTCAAATTGCTTCGCAGAATCGCTTTTGTGCAGAAAACAGTAACACTTGTTCAGAACGAAAGAAAGCACAGAGACCCAGATTTGCTGTTGTCCTGGAGAGCTTGCAGAGCACTGGGGAAAGGCAGGCAGAGAATTCCCTGCTAGCACCTTCTCTGTGCCTGTTCACATTGCTTCACAGAATCACTTTTGTGCAGAAAACAGTAACACTTGTTCAGAACGAAAGAAACCACAGAGAACCAGTTTTGTTGTTGTCCTGGAGAGCTTGCAGAGCACTGGGGAAAGGCAGGCAGAGAATTCCCTGCTAGCACCTTCTCTGTGCCTGTTCACATTGCTTCGCAGAATCGCTTTTGTGCAGAAAACACTAACACTTGTTCAGAACGAAAGAAAGCACAGAGCCCCAGATTTGCTGTTGTCCTGGAGAGCTTGCAGAGCACTGGGGAAAGGCAGGCAGAGAATTCCCTGCTAGCACCTTCTCTGTGCCTGGGAAGCAGAAGTGTTCACATTGCTTCGCAGAATCGCTTTTGTGCAGAAAACAGTAACACTTGTTCAGAACGAAAGAAAGCACAGAGCCCCAGATTTTATGTTGTCCTGGAGAGCTTGCAGAGCACTGGGGAAAGGCAGGCATAGAATTCCCTGCTAGCACCTTCTCTGTGCCTGGGAAGCAGAAGTGTTCACATTGCTTCGCAGAATTGCTTTTGTGCAGAAAACAGTAACACTTGTTCAGAATGAAAGAAAGCACAGAGCCCCAGATTTGCTGTTGTCCTGGAGAGCTTGCAGAGCACTGGGGAAAGGCAGGCAGAGAATTCCCTGCTAGCACCTTCTCTGTGCCTGGGAAGCAGAAGTGTTCACATTGCTTCGCAGAATCGCTTTTGTGCAGAAAACAGTAACACTTGTTCAGAACGAAAGAAAGCACAGAGCCCCAGATTTTATGTTGTCCTGGAGAGCTTGCAGAGCACTGGGGAAAGGCAGGCAGAGAATTCCCTGCTAGTACCTTCTCTGTGCCTGTTCACATTGCTTCGCAGAATCGCTTTTGTGCAGAAAACAGTAACACTTGTTCACAACGAAAGAAAGCACAGAGCCCCAGACTTTATGTTGTCCTGGAGAGCTTGCAGAGCACTGGGGAAAGGCAGGCAGAGAATTCCCTGCTAGCACCTTCTCTGTGCCTGTTCACATTGCTTCGCAGAATCGCTTTTGTGCAGAAAACAGTAACACTTGTTCAGAACGAAAGAAAGCACAGAGCCCCAGATTTGCTGTTGTCCTGGAGAGCTTGCAGAGCACTGGGGAAAGGCAGGCAGAGAATTCCCTGCTAGCACCTTCTCTGTGCCTGTTCACATTGCTTCGCAGAATCGCTTTTGTGCAGAAAACACTAACACTTGTTCAGAACGAAAGAAAGCACCGAGCTCCAGATTTTATGTTGTCCTGGAGAGCTTGCAGAGCCCTGGGGAAAGGCAGGCAGAGAATTCCCTGCTAGCACCTTCTCTGTGCCTGTTCACATTGCTTCGCAGAATCGCTTTTGTGCAGAAAACACTAACACTTGTTCACAACGAAAGAAAGCACAAAGCCCCAGACTTTATGTTGTCCTGGAGAGCTTGCAGAGCACTGGGGAAAGGCAGGCAGAGAATTCCCTGCTAGCACCTTCTCTGTGCCTGTTCACATTGCTTCGCAGAATCGCTTTTGTGCAGAAAACAGTAACACTTGTTCACAACGAAAGAAAGCACAGAGCCCCAGACTTTATGTTGTCCTGGAGAGCTTGCAGAGCACTGGGGAAAGGCAGGCAGAGAATTCCCTGCTAGCACCTTCTCTGTGCCTGTTCACATTGCTTCGCAGAATCGCTTTTGTGCAGAAAACAGTAACACTTGTTCAGAACGAAAGAAAGCACAGAGACCCAGATTTGTTGTTGTCCTGGAGAGCTTGCAGAGCACTGGGGAAAGGCAGGCAGAGAATTCCCTGCTAGCACCTTCTCTGTGCCTGTTCACATTGCTTCGCAGAATCGCTTTTGTGCAGAAAACAGTAACACTTGTTCAGAACGAAAGAAAGCACAGAGACCCAGATTTGCTGTTGTCCTGGAGAGCTTGCAGAGCACTGGGGAAAGGCAGGCAGAGAATTCCCTGCTAGCACCTTCTCTGTGCCTGTTCACATTGCTTCACAGAATCGCTTTTGTGCAGAAAACAGTAACACTTGTTCAGAACGAAAGAAACCACAGAGAACCAGTTTTGTTGTTGTCCTGGAGAGCTTGCAGAGCACTGGGGAAAGGCAGGCAGAGAATTCCCTGCTAGCACCTTCTCTGTGCCTGTTCACATTGCTTCGCAGAATCGCTTTTGTGCAGAAAACAGTAACACTTGTTCAGAACGAAAGAAAGCACAGAGCCCCAGATTTGCTGTTGTCCTGGAGAGCTTGCAGAGCACTGGGGAAAGGCAGGCAGAGAATTCCCTGCTAGCACCTTCTCTGTGCCTGTTCACATTGCTTCGCAGAATCGCTTTTGTGCAGAAAACAGTAACACTTGTTCAGAACGAAAGAAAGCACAGAGACCCAGATTTGTTGTTGTCCTGGAGAGCTTGCAGAGCACTGGGGAAAGGCAGGCAGAGAATTCCCTACTAGCACCTTCTCTGTGCCTGTTCACATTGCTTCGCAGAATCGCTTTTGTGCAGAAAACAGTAACACTTGTTCAGAACGAAAGAAAGCACAGAGACCCAGATTTGTTGTTGTCCTGGAGAGCTTGCAGAGCACTGGGGAAAGGCAGGCAGAGAATTCCCTGCTAGCACCTTCTCTGTGCCTGTTCACATTGCTTCGCAGAATCGCTTTTGTGCAGAAAACAGTAACACTTGTTCAGAACGAAAGAAAGCACAGAGACCCAGATTTGTTGTTGTCCTGGAGAGCTTGCAGAGCAGTGGGGGAAGGCAGGCAGAGAATTCCCTGCTAGCACCTTCTCTGTGCCTGTTCACATTGCTTCGCAGAATCGCTTTTGTGCAGAAAACAGTAACACTTGTTCAGAACGAAAGAAAGCACAGAGCCCCAGATTTGCTGTTGTCCTGGAGAGCTTGCAGAGCACTGGGGAAAGGCAGGCAGAGAATTCCCTGCTAGCACCTTCTCTGTGCCTGTTCACATTGCTTCGCAGAATCGCTTTTGTGCAGAAAACAGTAACACTTGTTCAGAACGAAAGAAACCACAGAGAACCAGATTTGTTGTTGTCCTGGAGAGCTTGCAGAGCACTGGGGAAAGGCAGGCAGAGAATTCCCTGCTAGCACCTCCTCTGTGCCTGTTCACATTGCTTCGCAGAATCGCTTTTGTGCAGAAAACAGTAACACTTGTTCAGAACGAAAGAAAGCACAGAGCCCCAGACTTTATGTTGTCCTGGAGAGCTTGCAGAGCACTGGGGAAAAGCAGGCAGAGTATTCCCTGCTAGCACCTTCTCTGTGCCTGGGAAGCAGAAGTGTTCACATTGCTTCGCAGAATCGCTTTTGTGCAGAAAACAGTAACACTTGTTCAGAATGAAAGAAAGCACAGAGCCCCAGATTTGCTGTTGTCCTGGAGAGCTTGCACAGCCATGGGGAAAGGCAGGCAGAGAATTCCCTGCTAGCACCTTCTCTGTGCATATTCAAATTGCTTCGCAGAATCGCTTTTGTGCAGAAAACAGTAACACTTGTTCAGAACGAAAGAAAGCACAGAGACCCAGATTTGCTGTTGTCCTGGAGAGCTTGCAGAGCACTGGGGAAAGGCAGGCAGAGAATTCCCTGCTAGCACCTTCTCTGTGCCTGTTCACATTGCTTCACAGAATCGCTTTTGTGCAGAAAACAGTAACACTTGTTCAGAACGAAAGAAAGCACAGAGACCCAGATTTGCTGTTGTCCTGGAGAGCTTGCAGAGCACTGGGGAAAGGCAGGCAGAGAATTCCCTGCTAGCACCTTCTCTGTGCCTGTTCACATTGCTTCACAGAATCGCTTTTGTGCAGAAAACAGTAACACTTGTTCAGAACGAAAGAAACCACAGAGAACCAGTTTTGTTGTTGTCCTGGAGAGCTTGCAGAGCACTGGGGAAAGGCAGGCAGAGAATTCCCTGCTAGCACCTTCTCTGTGCCTGTTCACATTGCTTCGCAGAATCGCTTTTGTGCAGAAAACAGTAACACTTGTTCAGAACGAAAGAAAGCACAGAGCCCCAGATTTGCTGTTGTCCTGGAGAGCTTGCAGAGCACTGGGGAAAGGCAGGCAGAGAATTCCCTGCTAGCACCTTCTCTGTGCCTGTTCACATTGCTTCGCAGAATCGCTTTTGTGCAGAAAACAGTAACACTTGTTCAGAACGAAAGAAAGCACAGAGACCCAGATTTGTTGTTGTCCTGGAGAGCTTGCAGAGCACTGGGGAAAGGCAGGCAGAGAATTCCCTACTAGCACCTTCTCTGTGCCTGTTCACATTGCTTCGCAGAATCGCTTTTGTGCAGAAAACAGTAACACTTGTTCAGAACGAAAGAAAGCACAGAGACCCAGATTTGTTGTTGTCCTGGAGAGCTTGCAGAGCACTAGGGAAAGGCAGGCAGAGAATTCCCTGCTAGCACCTTCTCTGTGCCTGTTCACATTGCTTCGCAGAATCGCTTTTGTGCAGAAAACAGTAACACTTGTTCAGAACGAAAGAAAGCACAGAGCCCCAGATTTGCTGTTGTCCTGGAGAGCTTGCAGAGCACTGGGGAAAGGCAGGCAGAGAATTCCCTGCTAGCACCTTCTCTGTGCCTGTTCACATTGCTTCGCAGAATCGCTTTTGTGCAGAAAACAGTAACACTTGTTCAGAACGAAAGAAACCACAGAGAACCAGATTTGTTGTTGTCCTGGAGAGCTTGCAGAGCACTGGGGAAAGGCAGGCAGAGAATTCCCTGCTAGCACCTCCTCTGTGCCTGTTCACATTGCTTCGCAGAATCGCTTTTGTGCAGAAAACAGTAACACTTGTTCAGAACGAAAGAAAGCACAGAGCCCCAGACTTTATGTTGTCCTGGAGAGCTTGCAGAGCACTGGGGAAAAGCAGGCAGAGTATTCCCTGCTAGCACCTTCTCTGTGCCTGGGAAGCAGAAGTGTTCACATTGCTTCGCAGAATCGCTTTTGTGCAGAAAACAGTAACACTTGTTCAGAATGAAAGAAAGCACAGAGCCCCAGATTTGCTGTTGTCCTGGAGAGCTTGCACAGCCATGGGGAAAGGCAGGCAGAGAATTCCCTGCTAGCACCTTCTCTGTGCATATTCAAATTGCTTCGCAGAATCGCTTTTGTGCAGAAAACAGTAACACTTGTTCAGAACGAAAGAAAGCACAGAGCCCCAGACTTTATGTTGTCCTGGAGAGCTTGCAGAGCACTGGGGAAAGGCAGGCAGAGAATTCCCTGCTAGCACCTTCTCTGTGCCTGTTCACATTGCTTCACAGAATCGCTTTTGTGCAGAAAACAGTAACACTTGTTCAGAACGAAAGAAACCACAGAGAACCAGATTTGTTGTTGTCCTGGAGAGCTTGCAGAGCACTGGGGAAAGGCAGGCAGAGAATTCCCTGCTAGCACCTTCTCTGTGCCTGTTCACATTGCTTCGCAGAATCGCTTTTGTGCAGAAAACAGTAACACTTGTTCAGAACGAAAGAAAGCACAGAGACCCAGATTTGTTGTTGTCCTGGAGAGCTTGCAGAGCACTGGGGAAAGGCAGGCAGAGAATTCCCTGCTAGCACCTTCTCTGTGCCTGTTCACATTGCTTCGCAGAATCGCTTTTGTGCAGAAAACAGTAACACTTGTTCAGAACGAAAGAAAGCACAGAGCCCCAGATTTTATGTTGTCCTGGAGAGCTTGCAGAGCACTGGGGAAAGGCAGGCAGAGAATTCCCTGCTAGCACCTTCTCTGTGCCTGTTCACATTGCTTCGCAGAATCGCTTTTGTGCAGAAAACAGTAACACTTGTTCACAACGAAAGAAAGCACAGAGCCCCAGACTTTATGTTGTCCTGGAGAGCTTGCAGAGCACTGGGGAAAGGCAGGCAGAGAATTCCCTGCTAGCACCTTCTCTGTGCCTGTTCACATTGCTTCGCAGAATCGCTTTTGTGCAGAAAACAGTAACACTTGTTCAGAACGAAAGAAAGCACAGAGCCCCAGATTTGCTGTTGTCCTGGAGAGCTTGCAGAGCACTGGGGAAAGGCAGGCAGAGAATTCCCTGCTAGCACCTTCTCTGTGCCTGTTCACATTGCTTCGCAGAATCGCTTTTGTGCAGAAAACACTAACAATTGTTCAGAACGAAAGAAAGCACCGAGCTCCAGATTTTATGTTGTCCTGGAGAGCTTGCAGAGCCCTGGGGAAAGGCAGGCAGAGAATTCCCTGCTAGCACCTTCTCTGTGCCTGGGAAGCAGAAGTGTTCACATTGCTTCGCAGAATCGCTTTTGTGCAGAAAACAGTAACACTTGTTCACAACGAAAGAAAGCACAAAGCCCCAGACTTTATGTTGTCCTGGAGAGCTTGCAGAGCACTGGGGAAAGGCAGGCAGAGAATTCCCTGCTAGCACCTTCTCTGTGCCTGTTCACATTGCTTCGCAGAATCGCTTTTGTGCAGAAAACAGTAACACTTGTTCACAACGAAAGAAAGCACAGAGCCCCAGACTTTATGTTGTCCTGGAGAGCTTGCAGAGCACTGGGGAAAGGCAGGCAGAGAATTCCCTGCTAGCACCTTCTCTGTGCCTGTTCACATTGCTTCACAGAATCGCTTTTGTGCAGAAAACAGTAACACTTGTTCACAACGAAAGAAAGCACAGAGAACCAGTTTTGTTGTTGTCCTGGAGAGCTTGCAGAGCACTGGGGAAAGGCAGGCAGAGAATTCCCTGCTAGCACCTTCTCTGTGCCTGTTCACATTGCTTCGCAGAATCGCTTTTGTGCAGAAAACAGTAACACTTGTTCAGAACGAAAGAAAGCACAGAGACCCAGATTTGCTGTTGTCCTGGGGAGCTGCAGAGCAGTGGGGGAAGGCAGGCAGAGAATTCCCTTCTAGCACCTTCTCTGTGCCTGGGAAGCAGAAGTGTTCACATTGCTTCGCAGAATCGCTTTTGTGCAGAAAACAGTAACACTTGTTCACAACGAAAGAAAGCACAGAGCCCCAGACTTTATGTTGTCCTGGAGAGCTTGCAGAGCACTGGGGAAAGGCAGGCAGAGAATTCCCTGCTAGCACCTTCTCTGTGCCTGTTCACATTGCTTCACAGAATCGCTTTTGTGCAGAAAACAGTAACACTTGTTCAGAACGAAAGAAACCACAGAGAACCAGATTTGTTGTTGTCCTGGAGAGCTTGCAGAGCACTGGGGAAAGGCAGGCAGAGAATTCCCTGCTAGCACCTTCTCTGTGCCTGTTCACATTGCTTCGCAGAATCGCTTTTGTGCAGAAAACAGTAACACTTGTTCAGAACGAAAGAAAGCACAGAGACCCAGATTTGTTGTTGTCCTGGAGAGCTTGCAGAGCACTGGGGAAAGGCAGGCAGAGAATTCCCTGCTAGCACCTTCTCTGTGCCTGTTCACATTGCTTCGCAGAATCGCTTTTGTGCAGAAAACAGTAACACTTGTTCAGAACGAAAGAAAGCACAGAGCCCCAGATTTTATGTTGTCCTGGAGAGCTTGCAGAGCACTGGGGAAAGGCAGGCAGAGAATTCCCTGCTAGCACCTTCTCTGTGCCTGTTCACATTGCTTCGCAGAATCGCTTTTGTGCAGAAAACAGTAACACTTGTTCACAACGAAAGAAAGCACAGAGCCCCAGACTTTATGTTGTCCTGGAGAGCTTGCAGAGCACTGGGGAAAGGCAGGCAGAGAATTCCCTGCTAGCACCTTCTCTGTGCCTGTTCACATTGCTTCGCAGAATCGCTTTTGTGCAGAAAACAGTAACACTTGTTCAGAACGAAAGAAAGCACAGAGCCCCAGATTTGCTGTTGTCCTGGAGAGCTTGCAGAGCACTGGGGAAAGGCAGGCAGAGAATTCCCTGCTAGCACCTTCTCTGTGCCTGTTCACATTGCTTCGCAGAATCGCTTTTGTGCAGAAAACACTAACACTTGTTCAGAACGAAAGAAAGCACCGAGCTCCAGATTTTATGTTGTCCTGGAGAGCTTGCAGAGCCCTGGGGAAAGGCAGGCAGAGAATTCCCTGCTAGCACCTTCTCTGTGCCTGGGAAGCAGAAGTGTTCACATTGCTTCGCAGAATCGCTTTTGTGCAGAAAACAGTAACACTTGTTCAGAACGAAAGAAACCACAGAGAACCAGATTTGTTGTTGTCCTGGAGAGCTTGCAGAGCACTGGGGAAAGGCAGGCAGAGAATTCCCTGCTAGCACCTTCTCTGTGCCTGTTCACATTGCTTCGCAGAATCGCTTTTGTGCAGAAAACAGTAACACTTGTTCAGAACGAAAGAAAGCACAGAGCCCCAGACTTTATGTTGTCCTGGAGAGCTTGCAGAGCACTGGGGAAAGGCAGGCAGAGAATTCCCTGCTAGCACCTTCTCTGTGCCTGTTCACATTGCTTCGCAGAATCGCTTTTGTGCAGAAAACAGTAACACTTGTTCAGAACGAAAGAAAGCACAGAGACCCAGATTTGCTGTTGTCCTGGAGAGCTTGCAGAGCACTGGGGAAAGGCAGGCAGAGAATTCCCTGCTAGCACCTTCTCTGTGCCTGTTCACATTGCTTCGCAGAATCGCTTTTGTGCAGAAAACAGTAACACTTGTTCAGAACGAAAGAAAGCACAGAGCCCCAGATTTGCTGTTGTCCTGGAGAGCTTGCAGAGCACTGGGGAAAGGCAGGCAGAGAATTCCCTGCTAGCACCTTCTCTGTGCCTGTTCACATTGCTTCGCAGAATCGCTTTTGTGCAGAAAACAGTAACACTTGTTCAGAACGAAAGAAAGCACAGAGACCCAGATTTGTTGTTGTCCTGGAGAGCTTGCAGAGCACTGGGGAAAGGCAGGCAGAGAATTCCCTGCTAGCACCTTCTCTGTGCCTGTTCACATTGCTTCGCAGAATCGCTTTTGTGCAGAAAACAGTAACACTTGTTCAGAACGAAAGAAACCACAGAGAACCAGATTTGTTGTTGTCCTGGAGAGCTTGCAGAGCACTGGGGAAAGGCAGGCAGAGAATTCCCTGCTAGCACCTTCTCTGTGCCTGTTCACATTGCTTCGCAGAATCGCTTTTGTGCAGAAAACAGTAACACTTGTTCAGAACGAAAGAAAGCACAGAGACCCAGATTTGTTGTTGTCCTGGAGAGCTTGCAGAGCACTAGGGAAAGGCAGGCAGAGAATTCCCTGCTAGCACCTTCTCTGTGCCTGTTCACATTGCTTCGCAGAATCGCTTTTGTGCAGAAAACAGTAACACTTGTTCAGAACGAAAGAAAGCACAGAGCCCCAGATTTGCTGTTGTCCTGGAGAGCTTGCACAGCCATGGGGAAAGGCAGGCAGAGAATTCCCTGCTAGCACCTTCTCTGTGCCTGTTCACATTGCTTCGCAGAATCGCTTTTGTGCAGAAAACAGTAACACTTGTTCAGAACGAAAGAAAGCACAGAGCCCCAGACTTTATGTTGTCCTGGAGAGCTTGCAGAGCACTGGGGAAAAGCAGGCAGAGTATTCCCTGCTAGCACCTTCTCTGTGCCTGGGAAGCAGAAGTGTTCACATTGCTTCGCAGAATCGCTTTTGTGCAGAAAACAGTAACACTTGTTCAGAATGAAAGAAAGCACAGAGCCCCAGATTTGCTGTTGTCTTGGAGAGCTTGCACAGCCATGGGGAAAGGCAGGCAGAGAATTCCCTGCTAGCACCTTCTCTGTGCATATTCAAATTGCTTCGCAGAATCGCTTTTGTGCAGAAAACAGTAACACTTGTTCAGAACGAAAGAAAGCACAGAGCCCCAGATTTGCTGTTGTCCTGGGGAGCTGCAGAGCAGTGGGGGAAGGCAGGCAGAGAATTCCCTTCTAGCACCTTCTCTGTGCCTGGGAAGCAGAAGTGTTCACATTGCTTCGCAGAATCGCTTTTGTGCAGAAAACAGTAACACTTGTTCACAACGAAAGAAAGCACAGAGCCCCAGACTTTATGTTGTCCTGGAGAGCTTGCAGAGCACTGGGGAAAGGCAGGCAGAGAATTCCCTGCTAGCACCTTCTCTCTGCCTGTTCACATTGCTTCACAGAATCGCTTTTGTGCAGAAAACAGTAACACTTGTTCAGAACGAAAGAAAGCACAGAGACCCAGATTTGTTGTTGTCCTGGAGAGCTTGCAGAGCACTGGGGAAAGGCAGGCAGAGAATTCCCTGCTAGCACCTTCTCTGTGCCTGTTCACATTGCTTCGCAGAATCGCTTTTGTGCAGAAAACAGTAACACTTGTTCAGAACGAAAGAAAGCACAGAGCCCCAGATTTGCTGTTGTCCTGGAGAGCTTGCACAGCCATGGGGAAAGGCAGGCAGAGAATTCCCTGCTAGCACCTTCTCTGTGCCTGTTCACATTGCTTCGCAGAATCGCTTTTGTGCAGAAAACAGTAACACTTGTTCAGAACGAAAGAAACCACAGAGAACCAGATTTGTTGTTCTCCTGGAGAGCTTGCAGAGCACTGGGGAAAGGCAGGCAGAGAATTCCCTGCTAGCACCTCCTCTGTGCCTGTTCACATTGCTTCGCAGAATCGCTTTTGTGCAGAAAACAGTAACACTTGTTCAGAACGAAAGAAAGCACAGAGCCCCAGACTTTATGTTGTCCTGGAGAGCTTGCAGAGCACTGGGGAAAAGCAGGCAGAGTATTCCCTGCTAGCACCTTCTCTGTGCCTGGGAAGCAGAAGTGTTCACATTGCTTCGCAGAATCGCTTTTGTGCAGAAAACAGTAACACTTGTTCAGAATGAAAGAAAGCACAGAGCCCCAGATTTGCTGTTGTCCTGGAGAGCTTGCACAGCCATGGGGAAAGGCAGGCAGAGAATTCCCTGCTAGCACCTTCTCTGTGCATATTCAAATTGCTTCGCAGAATCGCTTTTGTGCAGAAAACAGTAACACTTGTTCAGAACGAAAGAAAGCACAGAGCCCCAGATTTGCTGTTGTCCTGGGGAGCTGCAGAGCAGTGGGGGAAGGCAGGCAGAGAATTCCCTTCTAGCACCTTCTCTGTGCCTGGGAAGCAGAAGTGTTCACATTGCTTCGCAGAATCGCTTTTGTGCAGAAAACAGTAACACTTGTTCACAACGAAAGAAAGCACAGAGCCCCAGACTTTATGTTGTCCTGGAGAGCTTGCAGAGCACTGGGGAAAGGCAGGCAGAGAATTCCCTGCTAGCACCTTCTCTGTGCCTGTTCACATTGCTTCGCAGAATCTCTTTTGTGCAGAAAACAGTAACACTTGTTCAGAATGAAAGAAAGCACAGAGCCCCAGACTTTATGTTGTCCTGGAGAGCTTGCAGAGCACTGGGGAAAACGCAGGCAGAGAATGACCTGCTAGCACCTTCTCTGTGCCTGTTCACATTGCTTCGCAGAATCGCTTTTGTGCAGAAAACAGTAACACTTGTTCAGAACGAAAGAAAGCACAGAGACCCAGATTTGTTGTTGTCCTGGAGAGCTTGCAGAGCACTGGGGAAAGGCAGGCAGAGAATTCCCTGCTAGCACCTTCTCTGTGCCTGTTCACATTGCTTCGCAGAATCGCTTTTGTGCAGAAAACAGTAACACTTGTTCAGAACGAAAGAAAGCACAGAGACCCAGATTTGTTGTTGTCCTGGAGAGCTTGCAGAGCACTAGGGAAAGGCAGGCAGAGAATTCCCTGCTAGCACCTTCTCTGTGCCTGTTCACATTGCTTCGCAGAATCGCTTTTGTGCAGAAAACAGTAACACTTGTTCAGAACGAAAGAAAGCACAGAGCCCCAGATTTGCTGTTGTCCTGGAGAGCTTGCAGAGCACTGGGGAAAGGCAGGCAGAGAATTCCCTGCTAGCACCTTCTCTGTGCCTGTTCACATTGCTTCTCAGAATCGCTTTTGTGCAGAAAACAGTAACACTTGTTCAGAACGAAAGAAACCACAGAGAACCAGATTTGTTGTTGTCCTGGAGAGCTTGCAGAGCACTGGGGAAAGGCAGGCAGAGAATTCCCTGCTAGCACCTCCTCTGTGCCTGTTCACATTGCTTCGCAGAATCGCTTTTGTGCAGAAAACAGTAACACTTGTTCAGAACGAAAGAAAGCACAGAGACCCAGATTTGCTGTTGTCCTGGAGAGCATGCAGAGCACTGGGGAAAAGCAGGCAGAGTATTCCCTGCTAGCACCTTCTCTGTGCCTGGGAAGCAGAAGTGTTCACATTGCTTCGCAGAATCGCTTTTGTGCAGAAAACACTAACACTTGTTCAGAATGAAAGAAAGCACAGAGCCCCAGATTTGCTGTTGTCCTGGAGAGCTTGCACAGCCATGGGGAAAGGCAGGCAGAGAATTCCCTGCTAGCACCTTCTCTGTGCATATTCAAATTGCTTCGCAGAATCGCTTTTGTGCAGAAAACAGTAACACTTGTTCAGAACGAAAGAAAGCACAGAGACCCAGATTTGTTGTTGTCCTGGAGAGCTTGCAGAGCACTGGGGAAAGGCAGGCAGAGAATTCCCTGCTAGCACCTTCTCTGTGCCTGTTCACATTGCTTCGCAGAATCGCTTTTGTGCAGAAAACAGTAACACTTGTTCAGAACGAAAGAAAGCACAGAGACCCAGATTTGTTGTTGTCCTGGAGAGCATGCAGAGCACTGGGGAAAAGCAGGCAGAGTATTCCCTGCTAGCACCTTCTCTGTGCCTGGGAAGCAGAAGTGTTCACATTGCTTCGCAGAATCGCTTTTGTGCAGAAAACACTAACACTTGTTCAGAATGAAAGAAAGCACAGAGCCCCAGATTTGCTGTTGTCCTGGAGAGCTTGCACAGCCATGGGGAAAGGCAGGCAGAGAATTCCCTGCTAGCACCTTCTCTGTGCATATTCAAATTGCTTCGCAGAATCGCTTTTGTGCAGAAAACAGTAACACTTGTTCAGAACGAAAGAAAGCACAGAGACCCAGATTTGTTGTTGTCCTGGAGAGCTTGCAGAGCACTGGGGAAAGGCAGGCAGAGAATTCCCTGCTAGCACCTTCTCTGTGCCTGTTCACATTGCTTCGCAGAATCGCTTTTGTGCAGAAAACAGTAACACTTGTTCAGAACGAAAGAAAGCACAGAGACCCAGATTTGTTGTTGTCCTGGAGAGCTTGCAGAGCAGTGGGGGAAGGCAGGCAGAGAATTCCCTGCTAGCACCTTCTCTGTGCCTGTTCACATTGCTTCGCAGAATCGCTTTTGTGCAGAAAACAGTAACACTTGTTCAGAACGAAAGAAAGCACAGAGCCCCAGATTTGCTGTTGTCCTGGAGAGCTTGCAGAGCACTGGGGAAAGGCAGGCAGAGAATTCCCTGCTAGCACCTTCTCTGTGCCTGTTCACATTGCTTCGCAGAATCGCTTTTGTGCAGAAAACAGTAACACTTGTTCAGAACGAAAGAAACCACAAAGAACCAGATTTGTTGTTGTCCTGGAGAGCTTGCAGAGCACTGGGGAAAGGCAGGCAGAGAATTCCCTGCTAGCACCTCCTCTGTGCCTGTTCACATTGCTTCGCAGAATCGCTTTTGTGCAGAAAACAGTAACACTTGTTCAGAACGAAAGAAAGCACAGAGCCCCAGACTTTATGTTGTCCTGGAGAGCTTGCAGAGCACTGGGGAAAAGCAGGCAGAGTATTCCCTGCTAGCACCTTCTCTGTGCCTGGGAAGCAGAAGTGTTCACATTGCTTCGCAGAATCGCTTTTGTGCAGAAAACAGTAACACTTGTTCAGAATGAAAGAAAGCACAGAGCCCCAGATTTGCTGTTGTCCTGGAGAGCTTGCACAGCCATGGGGAAAGGCAGGCAGAGAATTCCCTGCTAGCACCTTCTCTGTGCATATTCAAATTGCTTCGCAGAATCGCTTTTGTGCAGAAAACAGTAACACTTGTTCAGAACGAAAGAAAGCACAGAGCCCCAGATTTGCTGTTGTCCTGGGGAGCTGCAGAGCAGTGGGGGAAGGCAGGCAGAGAATTCCCTTCTAGCACCTTCTCTGTGCCTGGGAAGCAGAAGTGTTCACATTGCTTCGCAGAATCGCTTTTGTGCAGAAAACAGTAACACTTGTTCACAACGAAAGAAAGCACAGAGCCCCAGACTTTATGTTGTCCTGGAGAGCTTGCAGAGCACTGGGGAAAGGCAGGCAGAGAATTCCCTGCTAGCACCTTCTCTGTGCCTGTTCACATTGCTTCACAGAATCGCTTTTGTGCAGAAAACAGTAACACTTGTTCAGAACGAAAGAAAGCACAGAGAACCAGATTTGTTGTTGTCCTGGAGAGCTTGCAGAGCACTGGGGAAAGGCAGGCAGAGAATTCCCTGCTAGCACCTTCTCTGTGCCTGTTCACATTGCTTCGCAGAATCGCTTTTGTGCAGAAAACAGTAACACTTGTTCAGAACGAAAGAAAGCACAGAGCCCCAGATTTTATGTTGTCCTGGAGAGCTTGCAGAGCAGTGGGGGAAGGCAGGCAGAGAATTCCCTGCTAGCACCTTCTCTGTGCCTGTTCACATTGCTTCGCAGAATCGCTTTTGTGCAGAAAACAGTAACACTTGTTCAGAACGAAAGAAAGCACAGAGCCCCAGATTTGCTGTTGTCCTGGAGAGCTTGCAGAGCACTGGGGAAAGGCAGGCAGAGAATTCCCTGCTAGCACCTTCTCTGTGCCTGTTCACATTGCTTCGCAGAATCGCTTTTGTGCAGAAAACAGTAACACTTGTTCAGAACGAAAGAAACCACAGAGAACCAGCTTTGTTGTTGTCCTGGAGAGTTTGCAGAGCACTGGGGAAAGGCAGGCAGAGAATTCCCTGCTAGCACCTCCTCTGTGCCTGTTCACATTGCTTCGCAGAATCGCTTTTGTGCAGAAAACAGTAACACTTGTTCAGAACGAAAGAAAGCACAGAGCCCCAGACTTTATGTTGTCCTGGAGAGCATGCAGAGCACTGGGGAAAAGCAGGCAGAGTATTCCCTGCTAGCACCTTCTCTGTGCCTGGGAAGCAGAAGTGTTCACATTGCTTCGCAGAATCGCTTTTGTGCAGAAAACACTAACACTTGTTCAGAATGAAAGAAACCATAGAGAACCAGATATGCTGTTGTCCTGGAGAGCTTGCACAGCCATGGGGAAAGGCAGGCAGAGAATTCCCTGCTAGCACCTTCTCTGTGCATATTCAAATTGCTTCGCAGAATCGCTTTTGTGCAGAAAACAGTAACACTTGTTCAGAACGAAAGAAAGCACAGAGCCCCAGATTTGCTGTTGTCCTGGGGAGCTGCAGAGCAGTGGGGGAAGGCAGGCAGAGAATTCCCTGCTAGCACCTTCTCTGTGCCTGGGAAGCAGAAGTGTTCACATTGCTTCGCAGAATCGCTTTTGTGCAGAAAACAGTAACACTTGTTCACAACGAAAGAAAGCACAGAGCCCCAGACTTTATGTTGTCCTGGAGAGCTTGCAGAGCACTGGGGAAAGGCAGGCAGAGAATTCCCTGCTAGCACCTTCTCTGTGCCTGTTCACATTGCTTCACAGAATCGCTTTTGTGCAGAAAACAGTAACACTTGTTCAGAACGAAAGAAACCACAGAGAACCAGATTTGTTGTTGTCCTGGAGAGCTTGCAGAGCACTGGGGAAAGGCAGGCAGAGAATTCCCTGCTAGCACCTTCTCTGTGCCTGTTCACATTGCTTCGCAGAATCGCTTTTGTGCAGAAAACAGTAACACTTGTTCAGAACGAAAGAAAGCACAGAGCCCCAGATTTTATGTTGTCCTGGAGAGCTTGCAGAGCACTGGGGAAAGGCAGGCAGAGAATTCCCTGCTAGCACCTTCTCTGTGCCTGTTCACATTGCTTCGCAGAATCGCTTTTGTGCAGAAAACAGTAACACTTGTTCAGAACGAAAGAAAGCACAGAGCCCCAGATTTTATGTTGTCCTGGAGAGCTTGCAGAGCACTGGGGAAAGGCAGGCAGAGAATTCCCTGCTAGCACCTTCTCTGTGCCTGTTCACATTGCTTCGCAGAATCGCTTTTGTGCAGAAAACAGTAACACTTGTTCACAACGAAAGAAAGCACAGAGCCCCAGACTTTATGTTGTCCTGGAGAGCTTGCAGAGCACTGGGGAAAGGCAGGCAGAGAATTCCCTGCTAGCACCTTCTCTGTGCCTGTTCACATTGCTTCGCAGAATCGCTTTTGTGCAGAAAACAGTAACACTTGTTCAGAACGAAAGAAAGCACAGAGCCCCAGATTTGCTGTTGTCCTGGAGAGCTTGCAGAGCACTGGGGAAAGGCAGGCAGAGAATTCCCTGCTAGCACCTTCTCTGTGCCTGTTCACATTGCTTCGCAGAATCGCTTTTGTGCAGAAAACACTAACACTTGTTCAGAACGAAAGAAAGCACCGAGCTCCAGATTTTATGTTGTCCTGGAGAGCTTGCAGAGCCCTGGGGAAAGGCAGGCAGAGAATTCCCTGCTAGCACCTTCTCTGTGCCTGGGAAGCAGAAGTGTTCACATTGCTTCGCAGAATCGCTTTTGTGCAGAAAACAGTAACACTTGTTCACAACGAAAGAAAGCACAAAGCCCCAGACTTTATGTTGTCCTGGAGAGCTTGCAGAGCACTGGGGAAAGGCAGGCAGAGAATTCCCTGCTAGCACCTTCTCTGTGCCTGTTCACATTGCTTCGCAGAATCGCTTTTGTGCAGAAAACAGTAACACTTGTTCACAACGAAAGAAAGCACAGAGCCCCAGACTTTATGTTGTCCTGGAGAGCTTGAAGAGCACTGGGGAAAGGCAGGCAGAGAATTCCCTGCTAGCACCTTCTCTGTGCCTGTTCACATTGCTTCGCAGAATCGCTTTTGTGCAGAAAACAGTAACACTTGTTCAGAACGAAAGAAAGCACAGAGACCCAGATTTGCTGTTGTCCTGGAGAGCTTGCAGAGCACTGGGGAAAGGCAGGCAGAGAATTCCCTGCTAGCACCTTCTCTGTGCCTGTTCACATTGCTTCACAGAATCGCTTTTGTGCAGAAAACAGTAACACTTGTTCAGAACGAAAGAAACCACAGAGAACCAGATTTGTTGTTGTCCTGGAGAGCTTGCAGAGCACTGGGGAAAGGCAGGCAGAGAATTCCCTGCTAGCACCTTCTCTGTGCCTGTTCACATTGCTTCGCAGAATCGCTTTTGTGCAGAAAACAGTAACACTTGTTCAGAACGAAAGAAAGCACAGAGCCCCAGATTTTATGTTGTCCTGGAGAGCTTGCAGAGCACTGGGGAAAGGCAGGCAGAGAATTCCCTGCTAGCACCTTCTCTGTGCCTGTTCACATTGCTTCGCAGAATCGCTTTTGTGCAGAAAACAGTAACACTTGTTCAGAACGAAAGAAAGCACAGAGCCCCAGATTTTATGTTGTCCTGGAGAGCTTGCAGAGCACTGGGGAAAGGCAGGCAGAGAATTCCCTGCTAGCACCTTCTCTGTGCCTGTTCACATTGCTTCGCAGAATCGCTTTTGTGCAGAAAACAGTAACACTTGTTCACAACGAAAGAAAGCACAGAGCCCCAGACTTTATGTTGTCCTGGAGAGCTTGCAGAGCACTGGGGAAAGGCAGGCAGAGAATTCCCTGCTAGCACCTTCTCTGTGCCTGTTCACATTGCTTCGCAGAATCGCTTTTGTGCAGAAAACAGTAACACTTGTTCAGAACGAAAGAAAGCACAGAGCCCCAGATTTGCTGTTGTCCTGGAGAGCTTGCAGAGCACTGGGGAAAGGCAGGCAGAGAATTCCCTGCTAGCACCTTCTCTGTGCCTGTTCACATTGCTTCGCAGAATCGCTTTTGTGCAGAAAACACTAACACTTGTTCAGAACGAAAGAAAGCACCGAGCTCCAGATTTTATGTTGTCCTGGAGAGCTTGCAGAGCCCTGGGGAAAGGCAGGCAGAGAATTCCCTGCTAGCACCTTCTCTGTGCCTGGGAAGCACAAGTGTTCACATTGCTTCGCAGAATCGCTTTTGTGCAGAAAACAGTAACACTTGTTCACAACGAAAGAAAGCACAAAGCCCCAGACTTTATGTTGTCCTGGAGAGCTTGCAGAGCACTGGGGAAAGGCAGGCAGAGAATTCCCTGCTAGCACGTTCTCTGTGCCTGTTCACATTGCTTCGCAGAATCGCTTTTGTGCAGAAAACAGTAACACTTGTTCACAACGAAAGAAAGCACAGAGCCCCAGACTTTATGTTGTCCTGGAGAGCTTGCAGAGCACTGGGGAAAGGCAGGCAGAGAATTCCCTGCTAGCACCTTCTCTGTGCCTGTTCACATTGCTTCGCAGAATCGCTTTTGTGCAGAAAACAGTAACACTTGTTCAGAACGAAAGAAAGCACAGAGACCCAGATTTGCTGTTGTCCTGGAGAGCTTGCAGAGCACTGGGGAAAGGCAGGCAGAGAATTCCCTGCTAGCACCTTCTCTGTGCCTGTTCACATTGCTTCACAGAATCGCTTTTGTGCAGAAAACAGTAACACTTGTTCAGAACGAAAGAAACCACAGAGAACCAGTTTTGTTGTTGTCCTGGAGAGCTTGCAGAGCACTGGGGAAAGGCAGGCAGAGAATTCCCTGCTAGCACCTTCTCTGTGCCTGTTCACATTGCTTCGCAGAATCGCTTTTGTGCAGAAAACAGTAACACTTGTTCAGAACGAAAGAAAGCACAGAGCCCCAGATTTGCTGTTGTCCTGGAGAGCTTGCAGAGCACTGGGGAAAGGCAGGCAGAGAATTCCCTGCTAGCACCTTCTCTGTGCCTGTTCACATTGCTTCGCAGAATCGCTTTTGTGCAGAAAACAGTAACACTTGTTCAGAACGAAAGAAAGCACAGAGACCCAGATTTGTTGTTGTCCTGGAGAGCTTGCAGAGCACTGGGGAAAGGCAGGCAGAGAATTCCCTACTAGCACCTTCTCTGTGCCTGTTCACATTGCTTCGCAGAATCGCTTTTGTGCAGAAAACAGTAACACTTGTTCAGAACGAAAGAAACCACAGAGAACCAGATTTGTTGTTGTCCTGGAGAGCTTGCAGAGCACTGGGGAAAGGCAGGCAGAGAATTCCCTGCTAGCACCTTCTCTGTGCCTGTTCACATTGCTTCGCAGAATCGCTTTTGTGCAGAAAACAGTAACACTTGTTCAGAACGAAAGAAAGCACAGAGCCCCAGACTTTATGTTGTCCTGGAGAGCTTGCAGAGCACTGGGGAAAGGCAGGCAGAGAATTCCCTGCTAGCACCTTCTCTGTGCCTGTTCACATTGCTTCGCAGAATCGCTTTTGTGCAGAAAACAGTAACACTTGTTCAGAACGAAAGAAAGCACAGAGACCCAGATTTGCTGTTGTCCTGGAGAGCTTGCAGAGCACTGGGGAAAGGCAGGCAGAGAATTCCCTGCTAGCACCTTCTCTGTGCCTGTTCACATTGCTTCGCAGAATCGCTTTTGTGCAGAAAACAGTAACACTTGTTCAGAACGAAAGAAAGCACAGAGCCCCAGATTTGCTGTTGTCCTGGAGAGCTTGCAGAGCACTGGGGAAAGGCAGGCAGAGAATTCCCTGCTAGCACCTTCTCTGTGCCTGTTCACATTGCTTCGCAGAATCGCTTTTGTGCAGAAAACAGTAACACTTGTTCAGAACGAAAGAAAGCACAGAGACCCAGATTTGTTGTTGTCCTGGAGAGCTTGCAGAGCACTGGGGAAAGGCAGGCAGAGAATTCCCTGCTAGCACCTTCTCTGTGCCTGTTCACATTGCTTCGCAGAATCGCTTTTGTGCAGAAAACAGTAACACTTGTTCAGAACGAAAGAAACCACAGAGAACCAGATTTGTTGTTGTCCTGGAGAGCTTGCAGAGCACTGGGGAAAGGCAGGCAGAGAATTCCCTGCTAGCACCTTCTCTGTGCCTGTTCACATTGCTTCGCAGAATCGCTTTTGTGCAGAAAACAGTAACACTTCTTCAGAACGAAAGAAAGCACAGAGACCCAGATTTGTTGTTGTCCTGGAGAGCTTGCAGAGCACTAGGGAAAGGCAGGCAGAGAATTCCCTGCTAGCACCTTCTCTGTGCCTGTTCACATTGCTTCGCAGAATCGCTTTTGTGCAGAAAACAGTAACACTTGTTCAGAACGAAAGAAAGCACAGTGCCCCAGATTTGCTGTTGTCCTGGAGAGCTTGCACAGCCATGGGGAAAGGCAGGCAGAGAATTCCCTGCTAGCACCTTCTCTGTGCCTGTTCACATTGCTTCGCAGAATCGCTTTTGTGCAGAAAACAGTAACACTTGTTCAGAACGAAAGAAAGCACAGAGCCCCAGACTTTATGTTGTCCTGGAGAGCTTGCAGAGCACTGGGGAAAAGCAGGCAGAGTATTCCCTGCTAGCACCTTCTCTGTGCCTGGGAAGCAGAAGTGTTCACATTGCTTCGCAGAATCGCTTTTGTGCAGAAAACAGTAACACTTGTTCAGAATGAAAGAAAGCACAGAGCCCCAGATTTGCTGTTGTCCTGGAGAGCTTGCACAGCCATGGGGAAAGGCAGGCAGAGAATTCCCTGCTAGCACCTTCTCTGTGCATATTCAAATTGCTTCGCAGAATCGCTTTTGTGCAGAAAACAGTAACACTTGTTCAGAACGAAAGAAAGCACAGAGCCCCAGATTTGCTGTTGTCCTGGGGAGCTGCAGAGCAGTGGGGGAAGGCAGGCAGAGAATTCCCTTCTAGCACCTTCTCTGTGCCTGGGAAGCAGAAGTGTTCACATTGCTTCGCAGAATCGCTTTTGTGCAGAAAACAGTAACACTTGTTCACAACGAAAGAAAGCACAGAGCCCCAGACTTTATGTTGTCCTGGAGAGCTTGCAGAGCACTGGGGAAAGGCAGGCAGAGAATTCCCTGCTAGCACCTTCTCTGTGCCTGTTCACATTGCTTCACAGAATCGCTTTTGTGCAGAAAACAGTAACACTTGTTCAGAACGAAAGAAAGCACAGAGACCCAGATTTGTTGTTGTCCTGGAGAGCTTGCAGAGCACTGGGGAAAGGCAGGCAGAGAATTCCCTACTAGCACCTTCTCTGTGCCTGTTCACATTGCTTCGCAGAATCGCTTTTGTGCAGAAAACAGTAACACTTGTTCAGAACGAAAGAAAGCACAGAGACCCAGACTTTATGTTGTCCTGGAGAGCTTGCAGAGCACTGGGGAAAGGCAGGCAGAGAATTCCCTGCTAGCACCTTCTCTGTGCCTGTTCACATTGCTTCGCAGAATCGCTTTTGTGCAGAAAACAGTAACACTTGTTCAGAACGAAAGAAAGCACAGAGCCCCAGATTTGCTGTTGTCCTGGAGAGCTTGCAGAGCACTGGGGAAAGGCAGGCAGAGAATTCCCTGCTAGCACCTTCTCTGTGCCTGTTCACATTGCTTCGCAGAATCGCTTTTGTGCAGAAAACAGTAACACTTGTTCAGAACGAAAGAAAGCACAGAGCCCCAGACTTTATGTTGTCCTGGAGAGCTTGCAGAGCACTGGGGAAAAGCAGGCAGAGTATTCCCTGCTAGCACCTTCTCTGTGCCTGGGAAGCAGAAGTGTTCACATTGCTTCGCAGAATCGCTTTTGTGCAGAAAACAGTAACACTTGTTCAGAATGAAAGAAAGCACAGAGCCCCAGATTTGCTGTTGTCCTGGAGAGCTTGCACAGCCATGGGGAAAGGCAGGCAGAGAATTCCCTGCTAGCACCTTCTCTGTGCATATTCAAATTGCTTCGCAGAATCGCTTTTGTGCAGAAAACAGTAACACTTGTTCAGAACGAAAGAAAGCACAGAGCCCCAGATTTGCTGTTGTCCTGGGGAGCTGCAGAGCAGTGGGGGAAGGCAGGCAGAGAATTCCCTTCTAGCACCTTCTCTGTGCCTGGGAAGCAGAAGTGTTCACATTGCTTCGCAGAATCGCTTTTGTGCAGAAAACAGTAACACTTGTTCACAACGAAAGAAAGCACAGAGCCCCAGACTTTATGTTGTCCTGGAGAGCTTGCAGAGCACTGGGGAAAGGCAGGCAGAGAATTCCCTGCTAGCACCTTCTCTGTGCCTGTTCACATTGCTTCACAGAATCGCTTTTGTGCAGAAAACAGTAACACTTGTTCAGAACGAAAGAAAGCACAGAGAACCAGATTTGTTGTTGTCCTGGAGAGCTTGCAGAGCACTGGGGAAAGGCAGGCAGAGAATTCCCTGCTAGCACCTTCTCTGTGCCTGTTCACATTGCTTCGCAGAATCGCTTTTGTGCAGAAAACAGTAACACTTGTTCAGAACGAAAGAAAGCACAGAGCCCCAGATTTTATGTTGTCCTGGAGAGCTTGCAGAGCACTGGGGAAAGGCAGGCAGAGAATTCCCTGCTAGCACCTTCTCTGTGCCTGTTCACATTGCTTCGCAGAATCGCTTTTGTGCAGAAAACAGTAACACTTGTTCAGAACGAAAGAAAGCACAGAGCCCCAGATTTGCTGTTGTCCTGGAGAGCTTGCAGAGCACTGGGGAAAGGCAGGCAGAGAATTCCCTGCTAGCACCTTCTCTGTGCCTGTTCACATTGCTTCGCAGAATCGCTTTTGTGCAGAAAACAGTAACACTTGTTCAGAACGAAAGAAAGCACAGAGACCCAGATTTGTTGTTGTCCTGGAGAGCTTGCAGAGCACTGGGGAAAGGCAGGCAGAGAATTCCCTGCTAGCACCTTCTCTGTGCCTGGGAAGCAGAAGTGTTCACATTGCTTCGCAGAATCGCTTTTGTGCAGAAAACACTAACACTTGTTCAGAATGAAAGAAAGCACAGAGCCCCAGATTTGCTGTTGTCCTGGAGAGCTTGCACAGCCATGGGGAAAGGCAGGCAGAGAATTCCCTGCTAGCACCTTCTCTGTGCCTGTTCACATTGCTTCGCAGAATCGCTTTTGTGCAGAAAACAGTAACACTTGTTCAGAATGAAAGAAAGCACAGAGCCCCAGACTTTATGTTGTCCTGGAGAGCTTGCAGAGCACTGGGGAAAGGCAGGCAGAGAATTCCCTGCTAGCACCTTCTCTGTGCCTGTTCACATTGCTTCGCAGAATCGCTTTTGTGCAGAAAACAGTAACACTTGTTCAGAACGAAAGAAAGCACAGAGACCCAGATTTGTTGTTGTCCTGGAGAGCTTGCAGAGCACTGGGGAAAGGCAGGCAGAGAATTCCCTGCTAGCACCTTCTCTGTGCCTGTTCACATTGCTTCGCAGAATCGCTTTTGTGCAGAAAACAGTAACACTTGTTCAGAACGAAAGAAAGCACAGAGACCCAGATTTGCTGTTGTCCTGGAGAGCTTGCAGAGCACTGGGGAAAGGCAGGCAGAGAATTCCCTGCTAGCACCTTCTCTGTGCCTGTTCACATTGCTTCGCAGAATCGCTTTTGTGCAGAAAACAGTAACACTTGTTCAGAACGAAAGAAAGCACAGAGACCCAGATTTGTTGTTGTCCTGGAGAGCTTGCAGAGCACTGGGGAAAGGCAGGCAGAGAATTCCCTGCTAGCACCTTCTCTGTGCCTGTTCACATTGCTTCGCAGAATCGCTTTTGTGCAGAAAACAGTAACACTTGTTCAGAACGAAAGAAACCACAGAGAACCAGATTTGTTGTTGTCCTGGAGAGCTTGCAGAGCACTGGGGAAAGGCAGGCAGAGAATTCCCTGCTAGCACCTTCTCTGTGCCTGTTCACATTGCTTCGCAGAATCGCTTTTGTGCAGAAAACAGTAACACTTGTTCAGAACGAAAGAAAGCACAGTGCCCCAGATTTGCTGTTGTCCTGGAGAGCTTGCACAGCCATGGGGAAAGGCAGGCAGAGAATTCCCTGCTAGCACCTTCTCTGTGCCTGTTCACATTGCTTCGCAGAATCGCTTTTGTGCAGAAAACAGTAACACTTGTTCAGAACGAAAGAAAGCACAGAGCCCCAGACTTTATGTTGTCCTGGAGAGCTTGCAGAGCACTGGGGAAAAGCAGGCAGAGTATTCCCTGCTAGCACCTTCTCTGTGCCTGGGAAGCAGAAGTGTTCACATTGCTTCGCAGAATCGCTTTTGTGCAGAAAACAGTAACACTTGTTCAGAATGAAAGAAAGCACAGAGCCCCAGATTTGCTGTTGTCCTGGAGAGCTTGCACAGCCATGGGGAAAGGCAGGCAGAGAATTCCCTGCTAGCACCTTCTCTGTGCATATTCAAATTGCTTCGCAGAATCGCTTTTGTGCAGAAAACAGTAACACTTGTTCAGAACGAAAGAAAGCACAGAGCCCCAGATTTGCTGTTGTCCTGGGGAGCTGCAGAGCAGTGGGGGAAGGCAGGCAGAGAATTCCCTTCTAGCACCTTCTCTGTGCCTGGGAAGCAGAAGTGTTCACATTGCTTCGCAGAATCGCTTTTGTGCAGAAAACAGTAACACTTGTTCACAACGAAAGAAAGCACAGAGCCCCAGACTTTATGTTGTCCTGGAGAGCTTGCAGAGCACTGGGGAAAGGCAGGCAGAGAATTCCCTGCTAGCACCTTCTCTGTGCCTGTTCACATTGCTTCACAGAATCGCTTTTGTGCAGAAAACAGTAACACTTGTTCAGAACGAAAGAAAGCACAGAGACCCAGATTTGTTGTTGTCCTGGAGAGCTTGCAGAGCACTGGGGAAAGGCAGGCAGAGAATTCCCTACTAGCACCTTCTCTGTGCCTGTTCACATTGCTTCGCAGAATCGCTTTTGTGCAGAAAACAGTAACACTTGTTCAGAACGAAAGAAAGCACAGAGACCCAGACTTTATGTTGTCCTGGAGAGCTTGCAGAGCACTGGGGAAAGGCAGGCAGAGAATTCCCTGCTAGCACCTTCTCTGTGCCTGTTCACATTGCTTCGCAGAATCGCTTTTGTGCAGAAAACAGTAACACTTGTTCAGAACGAAAGAAAGCACAGAGCCCCAGATTTGCTGTTGTCCTGGAGAGCTTGCAGAGCACTGGGGAAAGGCAGGCAGAGAATTCCCTGCTAGCACCTTCTCTGTGCCTGTTCACATTGCTTCGCAGAATCGCTTTTGTGCAGAAAACAGTAACACTTGTTCAGAACGAAAGAAAGCACAGAGCCCCAGACTTTATGTTGTCCTGGAGAGCTTGCAGAGCACTGGGGAAAAGCAGGCAGAGTATTCCCTGCTAGCACCTTCTCTGTGCCTGGGAAGCAGAAGTGTTCACATTGCTTCGCAGAATCGCTTTTGTGCAGAAAACAGTAACACTTGTTCAGAATGAAAGAAAGCACAGAGCCCCAGATTTGCTGTTGTCCTGGAGAGCTTGCACAGCCATGGGGAAAGGCAGGCAGAGAATTCCCTGCTAGCACCTTCTCTGTGCATATTCAAATTGCTTCGCAGAATCGCTTTTGTGCAGAAAACAGTAACACTTGTTCAGAACGAAAGAAAGCACAGAGCCCCAGATTTGCTGTTGTCCTGGGGAGCTGCAGAGCAGTGGGGGAAGGCAGGCAGAGAATTCCCTTCTAGCACCTTCTCTGTGCCTGGGAAGCAGAAGTGTTCACATTGCTTCGCAGAATCGCTTTTGTGCAGAAAACAGTAACACTTGTTCACAACGAAAGAAAGCACAGAGCCCCAGACTTTATGTTGTCCTGGAGAGCTTGCAGAGCACTGGGGAAAGGCAGGCAGAGAATTCCCTGCTAGCACCTTCTCTGTGCCTGTTCACATTGCTTCACAGAATCGCTTTTGTGCAGAAAACAGTAACACTTGTTCAGAACGAAAGAAAGCACAGAGAACCAGATTTGTTGTTGTCCTGGAGAGCTTGCAGAGCACTGGGGAAAGGCAGGCAGAGAATTCCCTGCTAGCACCTTCTCTGTGCCTGTTCACATTGCTTCGCAGAATCGCTTTTGTGCAGAAAACAGTAACACTTGTTCAGAACGAAAGAAAGCACAGAGCCCCAGATTTTATGTTGTCCTGGAGAGCTTGCAGAGCACTGGGGAAAGGCAGGCAGAGAATTCCCTGCTAGCACCTTCTCTGTGCCTGTTCACATTGCTTCGCAGAATCGCTTTTGTGCAGAAAACAGTAACACTTGTTCAGAACGAAAGAAAGCACAGAGCCCCAGATTTGCTGTTGTCCTGGAGAGCTTGCAGAGCACTGGGGAAAGGCAGGCAGAGAATTCCCTGCTAGCACCTTCTCTGTGCCTGTTCACATTGCTTCGCAGAATCGCTTTTGTGCAGAAAACAGTAACACTTGTTCAGAACGAAAGAAAGCACAGAGACCCAGATTTGTTGTTGTCCTGGAGAGCTTGCAGAGCACTGGGGAAAGGCAGGCAGAGAATTCCCTGCTAGCACCTTCTCTGTGCCTGGGAAGCAGAAGTGTTCACATTGCTTCGCAGAATCGCTTTTGTGCAGAAAACACTAACACTTGTTCAGAATGAAAGAAAGCACAGAGCCCCAGATTTGCTGTTGTCCTGGAGAGCTTGCACAGCCATGGGGAAAGGCAGGCAGAGAATTCCCTGCTAGCACCTTCTCTGTGCCTGTTCACATTGCTTCGCAGAATCGCTTTTGTGCAGAAAACAGTAACACTTGTTCAGAATGAAAGAAAGCACAGAGCCCCAGACTTTATGTTGTCCTGGAGAGCTTGCAGAGCACTGGGGAAAGGCAGGCAGAGAATTCCCTGCTAGCACCTTCTCTGTGCCTGTTCACATTGCTTCGCAGAATCGCTTTTGTGCAGAAAACAGTAACACTTGTTCAGAACGAAAGAAAGCACAGAGCCCCAGATTTGTTGTTGTCCTGGAGAGCTTGCAGAGCACTGGGGAAAGGCAGGCAGAGAATTCCCTGCTAGCACCTTCTCTGTGCCTGTTCACATTGCTTCGCAGAATCGCTTTTGTGCAGAAAACAGTAACACTTGTTCAGAACGAAAGAAAGCACAGAGACCCAGATTTGTTGTTGTCCTGGAGAGCTTGCAGAGCACTGGGGAAAGGCAGGCAGAGAATTCCCTGCTAGCACCTTCTCTGTGCCTGTTCACATTGCTTCGCAGAATCGCTTTTGTGCAGAAAACAGTAACACTTGTTCAGAACGAAAGAAAGCACAGAGACCCAGATTTGTTGTTGTCCTGGAGAGCTTGCAGAGCACTAGGGAAAGGCAGGCAGAGAATTCCCTGCTAGCACCTTCTCTGTGCCTGTTCACATTGCTTCGCAGAATCGCTTTTGTGCAGAAAACAGTAACACTTGTTCAGAACGAAAGAAAGCACAGAGCCCCAGATTTGCTGTTGTCCTGGAGAGCTTGCAGAGCACTGGGGAAAGGCAGGCAGAGAATTCCCTGCTAGCACCTTCTCTGTGCCTGTTCACATTGCTTCTCAGAATCGCTTTTGTGCAGAAAACAGTAACACTTGTTCAGAACGAAAGAAACCACAGAGAACCAGATTTGTTGTTGTCCTGGAGAGCTTGCAGAGCACTGGGGAAAGGCAGGCAGAGAATTCCCTGCTAGCACCTCCTCTGTGCCTGTTCACATTGCTTCGCAGAATCGCTTTTGTGCAGAAAACAGTAACACTTGTTCAGAACGAAAGAAAGCACAGAGCCCCAGACTTTATGTTGTCCTGGAGAGCATGCAGAGCACTGGGGAAAAGCAGGCAGAGTATTCCCTGCTAGCACCTTCTCTGTGCCTGGGAAGCAGAAGTGTTCACATTGCTTCGCAGAATCGCTTTTGTGCAGAAAACACTAACACTTGTTCAGAATGAAAGAAAGCACAGAGCCCCAGATTTGCTGTTGTCCTGGAGAGCTTGCACAGCCATGGGGAAAGGCAGGCAGAGAATTCCCTGCTAGCACCTTCTCTGTGCATATTCAAATTGCTTCGCAGAATCGCTTTTGTGCAGAAAACAGTAACACTTGTTCAGAACGAAAGAAAGCACAGAGACCCAGATTTGTTGTTGTCCTGGAGAGCTTGCAGAGCACTGGGGAAAGGCAGGCAGAGAATTCCCTGCTAGCACCTTCTCTGTGCCTGTTCACATTGCTTCGCAGAATCGCTTTTGTGCAGAAAACAGTAACACTTGTTCAGAACGAAAGAAAGCACAGAGACCCAGATTTGTTGTTGTCCTGGAGAGCATGCAGAGCACTGGGGAAAAGCAGGCAGAGTATTCCCTGCTAGCACCTTCTCTGTGCCTGGGAAGCAGAAGTGTTCACATTGCTTCGCAGAATCGCTTTTGTGCAGAAAACACTAACACTTGTTCAGAATGAAAGAAAGCACAGAGCCCCAGATTTGCTGTTGTCCTGGAGAGCTTGCACAGCCATGGGGAAAGGCAGGCAGAGAATTCCCTGCTAGCACCTTCTCTGTGCATATTCAAATTGCTTCGCAGAATCGCTTTTGTGCAGAAAACAGTAACACTTGTTCAGAACGAAAGAAAGCACAGAGACCCAGATTTGTTGTTGTCCTGGAGAGCTTGCAGAGCACTGGGGAAAGGCAGGCAGAGAATTCCCTGCTAGCACCTTCTCTGTGCCTGTTCACATTGCTTCGCAGAATCGCTTTTGTGCAGAAAACAGTAACACTTGTTCAGAACGAAAGAAAGCACAGAGACCCAGATTTGTTGTTGTCCTGGAGAGCTTGCAGAGCAGTGGGGGAAGGCAGGCAGAGAATTCCCTGCTAGCACCTTCTCTGTGCCTGTTCACATTGCTTCGCAGAATCGCTTTTGTGCAGAAAACAGTAACACTTGTTCAGAACGAAAGAAAGCACAGAGCCCCAGATTTGCTGTTGTCCTGGAGAGCTTGCAGAGCACTGGGGAAAGGCAGGCAGAGAATTCCCTGCTAGCACCTTCTCTGTGCCTGTTCACATTGCTTCGCAGAATCGCTTTTGTGCAGAAAACAGTAACACTTGTTCAGAACGAAAGAAACCACAAAGAACCAGATTTGTTGTTGTCCTGGAGAGCTTGCAGAGCACTGGGGAAAGGCAGGCAGAGAATTCCCTGCTAGCACCTCCTCTGTGCCTGTTCACATTGCTTCGCAGAATCGCTTTTGTGCAGAAAACAGTAACACTTGTTCAGAACGAAAGAAAGCACAGAGCCCCAGACTTTATGTTGTCCTGGAGAGCTTGCAGAGCACTGGGGAAAAGCAGGCAGAGTATTCCCTGCTAGCACCTTCTCTGTGCCTGGGAAGCAGAAGTGTTCACATTGCTTCGCAGAATCGCTTTTGTGCAGAAAACAGTAACACTTGTTCAGAATGAAAGAAAGCACAGAGCCCCAGATTTGCTGTTGTCCTGGAGAGCTTGCACAGCCATGGGGAAAGGCAGGCAGAGAATTCCCTGCTAGCACCTTCTCTGTGCATATTCAAATTGCTTCGCAGAATCGCTTTTGTGCAGAAAACAGTAACACTTGTTCAGAACGAAAGAAAGCACAGAGCCCCAGATTTGCTGTTGTCCTGGGGAGCTGCAGAGCAGTGGGGGAAGGCAGGCAGAGAATTCCCTTCTAGCACCTTCTCTGTGCCTGGGAAGCAGAAGTGTTCACATTGCTTCGCAGAATCGCTTTTGTGCAGAAAACAGTAACACTTGTTCAGAATGAAAGAAAGCACAGAGCCCCAGACTTTATGTTGTCCTGGAGAGCTTGCAGAGCACTGGGGAAAGGCAGGCAGAGAATTCCCTGCTAGCACCTTCTCTGTGCCTGTTCACATTGCTTCGCAGAATCGCTTTTGTGCAGAAAACAGTAACACTTGTTCAGAACGAAAGAAAGCACAGAGACCCAGATTTGTTGTTGTCCTGGAGAGCTTGCAGAGCACTGGGGAAAGGCAGGCAGAGAATTCCCTGCTAGCACCTTCTCTGTGCCTGTTCACATTGCTTCGCAGAATCGCTTTTGTGCAGAAAACAGTAACACTTGTTCAGAACGAAAGAAAGCACAGAGACCCAGATTTGTTGTTGTCCTGGAGAGCTTGCAGAGCACTGGGGAAAGGCAGGCAGAGAATTCCCTGCTAGCACCTTCTCTGTGCCTGTTCACATTGCTTCGCAGAATCGCTTTTGTGCAGAAAACAGTAACACTTGTTCAGAACGAAAGAAAGCACAGAGACCCAGATTTGTTGTTGTCCTGGAGAGCTTGCAGAGCACTAGGGAAAGGCAGGCAGAGAATTCCCTGCTAGCACCTTCTCTGTGCCTGTTCACATTGCTTCGCAGAATCGCTTTTGTGCAGAAAACAGTAACACTTGTTCAGAACGAAAGAAAGCACAGAGCCCCAGATTTGCTGTTGTCCTGGAGAGCTTGCAGAGCACTGGGGAAAGGCAGGCAGAGAATTCCCTGCTAGCACCTTCTCTGTGCCTGTTCACATTGCTTCTCAGAATCGCTTTTGTGCAGAAAACAGTAACACTTGTTCAGAACGAAAGAAACCACAGAGAACCAGATTTGTTGTTGTCCTGGAGAGCTTGCAGAGCACTGGGGAAAGGCAGGCAGAGAATTCCCTGCTAGCACCTCCTCTGTGCCTGTTCACATTGCTTCGCAGAATCGCTTTTGTGCAGAAAACAGTAACACTTGTTCAGAACGAAAGAAAGCACAGAGCCCCAGACTTTATGTTGTCCTGGAGAGCATGCAGAGCACTGGGGAAAAGCAGGCAGAGTATTCCCTGCTAGCACCTTCTCTGTGCCTGGGAAGCAGAAGTGTTCACATTGCTTCGCAGAATCGCTTTTGTGCAGAAAACACTAACACTTGTTCAGAATGAAAGAAAGCACAGAGCCCCAGATTTGCTGTTGTCCTGGAGAGCTTGCACAGCCATGGGGAAAGGCAGGCAGAGAATTCCCTGCTAGCACCTTCTCTGTGCATATTCAAATTGCTTCGCAGAATCGCTTTTGTGCAGAAAACAGTAACACTTGTTCAGAACGAAAGAAAGCACAGAGACCCAGATTTGTTGTTGTCCTGGAGAGCTTGCAGAGCACTGGGGAAAGGCAGGCAGAGAATTCCCTGCTAGCACCTTCTCTGTGCCTGTTCACATTGCTTCGCAGAATCGCTTTTGTGCAGAAAACAGTAACACTTGTTCAGAACGAAAGAAAGCACAGAGACCCAGATTTGTTGTTGTCCTGGAGAGCATGCAGAGCACTGGGGAAAAGCAGGCAGAGTATTCCCTGCTAGCACCTTCTCTGTGCCTGGGAAGCAGAAGTGTTCACATTGCTTCGCAGAATCGCTTTTGTGCAGAAAACACTAACACTTGTTCAGAATGAAAGAAAGCACAGAGCCCCAGATTTGCTGTTGTCCTGGAGAGCTTGCACAGCCATGGGGAAAGGCAGGCAGAGAATTCCCTGCTAGCACCTTCTCTGTGCATATTCAAATTGCTTCGCAGAATCGCTTTTGTGCAGAAAACAGTAACACTTGTTCAGAACGAAAGAAAGCACAGAGACCCAGATTTGTTGTTGTCCTGGAGAGCTTGCAGAGCACTGGGGAAAGGCAGGCAGAGAATTCCCTGCTAGCACCTTCTCTGTGCCTGTTCACATTGCTTCGCAGAATCGCTTTTGTGCAGAAAACAGTAACACTTGTTCAGAACGAAAGAAAGCACAGAGACCCAGATTTGTTGTTGTCCTGGAGAGCTTGCAGAGCAGTGGGGGAAGGCAGGCAGAGAATTCCCTGCTAGCACCTTCTCTGTGCCTGTTCACATTGCTTCGCAGAATCGCTTTTGTGCAGAAAACAGTAACACTTGTTCAGAACGAAAGAAAGCACAGAGCCCCAGATTTGCTGTTGTCCTGGAGAGCTTGCAGAGCACTGGGGAAAGGCAGGCAGAGAATTCCCTGCTAGCACCTTCTCTGTGCCTGTTCACATTGCTTCGCAGAATCGCTTTTGTGCAGAAAACAGTAACACTTGTTCAGAACGAAAGAAACCACAAAGAACCAGATTTGTTGTTGTCCTGGAGAGCTTGCAGAGCACTGGGGAAAGGCAGGCAGAGAATTCCCTGCTAGCACCTCCTCTGTGCCTGTTCACATTGCTTCGCAGAATCGCTTTTGTGCAGAAAACAGTAACACTTGTTCAGAACGAAAGAAAGCACAGAGCCCCAGACTTTATGTTGTCCTGGAGAGCTTGCAGAGCACTGGGGAAAAGCAGGCAGAGTATTCCCTGCTAGCACCTTCTCTGTGCCTGGGAAGCAGAAGTGTTCACATTGCTTCGCAGAATCGCTTTTGTGCAGAAAACAGTAACACTTGTTCAGAATGAAAGAAAGCACAGAGCCCCAGATTTGCTGTTGTCCTGGAGAGCTTGCACAGCCATGGGGAAAGGCAGGCAGAGAATTCCCTGCTAGCACCTTCTCTGTGCATATTCAAATTGCTTCGCAGAATCGCTTTTGTGCAGAAAACAGTAACACTTGTTCAGAACGAAAGAAAGCACAGAGCCCCAGATTTGCTGTTGTCCTGGGGAGCTGCAGAGCAGTGGGGGAAGGCAGGCAGAGAATTCCCTTCTAGCACCTTCTCTGTGCCTGGGAAGCAGAAGTGTTCACATTGCTTCGCAGAATCGCTTTTGTGCAGAAAACAGTAACACTTGTTCACAACGAAAGAAAGCACAGAGCCCCAGACTTTATGTTGTCCTGGAGAGCTTGCAGAGCACTGGGGAAAGGCAGGCAGAGAATTCCCTGCTAGCACCTTCTCTGTGCCTGTTCACATTGCTTCACAGAATCGCTTTTGTGCAGAAAACAGTAACACTTGTTCAGAACGAAAGAAAGCACAGAGAACCAGATTTGTTGTTGTCCTGGAGAGCTTGCAGAGCACTGGGGAAAGGCAGGCAGAGAATTCCCTGCTAGCACCTTCTCTGTGCCTGTTCACATTGCTTCGCAGAATCGCTTTTGTGCAGAAAACAGTAACACTTGTTCAGAACGAAAGAAACCACAGAGAACCAGATTTGCTGTTGTCCTGGAGAGCTTGCAGAGCACTGGGGAAAGGCAGGCAGAGAATTCCCTGCTAGCACCTTCTCTGTGCCTGTTCACATTGCTTCGCAGAATCGCTTTTGTGCAGAAAACAGTAACACTTGTTCAGAACGAAAGAAACCACAGAGAACCAGCTTTGTTGTTGTCCTGGAGAGCTTGCAGAGCACTGGGGAAAGGCAGGCAGAGAATTCCCTGCTAGCACCTCCTCTGTGCCTGTTCACATTGCTTCGCAGAATCGCTTTTGTGCAGAAAACAGTAACACTTGTTCAGAACGAAAGAAAGCACAGAGCCCCAGACTTTATGTTGTCCTGGAGAGCATGCAGAGCACTGGGGAAAAGCAGGCAGAGTATTCCCTGCTAGCACCTTCTCTGTGCCTGGGAAGCAGAAGTGTTCACGTTGCTTCGCAGAATCGCTTTTGTGCAGAAAACACTAACACTTGTTCAGAATGAAAGAAACCACAGAGAACCAGATATGCTGTTGTCCTGGAGAGCTTGCACAGCCATGGGGAAAGGCAGGCAGAGAATTCCCTGCTAGCACCTTCTCTGTGCATATTCAAATTGCTTCGCAGAATCGCTTTTGTGCAGAAAACAGTAACACTTGTTCAGAACGAAAGAAAGCACAGAGCCCCAGATTTGCTGTTGTCCTGGGGAGCTGCAGAGCAGTGGGGGAAGGCAGGCAGAGAATTCCCTGCTAGCACCTTCTCTGTGCCTGGGAAGCAGAAGTGTTCACATTGCTTCGCAGAATCGCTTTTGTGCAGAAAACAGTAACACTTGTTCACAACGAAAGAAAGCACAGAGCCCCAGACTTTATGTTGTCCTGGAGAGCTTGCAGAGCACTGGGGAAAGGCAGGCAGAGAATTCCCTGCTAGCACCTTCTCTGTGCCTGTTCACATTGCTTCACAGAATCGCTTTTGTGCAGAAAACAGTAACACTTGTTCAGAACGAAAGAAAGCACAGAGACCCAGATTTGTTGTTGTCCTGGAGAGCTTGCAGAGCACTGGGGAAAGGCAGGCAGAGAATTCCCTGCTAGCACCTTCTCTGTGCCTGTTCACATTGCTTCGCAGAATCGCTTTTGTGCAGAAAACAGTAACACTTGTTCAGAACGAAAGAAAGCACAGAGCCCCAGATTTGCTGTTGTCCTGGAGAGCTTGCAGAGCACTGGGGAAAGGCAGGCAGAGAATTCCCTGCTAGCACCTTCTCTGTGCCTGTTCACATTGCTTCGCAGAATCGCTTTTGTGCAGAAAACAGTAACACTTGTTCAGAACGAAAGAAAGCACAGAGACCCAGATTTGTTGTTGTCCTGGAGAGCTTGCAGAGCACTAGGGAAAGGCAGGCAGAGAATTCCCTGCTAGCACCTTCTCTGTGCCTGTTCACATTGCTTCGCAGAATCGCTTTTGTGCAGAAAACAGTAACACTTGTTCAGAACGAAAGAAAGCACAGAGACCCAGATTTGCTGTTGTCCTGGAGAGCTTGCAGAGCACTGGGGAAAGGCAGGCAGAGAATTCCCTGCTAGCACCTTCTCTGTGCCTGTTCACATTGCTTCGCAGAATCGCTTTTGTGCAGAAAACAGTAACACTTGTTCAGAACGAAAGAAACCACAGAGAACCAGATTTGTTGTTGTCCTGGAGAGCTTGCAGAGCACTGGGGAAAGGCAGGCAGAGAATTCCCTGCTAGCACCTCCTCTGTGCCTGTTCACATTGCTTCGCAGAATCGCTTTTGTGCAGAAAACAGTAACACTTGTTCAGAACGAAAGAAAGCACAGAGCCCCAGACTTTATGTTGTCCTGGAGAGCTTGCAGAGCACTGGGGAAAAGCAGGCAGAGTATTCCCTGCTAGCACCTTCTCTGTGCCTGGGAAGCAGAAGTGTTCACATTGCTTCGCAGAATCGCTTTTGTGCAGAAAACAGTAACACTTGTTCAGAACGAAAGAAAGCACAGAGCCCCAGATTTGCTGTTGTCCTGGAGAGCTTGCAGAGCACTGGGGAAAGGCAGGCAGAGAATTCCCTGCTAGCACCTTCTCTGTGCCTGTTCACATTGCTTCGCAGAATCGCTTTTGTGCAGAAAACACTAACACTTGTTCAGAACGAAAGAAAGCACCGAGCTCCAGATTTTATGTTGTCCTGGAGAGCTTGCAGAGCCCTGGGGAAAGGCAGGCAGAGAATTCCCTGCTAGCACCTTCTCTGTGCCTGGGAAGCAGAAGTGTTCACATTGCTTTGCAGAATCGCTTTTGTGCAGAAAACAGTAACACTTGTTCACAACGAAAGAAAGCACAAAGCCCCAGACTTTATGTTGTCCTGGAGAGCTTGCAGAGCACTGGGGAAAGGCAGGCAGAGAATTCCCTGCTAGCACCTTCTCTGTGCCTGTTCACATTGCTTCGCAGAATCGCTTTTGTGCAGAAAACAGTAACACTTGTTCAGAACGAAAGAAAACACAGAGACCCAGATTTGTTGTTGTCCTGGAGAGCTTGCAGAGCACTGGGGAAAGGCAGGCAGAGAATTCCCTGCTAGCACCTTCTCTGTGCCTGTTCACATTGCTTCGCAGAATCGCTTTTGTGCAGAAAACAGTAACACTTGTTCACAACGAAAGAAAGCACAGAGCCCCAGACTTTATGTTGTCCTGGAGAGCTTGCAGAGCACTGGGGAAAGGCAGGCAGAGAATTCCCTGCTAGCACCTTCTCTGTGCCTGTTCACATTGCTTCGCAGAATCGCTTTTGTGCAGAAAACAGTAACACTTGTTCAGAACGAAACAAAGCACAGAGACCCAGATTTGTTGTTGTCCTGGAGAGCTTGCAGAGCACTGGGGAAAGGCAGGCAGAGAATTCCCTGCTAGCACCTTCTCTGTGCCTGTTCACATTGCTTCGCAGAATCGCTTTTGTGCAGAAAACAGTAACACTTGTTCAGAACGAAAGAAAGCACAGAGACCCAGATTTGCTGTTGTCCTGGAGAGCTTGCAGAGCACTGGGGAAAGGCAGGCAGAGAATTCCCTGCTAGCACCTTCTCTGTGCCTGTTCACATTGCTTCACAGAATCGCTTTTGTGCAGAAAACAGTAACACTTGTTCAGAACGAAAGAAACCACAGAGAACCAGATTTGTTGTTGTCCTGGAGAGCTTGCAGAGCACTGGGGAAAGGCAGGCAGAGAATTCCCTGCTAGCACCTCCTCTGTGCCTGTTCACATTGCTTCGCAGAATCGCTTTTGTGCAGAAAACAGTAACACTTGTTCAGAACGAAAGAAAGCACAGAGCCCCAGATTTGCTGTTGTCCTGGAGAGCTTGCAGAGCACTGGGGAAAGGCAGGCAGAGAATTCCCTGCTAGCACCTTCTCTGTGCCTGTTCACATTGCTTCGCAGAATCGCTTTTGTGCAGAAAACAGTAACACTTGTTCAGAACGAAAGAAAGCACAGAGCCCCAGATTTGCTGTTGTCCTGGAGAGCTTGCAGAGCACTGGGGAAAGGCAGGCAGAGAATTCCCTGCTAGCACCTTCTCTGTGCCTGTTCACATTGCTTCGCAGAATCGCTTTTGTGCAGAAAACAGTAACACTTGTTCAGAACGAAAGAAAGCACAGAGCCCCAGATTTGCTGTTGTCCTGGAGAGCTTGCAGAGCACTGGGGAAAGGCAGGCAGAGAATTCCCTGCTAGCACCTTCTCTGTGCCTGTTCACATTGCTTCGCAGAATCGCTTTTGTGCAGAAAACACTAACACTTGTTCAGAACGAAAGAAAGCACCGAGCTCCAGATTTTATGTTGTCCTGGAGAGCTTGCAGAGCCCTGGGGAAAGGCAGGCAGAGAATTCCCTGCTAGCACCTTCTCTGTGCCTGGGAAGCAGAAGTGTTCACATTGCTTCGCAGAATCGCTTTTGTGCAGAAAACAGTAACACTTGTTCAGAACGAAAGAAAGCACAAAGCCCCAGACTTTATGTTGTCCTGGAGAGCTTGCAGAGCACTGGGGAAAGGCAGGCAGAGAATTCCCTGCTAGCACCTTCTCTGTGCCTGTTCACATTGCTTCGCAGAATCGCTTTTGTGCAGAAAACAGTAACACTTGTTCACAACGAAAGAAAGCACAGAGCCCCAGACTTTATGTTGTCCTGGAGAGCTTGCAGAGCACTGGGGAAAGGCAGGCAGAGAATTCCCTGCTAGCGCCTTCTCTGTGCTTGTTCACATTGCTTCGCAGAATCGCTTTTGTGCAGAAAACAGTAACACTTGTTCAGAACGAAAGAAAGCACAGAGCCCCAGATTTGCTGTTGTCCTGGAGAGCTTGCAGAGCACTGGGGAAAGGCAGGCAGAGAATTCCCTGCTAGCACCTTCTCTGTGCCTGTTCACATTGCTTCGCAGAATCGCTTTTGTGCAGAAAACACTAACACTTGTTCAGAACGAAAGAGAGCACAGAGCCCCAGATTTTATGTTGTCCTGGAGAGCTTGCAGAGCACTGGGGAAAGGCAGGCAGAGAATTCCCTGGTAGCACCTTCTCTGTGCCTGTTCACATTGCTTCGCAGAATCGCTTTTGTGCAGAAAACAGTAACACTTGTTCAGAACGAAAGAAAGCACAGAGCCCCAGATTTGCTGTTGTCCTGGAGAGCTTGCAGAGCACTGGGGAAAGGCAGGCAGAGAATTCCCTGCTAGCACCTTCTCTGTGCCTGTTCACATTGCTTCACAGAATCGCTTTTGTGCAGAAAACAGTAACACTTGTTCAGAACGAAAGAAACCACAGAGAACCAGATTTGTTGTTGTCCTGGAGAGCTTACAGAGCACTGGGGAAAGGCAGGCAGAGAATTCCCTGCTAGCACCTCCTCTGTGCCTGTTCACATTGCTTCGCAGAATCGCTTTTGTGCAGAAAACAGTAACACTTGTTCAGAACGAAAGAAAGCACAGAGCCCCAGATTTGTTGTTGTCCTGGAGAGCTTGCAGAGCACTGGGGAAAGGCAGGCAGAGAATTCCCTGCTAGCACCTTCTCTGTGCATATTCACATTGCTTCGCAGAATCGCTTTTGTGCAGAAAACAGTAACACTTGTTCAGAACGAAAGAAAGCACAGAGCCCCAGATTTGCTGTTGTCCTGGGGAGCTGCAGAGCAGTGGGGGAAGGCAGGCAGAGAATTCCCTGCTAGCACCTTCTCTGTGCCTGGGAAGCAGAAGTGTTCACATTGCATCGCAGAATCGCTTTTGTGCAGAAAACAGTAACACTTGTTCAGAATGAAAGAAAGCACAGAGCCCCAGACTTTATGTTGTCCTGGAGAGCTTGCAGAGCACTGGGGAAAGGCAGGCAGAGAATTCCCTGCTAGCACCTTCTCTGTGCCTGTTCACATTGCTTCGCAGAATCGCTTTTGTGCAGAAAACAGTAACACTTGTTCAGAACGAAAGAAAGCACAGAGACCCAGATTTGTTGTTGTCCTGGAGAGCTTGCAGAGCACTGGGGAAAGGCAGGCAGAGAATTCCCTGCTAGCACCTTCTCTGTGCCTGTTCACATTGCTTCGCAGAATCGTTTTTGTGCAGAAAAAAGTAACACTTGTTCAGAACGAAAGAAAGCACAGAGACCCAGATTTGTTGTTGTCCTGGAGAGCTTGCAGAGCACTGGGGAAAGGCAGGCAGAGAATTCCCTGCTAGCACCTTCTCTGTGCCTGTTCACATTGCTTCGCAGAATCGCTTTTGTGCAGAAAACAGTAACACTTGTTCAGAACGAAAGAAAGCACAGAGACCCAGATTTGTTGTTGTCCTGGAGAGCTTGCAGAGCACTAGGGAAAGGCAGGCAGAGAATTCCCTGCTAGCACCTTCTCTGTGCCTGTTCACATTGCTTCGCAGAATCGCTTTTGTGCAGAAAACAGTAACACTTGTTCAGAACGAAAGAAAGCACAGAGCCCCAGATTTGCTGTTGTCCTGGAGAGCTTGCAGAGCACTGGGGAAAGGCAGGCAGAGAATTCCCTGCTAGCACCTTCTCTGTGCCTGTTCACATTGCTTCGCAGAATCGCTTTTGTGCAGAAAACAGTAACACTTGTTCAGAACGAAAGAAACCACAGAGAACCAGATTTGTTGTTGTCCTGGAGAGCTTGCAGAGCACTGGGGAAAGGCAGGCAGAGAATTCCCTGCTAGCACCTCCTCTGTGCCTGTTCACATTGCTTCGCAGAATCGCTTTTGTGCAGAAAACAGTAACACTTGTTCAGAACGAAAGAAAGCACAGAGCCCCAGACTTTATGTTGTCCTGGAGAGCTTGCAGAGCACTGGGGAAAAGCAGGCAGAGTATTCCCTGCTAGCACCTTCTCTGTGCCTGGGAAGCAGAAGTGTTCACATTGCTTCGCAGAATCGCTTTTGTGCAGAAAACAGTAACACTTGTTCAGAACGAAAGAAAGCACAGAGCCCCAGATTTGCTGTTGTCCTGGAGAGCTTGCAGAGCACTGGGGAAAGGCAGGCAGAGAATTCCCTGCTAGCACCTTCTCTGTGCCTGTTCACATTGCTTCGCAGAATCGCTTTTGTGCAGAAAACACTAACACTTGTTCAGAACGAAAGAAAGCACCGAGCTCCAGATTTTATGTTGTCCTGGAGAGCTTGCAGAGCCCTGGGGAAAGGCAGGCAGAGAATTCCCTGCTAGCACCTTCTCTGTGCCTGGGAAGCAGAAGTGTTCACATTGCTTTGCAGAATCGCTTTTGTGCAGAAAACAGTAACACTTGTTCACAACGAAAGAAAGCACAAAGCCCCAGACTTTATGTTGTCCTGGAGAGCTTGCAGAGCACTGGGGAAAGGCAGGCAGAGAATTCCCTGCTAGCACCTTCTCTGTGCCTGTTCACATTGCTTCGCAGAATCGCTTTTGTGCAGAAAACAGTAACACTTGTTCAGAACGAAAGAAAACACAGAGACCCAGATTTGTTGTTGTCCTGGAGAGCTTGCAGAGCACTGGGGAAAGGCAGGCAGAGAATTCCCTGCTAGCACCTTCTCTGTGCCTGTTCACATTGCTTCGCAGAATTGCTTTTGTGCAGAAAACAGTAACACTTGTTCACAACGAAAGAAAGCACAGAGCCCCAGACTTTATGTTGTCCTGGAGAGCTTGCAGAGCACTGGGGAAAGGCAGGCAGAGAATTCCCTGCTAGCACCTTCTCTGTGCCTGTTCACATTGCTTCGCAGAATCGCTTTTGTGCAGAAAACAGTAACACTTGTTCAGAACGAAAGAAAGCACAGAGACCCAGATTTGTTGTTGTCCTGGAGAGCTTGCAGAGCACTGGGGAAAGGCAGGCAGAGAATTCCCTGCTATCACCTTCTCTGTGCCTGTTCACATTGCTTCGCAGAATCGCTTTTGTGCAGAAAACAGTAACACTTGTTCAGAACGAAAGAAAGCACAGAGACCCAGATTTGTTGTTGTCCTGAAGAGCTTGCAGAGCACTGGGGAAAGGCAGGCAGAGAATTCCCTGCTAGCACCTTCTCTGTGCCTGGGAAGCAGAAGTGTTCACATTGCTTCGCAGAATCGCTTTTGTGCAGAAAACAGTAACACTTGTTCACAACGAAAGAAAGCACAGAGCCCCAGACTTTATGTTGTCCTGGAGAGCTTGCAGAGCACTGGGGAAAGGCAGGCAGAGAATTCCCTGCTAGCACCTTCTCTGTGCCTGTTCACATTGCTTCGCAGAATCGCTTTTGTGCAGAAAACAGTAACACTTGTTCAGAACGAAAGAAAGCACAGAGCCCCAGATTTGCTGTTGTCCTGGAGAGCTTGCAGAGCACTGGGGAAAGGCAGGCAGAGAATTCCCTGCTAGCACCTTCTCTGTGCCTGTTCACATTGCTTCACAGAATCGCTTTTGTGCAGAAAACAGTAACACTTGTTCAGAACGAAAGAAAGCACAGAGCCCCAGATTTGCTGTTGTCCTGGAGAGCTTGCAGAGCACTGGGGAAAGGCAGGCAGAGAATTCCCTGCTAGCACCTTCTCTGTGCCTGTTCACATTGCTTCGCAGAATCGCTTTTGTGCAGAAAACACTAACACTTGTTCAGAACGAAAGAAAGCACCGAGCTCCAGATTTTATGTTGTCCTAGAGAGCTTGCAGAGCACTGGGGAAAGGCAGGCAGAGAATTCCCTGCTAGCACCTTCTCTGTGCCTGTTCACATTGCTTCGCAGAATCGCTTTTGTGCAGAAAACAGTAACACTTGTTCAGAACGAAACAAAGCACAGAGACCCAGATTTGCTGTTGTCCTGGAGAGCTTGCAGAGCACTGGGGAAAGGCAGGCAGAGAATTCCCTGCTAGCACCTTCTCTGTGCCTGTTCACATTGCTTCGCAGAATCGCTTTTGTGCAGAAAACACTAACACTTGTTCAGAACGAAAGAAAGCACCGAGCTCCAGATTTTATGTTGTCCTGGAGAGCTTGCAGAGCCCTGGGGAAAGGCAGGCAGAGAATTCCCTGCTAGCACCTTCTCTGTGCCTGTTCACATTGCTTCGCAGAATCGCTTTTGTGCAGAAAACAGTAACACTTGTTCAGAACGAAACAAAGCACAGAGACCCAGATTTGCTGTTGTCCTGGAGAGCTTGCAGAGCACTGGGGAAAGGCAGGCAGAGAATTCCCTGCTAGCACCTTCTCTGTGCCTGGGAAGCAGAAGTGTTCACGTTGCTGCGCAGAATCCATTTTTTCCGGAAAACAGTAACATGTGTTCACAACGAAAGAAAGCACAGAGCCCCAGATTTTATGTTGTCCTGGAGAGCTTGCAGAGCACTGGGGAAAGGCAGGCAGAGAATTCCCTGCTAGCACCTTCTCTGTGCCTGGGAAGCAGAAGTGTTCACATTGCTTCGCAGAATCGCTTTTGTGCAGAAAACAGTAACACTTGTTCAGAACGAAAGAAAGCACAGAGCCCCAGACTTTATGTTGTCCTGGAGAGCTTGCAGAGCCCTGGGGAAAGGCAGGCAGAGAATTCCCTGCTAGCACCTTCTCTGTGCCTGGGAAGCAGAAGTGTTCACATTGCTTCGCAGAATCGCTTTTGTGCAGAAAACAGTAACACTTGTTCAGAACGAAAGAAAGCACAGAGCCCCAGATTTTATGTTGTCCTGGAGAGCTTGCAGAGCACTGGGGAAAGGCAGGCAGAGAATTCCCTGCTAGCACCTTCTCTGTGCCTGGGAAGCAGAAGTGTTCACATTGCTTCGCAGAATCGCTTTTGTGCAGAAAACAGTAACACTTGTTCAGAACGAAAGAAAGCACAGAGCCCCAGATTTGCTGTTGTTCTGGAGAGCTTGCAGAGCACTGGGTAAAGGCAGGCATAGAATTCCCTGCTAGCACCTTCTCTGTGCCTGGGAACCAGAAGTGTTCACATTGCTTCGCAGAATCGCTTTTGTGCAGAAAACAGTAACACTTGTTCAGAACGAAAGAAAGCACAGAGCCCCAGATTTTATGTTGTCCTGGAGAGCTTGCAGAGCACTGGGGAAAGGCAGGCATAGAATTCCCTGCTAGCACCTTCTCTGTGCCTGGGAAGCAGAAGTGTTCACATTGCTTCGCAGAATCGCTTTTGTGCAGAAAACAGTAACACTTGTTCAGAACGAAAGAAAGCACAGAGCCCCAGACTTTATGTTGTCCTGGAGAGCTTGCAGAGCCCTGGGGAAAGGCAGGCAGAGAATTCCCTGCTAGCACCTTCTCTGTGCCTGGGAAGCAGAAGTGTTCACATTGCTTCGCAGAATCGCTTTTGTGCAGAAAACAGTAACACTTGTTCAGAACGAAAGAAAGCACAGAGCCCCAGATTTTATGCTGTCCTGGAGAGCTTGCAGAGCACTGGGGAAAGGCAGGCAGAGAATTCCCTGCTATCACCTTCTCTGTGCCTGTTCACATTGCTTCGCAGAATCGCTTTTGTGCAGAAAACAGTAACACTTGTTCAGAACGAAAGAAAGCACAGAGACCCAGATTTGTTGTTGTCCTGAAGAGCTTGCAGAGCACTGGGGAAAGGCAGGCAGAGAATTCCCTGCTAGCACCTTCTCTGTGCCTGGGAAGCAGAAGTGTTCACATTGCTTCGCAGAATCGCTTTTGTGCAGAAAACAGTAACACTTGTTCACAACGAAAGAAAGCACAGAGCCCCAGACTTTATGTTGTCCTGGAGAGCTTGCAGAGCACTGGGGAAAGGCAGGCAGAGAATTCCCTGCTAGCACCTTCTCTGTGCCTGTTCACATTGCTTCGCAGAATCGCTTTTGTGCAGAAAACAGTAACACTTGTTCAGAACGAAAGAAAGCACAGAGCCCCAGATTTGCTGTTGTCCTGGAGAGCTTGCAGAGCACTGGGGAAAGGCAGGCAGAGAATTCCCTGCTAGCACCTTCTCTGTGCCTGTTCACATTGCTTCACAGAATCGCTTTTGTGCAGAAAACAGTAACACTTGTTCAGAACGAAAGAAAGCACAGAGCCCCAGATTTGCTGTTGTCCTGGAGAGCTTGCAGAGCACTGGGGAAAGGCAGGCAGAGAATTCCCTGCTAGCACCTTCTCTGTGCCTGTTCACATTGCTTCGCAGAATCGCTTTTGTGCAGAAAACACTAACACTTGTTCAGAACGAAAGAAAGCACCGAGCTCCAGATTTTATGTTGTCCTAGAGAGCTTGCAGAGCACTGGGGAAAGGCAGGCAGAGAATTCCCTGCTAGCACCTTCTCTGTGCCTGTTCACATTGCTTCGCAGAATCGCTTTTGTGCAGAAAACAGTAACACTTGTTCAGAACGAAACAAAGCACAGAGACCCAGATTTGCTGTTGTCCTGGAGAGCTTGCAGAGCACTGGGGAAAGGCAGGCAGAGAATTCCCTGCTAGCACCTTCTCTGTGCCTGTTCACATTGCTTCGCAGAATCGCTTTTGTGCAGAAAACACTAACACTTGTTCAGAACGAAAGAAAGCACCGAGCTCCAGATTTTATGTTGTCCTGGAGAGCTTGCAGAGCCCTGGGGAAAGGCAGGCAGAGAATTCCCTGCTAGCACCTTCTCTGTGCCTGTTCACATTGCTTCGCAGAATCGCTTTTGTGCAGAAAACAGTAACACTTGTTCAGAACGAAACAAAGCACAGAGACCCAGATTTGCTGTTGTCCTGGAGAGCTTGCAGAGCACTGGGGAAAGGCAGGCAGAGAATTCCCTGCTAGCACCTTCTCTGTGCCTGGGAAGCAGAAGTGTTCACGTTGCTGCGCAGAATCCATTTTTTCCGGAAAACAGTAACATGTGTTCACAACGAAAGAAAGCACAGAGCCCCAGATTTTATGTTGTCCTGGAGAGCTTGCAGAGCACTGGGGAAAGGCAGGCAGAGAATTCCCTGCTAGCACCTTCTCTGTGCCTGGGAAGCAGAAGTGTTCACATTGCTTCGCAGAATCGCTTTTGTGCAGAAAACAGTAACACTTGTTCAGAACGAAAGAAAGCACAGAGCCCCAGACTTTATGTTGTCCTGGAGAGCTTGCAGAGCCCTGGGGAAAGGCAGGCAGAGAATTCCCTGCTAGCACCTTCTCTGTGCCTGGGAAGCAGAAGTGTTCACATTGCTTCGCAGAATCGCTTTTGTGCAGAAAACAGTAACACTTGTTCAGAACGAAAGAAAGCACAGAGCCCCAGATTTTATGTTGTCCTGGAGAGCTTGCAGAGCACTGGGGAAAGGCAGGCAGAGAATTCCCTGCTAGCACCTTCTCTGTGCCTGGGAAGCAGAAGTGTTCACATTGCTTCGCAGAATCGCTTTTGTGCAGAAAACAGTAACACTTGTTCAGAACGAAAGAAAGCACAGAGCCCCAGATTTGCTGTTGTTCTGGAGAGCTTGCAGAGCACTGGGTAAAGGCAGGCATAGAATTCCCTGCTAGCACCTTCTCTGTGCCTGGGAACCAGAAGTGTTCACATTGCTTCGCAGAATCGCTTTTGTGCAGAAAACAGTAACACTTGTTCAGAACGAAAGAAAGCACAGAGCCCCAGATTTTATGTTGTCCTGGAGAGCTTGCAGAGCACTGGGGAAAGGCAGGCATAGAATTCCCTGCTAGCACCTTCTCTGTGCCTGGGAAGCAGAAGTGTTCACATTGCTTCGCAGAATCGCTTTTGTGCAGAAAACAGTAACACTTGTTCAGAACGAAAGAAAGCACAGAGCCCCAGACTTTATGTTGTCCTGGAGAGCTTGCAGAGCCCTGGGGAAAGGCAGGCAGAGAATTCCCTGCTAGCACCTTCTCTGTGCCTGGGAAGCAGAAGTGTTCACATTGCTTCGCAGAATCGCTTTTGTGCAGAAAACAGTAACACTTGTTCAGAACGAAAGAAAGCACAGAGCCCCAGATTTTATGCTGTCCTGGAGAGCTTGCAGAGCACTGGGGAAAGGCAGGCAGAGAATTCCCTGCTATCACCTTCTCTGTGCCTGTTCACATTGCTTCGCAGAATCGCTTTTGTGCAGAAAACAGTAACACTTGTTCAGAACGAAAGAAAGCACAGAGACCCAGATTTGTTGTTGTCCTGAAGAGCTTGCAGAGCACTGGGGAAAGGCAGGCAGAGAATTCCCTGCTAGCACCTTCTCTGTGCCTGGGAAGCAGAAGTGTTCACATTGCTTCGCAGAATCGCTTTTGTGCAGAAAACAGTAACACTTGTTCACAACGAAAGAAAGCACAGAGCCCCAGACTTTATGTTGTCCTGGAGAGCTTGCAGAGCACTGGGGAAAGGCAGGCAGAGAATTCCCTGCTAGCACCTTCTCTGTGCCTGTTCACATTGCTTCGCAGAATCGCTTTTGTGCAGAAAACAGTAACACTTGTTCAGAACGAAAGAAAGCACAGAGCCCCAGATTTGCTGTTGTCCTGGAGAGCTTGCAGAGCACTGGGGAAAGGCAGGCAGAGAATTCCCTGCTAGCACCTTCTCTGTGCCTGTTCACATTGCTTCACAGAATCGCTTTTGTGCAGAAAACAGTAACACTTGTTCAGAACGAAAGAAAGCACAGAGCCCCAGATTTGCTGTTGTCCTGGAGAGCTTGCAGAGCACTGGGGAAAGGCAGGCAGAGAATTCCCTGCTAGCACCTTCTCTGTGCCTGTTCACATTGCTTCGCAGAATCGCTTTTGTGCAGAAAACACTAACACTTGTTCAGAACGAAAGAAAGCACCGAGCTCCAGATTTTATGTTGTCCTAGAGAGCTTGCAGAGCACTGGGGAAAGGCAGGCAGAGAATTCCCTGCTAGCACCTTCTCTGTGCCTGTTCACATTGCTTCGCAGAATCGCTTTTGTGCAGAAAACAGTAACACTTGTTCAGAACGAAAGAAAGCACAGAGCCCCAGATTTTATGTTGTCCTGGAGAGCTTGCAGAGCACTGGGGAAAGGCAGGCAGAGAATTCCCTGCTAGCACCTTCTCTGTGCCTGGGAAGCAGAAGTGTTCACATTGCTTCGCAGAATCGCTTTTGTGCAGAAAACAGTAACACTTGTTCAGAACGAAAGAAAGCACAGAGCCCCAGATTTGCTGTTGTTCTGGAGAGCTTGCAGAGCACTGGGTAAAGGCAGGCATAGAATTCCCTGCTAGCACCTTCTCTGTGCCTGGGAACCAGAAGTGTTCACATTGCTTCGCAGAATCGCTTTTGTGCAGAAAACAGTAACACTTGTTCAGAACGAAAGAAAGCACAGAGCCCCAGATTTTATGTTGTCCTGGAGAGCTTGCAGAGCACTGGGGAAAGGCAGGCATAGAATTCCCTGCTAGCACCTTCTCTGTGCCTGGGAAGCAGAAGTGTTCACATTGCTTCGCAGAATCGCTTTTGTGCAGAAAACAGTAACACTTGTTCAGAACGAAAGAAAGCACAGAGCCCCAGACTTTATGTTGTCCTGGAGAGCTTGCAGAGCCCTGGGGAAAGGCAGGCAGAGAATTCCCTGCTAGCACCTTCTCTGTGCCTGGGAAGCAGAAGTGTTCACATTGCTTCGCAGAATCGCTTTTGTGCAGAAAACAGTAACACTTGTTCAGAACGAAAGAAAGCACAGAGCCCCAGATTTTATGCTGTCCTGGAGAGCTTGCAGAGCACTGGGGAAAGGCAGGCAGAGAATTCCCTGCTATCACCTTCTCTGTGCCTGTTCACATTGCTTCGCAGAATCGCTTTTGTGCAGAAAACAGTAACACTTGTTCAGAACGAAAGAAAGCACAGAGACCCAGATTTGTTGTTGTCCTGAAGAGCTTGCAGAGCACTGGGGAAAGGCAGGCAGAGAATTCCCTGCTAGCACCTTCTCTGTGCCTGGGAAGCAGAAGTGTTCACATTGCTTCGCAGAATCGCTTTTGTGCAGAAAACAGTAACACTTGTTCACAACGAAAGAAAGCACAGAGCCCCAGACTTTATGTTGTCCTGGAGAGCTTGCAGAGCACTGGGGAAAGGCAGGCAGAGAATTCCCTGCTAGCACCTTCTCTGTGCCTGTTCACATTGCTTCGCAGAATCGCTTTTGTGCAGAAAACAGTAACACTTGTTCAGAACGAAAGAAAGCACAGAGCCCCAGATTTGCTGTTGTCCTGGAGAGCTTGCAGAGCACTGGGGAAAGGCAGGCAGAGAATTCCCTGCTAGCACCTTCTCTGTGCCTGTTCACATTGCTTCACAGAATCGCTTTTGTGCAGAAAACAGTAACACTTGTTCAGAACGAAAGAAAGCACAGAGCCCCAGATTTGCTGTTGTCCTGGAGAGCTTGCAGAGCACTGGGGAAAGGCAGGCAGAGAATTCCCTGCTAGCACCTTCTCTGTGCCTGTTCACATTGCTTCGCAGAATCGCTTTTGTGCAGAAAACACTAACACTTGTTCAGAACGAAAGAAAGCACCGAGCTCCAGATTTTATGTTGTCCTAGAGAGCTTGCAGAGCACTGGGGAAAGGCAGGCAGAGAATTCCCTGCTAGCACCTTCTCTGTGCCTGTTCACATTGCTTCGCAGAATCGCTTTTGTGCAGAAAACAGTAACACTTGTTCAGAACGAAACAAAGCACAGAGACCCAGATTTGCTGTTGTCCTGGAGAGCTTGCAGAGCACTGGGGAAAGGCAGGCAGAGAATTCCCTGCTAGCACCTTCTCTGTGCCTGTTCACATTGCTTCGCAGAATCGCTTTTGTGCAGAAAACACTAACACTTGTTCAGAACGAAAGAAAGCACCGAGCTCCAGATTTTATGTTGTCCTGGAGAGCTTGCAGAGCCCTGGGGAAAGGCAGGCAGAGAATTCCCTGCTAGCACCTTCTCTGTGCCTGTTCACATTGCTTCGCAGAATCGCTTTTGTGCAGAAAACAGTAACACTTGTTCAGAACGAAACAAAGCACAGAGACCCAGATTTGCTGTTGTCCTGGAGAGCTTGCAGAGCACTGGGGAAAGGCAGGCAGAGAATTCCCTGCTAGCACCTTCTCTGTGCCTGGGAAGCAGAAGTGTTCACGTTGCTGCGCAGAATCCATTTTTTCCGGAAAACAGTAACATGTGTTCACAACGAAAGAAAGCACAGAGCCCCAGATTTTATGTTGTCCTGGAGAGCTTGCAGAGCACTGGGGAAAGGCAGGCAGAGAATTCCCTGCTAGCACCTTCTCTGTGCCTGGGAAGCAGAAGTGTTCACATTGCTTCGCAGAATCGCTTTTGTGCAGAAAACAGTAACACTTGTTCAGAACGAAAGAAAGCACAGAGCCCCAGACTTTATGTTGTCCTGGAGAGCTTGCAGAGCCCTGGGGAAAGGCAGGCAGAGAATTCCCTGCTAGCACCTTCTCTGTGCCTGGGAAGCAGAAGTGTTCACATTGCTTCGCAGAATCGCTTTTGTGCAGAAAACAGTAACACTTGTTCAGAACGAAAGAAAGCACAGAGCCCCAGATTTTATGTTGTCCTGGAGAGCTTGCAGAGCACTGGGGAAAGGCAGGCAGAGAATTCCCTGCTAGCACCTTCTCTGTGCCTGGGAAGCAGAAGTGTTCACATTGCTTCGCAGAATCGCTTTTGTGCAGAAAACAGTAACACTTGTTCAGAACGAAAGAAAGCACAGAGCCCCAGATTTGCTGTTGTTCTGGAGAGCTTGCAGAGCACTGGGTAAAGGCAGGCATAGAATTCCCTGCTAGCACCTTCTCTGTGCCTGGGAACCAGAAGTGTTCACATTGCTTCGCAGAATCGCTTTTGTGCAGAAAACAGTAACACTTGTTCAGAACGAAAGAAAGCACAGAGCCCCAGATTTTATGTTGTCCTGGAGAGCTTGCAGAGCACTGGGGAAAGGCAGGCATAGAATTCCCTGCTAGCACCTTCTCTGTGCCTGGGAAGCAGAAGTGTTCACATTGCTTCGCAGAATCGCTTTTGTGCAGAAAACAGTAACACTTGTTCAGAACGAAAGAAAGCACAGAGCCCCAGACTTTATGTTGTCCTGGAGAGCTTGCAGAGCCCTGGGGAAAGGCAGGCAGAGAATTCCCTGCTAGCACCTTCTCTGTGCCTGGGAAGCAGAAGTGTTCACATTGCTTCGCAGAATCGCTTTTGTGCAGAAAACAGTAACACTTGTTCAGAACGAAAGAAAGCACAGAGCCCCAGATTTTATGCTGTCCTGGAGAGCTTGCAGAGCACTGGGGAAAGGCAGGCAGAGAATTCCCTGCTATCACCTTCTCTGTGCCTGTTCACATTGCTTCGCAGAATCGCTTTTGTGCAGAAAACAGTAACACTTGTTCAGAACGAAAGAAAGCACAGAGACCCAGATTTGTTGTTGTCCTGAAGAGCTTGCAGAGCACTGGGGAAAGGCAGGCAGAGAATTCCCTGCTAGCACCTTCTCTGTGCCTGGGAAGCAGAAGTGTTCACATTGCTTCGCAGAATCGCTTTTGTGCAGAAAACAGTAACACTTGTTCACAACGAAAGAAAGCACAGAGCCCCAGACTTTATGTTGTCCTGGAGAGCTTGCAGAGCACTGGGGAAAGGCAGGCAGAGAATTCCCTGCTAGCACCTTCTCTGTGCCTGTTCACATTGCTTCGCAGAATCGCTTTTGTGCAGAAAACAGTAACACTTGTTCAGAACGAAAGAAAGCACAGAGCCCCAGATTTGCTGTTGTCCTGGAGAGCTTGCAGAGCACTGGGGAAAGGCAGGCAGAGAATTCCCTGCTAGCACCTTCTCTGTGCCTGTTCACATTGCTTCACAGAATCGCTTTTGTGCAGAAAACAGTAACACTTGTTCAGAACGAAAGAAAGCACAGAGCCCCAGATTTGCTGTTGTCCTGGAGAGCTTGCAGAGCACTGGGGAAAGGCAGGCAGAGAATTCCCTGCTAGCACCTTCTCTGTGCCTGTTCACATTGCTTCGCAGAATCGCTTTTGTGCAGAAAACACTAACACTTGTTCAGAACGAAAGAAAGCACCGAGCTCCAGATTTTATGTTGTCCTAGAGAGCTTGCAGAGCACTGGGGAAAGGCAGGCAGAGAATTCCCTGCTAGCACCTTCTCTGTGCCTGTTCACATTGCTTCGCAGAATCGCTTTTGTGCAGAAAACAGTAACACTTGTTCAGAACGAAACAAAGCACAGAGACCCAGATTTGCTGTTGTCCTGGAGAGCTTGCAGAGCACTGGGGAAAGGCAGGCAGAGAATTCCCTGCTAGCACCTTCTCTGTGCCTGTTCACATTGCTTCGCAGAATCGCTTTTGTGCAGAAAACACTAACACTTGTTCAGAACGAAAGAAAGCACCGAGCTCCAGATTTTATGTTGTCCTGGAGAGCTTGCAGAGCCCTGGGGAAAGGCAGGCAGAGAATTCCCTGCTAGCACCTTCTCTGTGCCTGTTCACATTGCTTCGCAGAATCGCTTTTGTGCAGAAAACAGTAACACTTGTTCAGAACGAAAGAAAGCACAGAGCCCCAGATTTGCTGTTGTCCTGGAGAGCTTGCAGAGCCCTGGGGAAAGGCAGGCAGAGAATTCCCTGCTAGCACCTTCTCTGTGCCTGGGAAGCAGAAGTGTTCACGTTGCTGCGCAGAATCCATTTTTTCCGGAAAACAGTAACATGTGTTCACAACGAAAGAAAGCACAGAGCCCCAGATTTTATGTTGTCCTGGAGAGCTTGCAGAGCACTGGGGAAAGGCAGGCAGAGAATTCCCTGCTAGCACCTTCTCTGTGCCTGGGAAGCAGAAGTGTTCACATTGCTTCGCAGAATCGCTTTTGTGCAGAAAACAGTAACACTTGTTCAGAACGAAAGAAAGCACAGAGCCCCAGACTTTATGTTGTCCTGGAGAGCTTGCAGAGCCCTGGGGAAAGGCAGGCAGAGAATTCCCTGCTAGCACCTTCTCTGTGCCTGGGAAGCAGAAGTGTTCACATTGCTTCGCAGAATCGCTTTTGTGCAGAAAACAGTAACACTTGTTCAGAACGAAAGAAAGCACAGAGCCCCAGATTTTATGTTGTCCTGGAGAGCTTGCAGAGCACTGGGGAAAGGCAGGCAGAGAATTCCCTGCTAGCACCTTCTCTGTGCCTGGGAAGCAGAAGTGTTCACATTGCTTCGCAGAATCGCTTTTGTGCAGAAAACAGTAACACTTGTTCAGAACGAAAGAAAGCACAGAGCCCCAGATTTGCTGTTGTTCTGGAGAGCTTGCAGAGCACTGGGTAAAGGCAGGCATAGAATTCCCTGCTAGCACCTTCTCTGTGCCTGGGAACCAGAAGTGTTCACATTGCTTCGCAGAATCGCTTTTGTGCAGAAAACAGTAACACTTGTTCAGAACGAAAGAAAGCACAGAGCCCCAGATTTTATGTTGTCCTGGAGAGCTTGCAGAGCACTGGGGAAAGGCAGGCATAGAATTCCCTGCTAGCACCTTCTCTGTGCCTGGGAAGCAGAAGTGTTCACATTGCTTCGCAGAATCGCTTTTGTGCAGAAAACAGTAACACTTGTTCAGAACGAAAGAAAGCACAGAGCCCCAGACTTTATGTTGTCCTGGAGAGCTTGCAGAGCCCTGGGGAAAGGCAGGCAGAGAATTCCCTGCTAGCACCTTCTCTGTGCCTGGGAAGCAGAAGTGTTCACATTGCTTCGCAGAATCGCTTTTGTGCAGAAAACAGTAACACTTGTTCAGAACGAAAGAAAGCACAGAGCCCCAGATTTTATGCTGTCCTGGAGAGCTTGCAGAGCACTGGGGAAAGGCAGGCAGAGAATTCCCTGCTAGCACCTTCTCTGTGCCTGGGAAGCAGAAGTGTTCACATTGCTTCGCAGAATCGCTTTTGTGCAGAAAACAGTAACACTTGTTCAGAACGAAAGAAAGCACAGAGCCCCAGACTTTATGTTGTCCTGGAGAGCTTGCAGAGCCCTGGGGAAAGGCAGGCAGAGCATTCCCTGCTAGCACCTTCTCTGTGCCTGGGAAGCAGAAGTGTTCACATTGCTGTGCAGAATCACTTTTGTGCAGAAAACAGTAACACGTGTTCACAACGAAAGAAAGCACAGAGCCCCAGACTTTATGTTGTCCTGGAGAGCTTGCAGAGCAGTGGGGGAAGGCAGGCAGAGAATTCCCTGCTAGCACCTTCTCTGTGCCTGGGAATCAGAAGTGTTCACGTTGCTGCGCAGAATCAATTTTTTCCGGAAAACAGTAACATGTGTTCACAACGAAAGAAAGCACTGAGACCCAGATTTGTTGTTGTCCTGGAGAGCTTGCAGAGCACTGGGGAAAGGCAGGCAGAGAATTCCCTGCTAGCACCTTCTCTGTGCCTGGGAAACAGAAGTGTTCACATTGCTTCGCAGAATCGCTTTTGTGCAGAAAAGACTAAAACTTGTTCAGAACGAAAGAAAGCACAGAGCCCCAGATTTGCTGTTGTCCTGGAGAGCTTGCAGAGCACTGGGGAAAGGCAGGCAGAGAATTCCCTGCTAGCACCTTCTCTGTGCCTGGGAAGCAGAAGTGTTCACATTGCTTCGCAGAATCGCTTTTGTGCAGAAAACACTAAAACTTGTTCAGAACGAAAGAAAGCACAGAGCCCCAGATTTGCTGTTGTCCTGGAGAGCTTGCAGAGCCCTGGGGAAAGGCAGGCAGAGAATTCCCTGCTAGCACCTTCTCTGTGCCTGGGAAACAGAAGTGTTCACATTGCTTCGCAGAATCGCTTTTGTGCAGAAAACAGTAACACTTGTTCAGAACGAAAGAAAGCACAGAGCCCCAGATTTTATGCTGTCCTGGAGAGCTTGCAGAGCACTGGGGAAAGGCAGGCAGAGAATTCCCTGCTAGCACCTTCTCTGTGCCTGGGAAGCAGAAGTGTTCACATTGCTTCGCAGAATCGCTTTTGTGCAGAAAACACTAACACTTGTTCAGAACGAAAGAAAGCACAGAGCCCCAGATTTTATGTTGTCCTGGAGAGCTTGCAGAGCCCTGGGGAAAGGCAGGCAGAGAATTCCCTGCTAGCACCTTCTCTGTGCCTGGGAAGCAGAAGTGTTCACGTTGCTGCGCAGAATCGATTTTTTCCGGAAAACAGTAACATGTGTTCACAACGAAAGAAAGCACAGAGCCCCAGATTTTATGTTGTCCTGGAGAGCTTGCAGAGCACTGGGGAAAGGCAGGCATAGAATTCCCTGCTAGCACCTTCTCTGTGCCTGGGAAGCAGAAGTGTTCACATTGCTTCGCAGAATCGCTTTTGTGCAGAAAACACTAACACTTGTTCAGAACGAAAGAAAGCACAGAGCCCCAGATTTGCTGTTGTCCTGGAGAGCTTGCAGAGCCCTGGGGAAAGGCAGGCAGAGAATTCCCTGCTAGCACCTTCTCTGTGCCTGGGAAGCAGAAGTGTTCACATTGCTTCGCAGAATCGCTTTTGTGCAGAAAACAGTAACACTTGTTCAGAACGAAAGAAAGCACAGAGCCCCAGATTTTATGCTGTCCTGGAGAGCTTGCAGAGCACTGGGGAAAGGCAGGCAGAGAATTCCCTGCTAGCACCTTCTCTGTGCCTGGGAAGCAGAAGTGTTCACATTGCTTCGCAGAATCGCTTTTGTGCAGAAAACACTAACACTTGTTCAGAACGAAAGAAAGCACAGAGCCCCAGATTTTATGTTGTCCTGGAGAGCTTGCAGAGCACTGGGGAAAGGCAGGCATAGAATTCCCTGCTAGCACCTTCTCTGTGCCTGGGAAGCAGAAGTGTTCACATTGCTTCGCAGAATCGCTTTTGTGCAGAAAACAGTAACACTTGTTCAGAACGAAAGAAAGCACAGAGCCCCAGACTTTATGTTGTCCTGGAGAGCTTGCAGAGCCCTGGGGAAAGGCAGGCAGAGAATTCCCTGCTAGCACCTTCTCTGTGCCTGTTCACATTGCTTCGCAGAATCGCTTTTGTGCAGAAAACAGTAACACTTGTTCAGAACGAAAGAAAGCACAGAGCCCCAGATTTGCTGTTGTTCTGGAGAGCTTGCAGAGCACTGGGGAAAGGCAGGCATAGAATTCCCTGCTAGCACCTTCTCTGTGCCTGGGAACCAGAAGTGTTCACATTGCTTCGCAGAATCGCTTTTGTGCAGAAAACAGTAACACTTGTTCAGAACGAAAGAAAGCACAGAGCCCCAGATTTTATGTTGTCCTGGAGAGCTTGCAGAGCCCTGGGGAAAGGCAGGCATAGAATTCCCTGCTAGCACCTTCTCTGTGCCTGGGAAGCAGAAGTGTTCACATTGCCTCGCAGAATCGCTTTTGTGCAGAAAACAGTAACACTTGTTCAGAACGAAAGAAAGCACAGAGCCCCAGACTTTATGTTGTCCTGGAGAGCTTGCAGAGCCCTGGGGAAAGGCAGGCAGAGAATTCCCTGCTAGCACCTTCTCTGTGCCTGGGAAGCAGAAGTGTTCACATTGCTTCGCAGAATCGCTTTTGTGCAGAAAACAGTAACACTTGTTCAGAACGAAAGAAAGCACAGAGCCCCAGATTTTATGTTGTCCTGGAGAGCTTGCAGAGCACTGGGGAAAGGCAGGCATAGAATTCCCTGCTAGCACCTTCTCTGTGCCTGGGAAGCAGAAGTGTTCACATTGCTTCGCAGAATCGCTTTTGTGCAGAAAACAGTAACACTTGTTCAGAACGAAAGAAAGCACAGAGCCCCAGACTTTATGTTGTCCTGGAGAGCTTGCAGAGCCCTGGGGAAAGGCAGGCAGAGAATTCCCTGCTAGCACCTTCTCTGTGCCTGGGAAGCAGAAGTGTTCACATTGCTTCGCAGAATCGCTTTTGTGCAGAAAACAGTAACACTTGTTCAGAACGAAAGAAAGCACAGAGCCCCAGATTTTATGCTGTCCTGGAGAGCTTGCAGAGCACTGGGGAAAGGCAGGCAGAGAAGTCCCTGCTAGCACCTTCTCTGTGCCTGGGAAGCAGAAGTGTTCACATTGCTTCGCAGAATCGCTTTTGTGCAGAAAACACTAAAACTTGTTCAGAACGAAAGAAAGCACAGAGCCCCAGATTTGCTGTTGTTCTGGAGAGCTTGCAGAGCACTGGGGAAAGGCAGGCATAGAATTCCCTGCTAGCACCTTCTCTGTGCCTGGGAAGCAGAAGTGTTCACATTGCTTCGCAGAATCGCTTTTGTGCAGAAAACAGTAACACTTGTTCAGAATGAAAGAAAGCACAGAGCCCCAGACTTTATGTTGTCCTGGAGAGCTTGCAGAGCACTGGGGAAAGGCAGGCAGAGCATTCCCTGCTAGCACCTTCTCTGTGCCTGTTCACATTGCTTCGCAGAATCGCTTTTGTGCAGAAAACACTAACACTTGTTCAGAACGAAAGAAAGCACAGAGCCCCAGATTTGCTGTTGTCCTGGAGAGCTTGCAGAGCACTGGGGAAAGGCAGGCAGAGAATTCCCTGCTAGCACCTTCTCTGTGCCTGGGAAGCAGAATTGTTCACATTGCTTCGCAGAATCGCTTTTGTGCAGAAAACACTAAAACTTGTTCAGAACGAAAGAAAGCACAGAGCCCCAGATTTGCTGTTGTCCTGGAGAGCTTGCAGAGCACTGGGGAAAGGCAGGCATAGAATTCCCTGCTAGCACCTTCTCTGTGCCTGGGAAGCAGAAGTGTTCACATTGCCTCGCAGAATCGCTTTTGTGCAGAAAACAGTAACACTTGTTCAGAACGAAAGAAAGCACAGAGCCCCAGACTTTATGTTGTCCTGGAGAGCTTGCAGAGCCCTGGGGAAAGGCAGGCAGAGAATTCCCTGCTAGCACCTTCTCTGTGCCTGGGAAGCAGAAGTGTTCACATTGCTTCGCAGAATCGCTTTTGTGCAGAAAACAGTAACACTTGTTCAGAACGAAAGAAAGCACAGAGCCCCAGATTTTATGTTGTCCTGGAGAGCTTGCAGAGCACTGGGGAAAGGCAGGCATAGAATTCCCTGCTAGCACCTTCTCTGTGCCTGGGAAGCAGAAGTGTTCACATTGCTTCGCAGAATCGCTTTTGTGCAGAAAACAGTAACACTTGTTCAGAACGAAAGAAAGCACAGAGCCCCAGACTTTATGTTGTCCTGGAGAGCTTGCAGAGCCCTGGGGAAAGGCAGGCAGAGAATTCCCTGCTAGCACCTTCTCTGTGCCTGGGAAGCAGAAGTGTTCACATTGCTTCGCAGAATCGCTTTTGTGCAGAAAACAGTAACACTTGTTCAGAACGAAAGAAAGCACAGAGCCCCAGATTTTATGCTGTCCTGGAGAGCTTGCAGAGCACTGGGGAAAGGCAGGCAGAGAAGTCCCTGCTAGCACCTTCTCTGTGCCTGGGAAGCAGAAGTGTTCACATTGCTTCGCAGAATCGCTTTTGTGCAGAAAACACTAAAACTTGTTCAGAACGAAAGAAAGCACAGAGCCCCAGATTTGCTGTTGTTCTGGAGAGCTTGCAGAGCACTGGGGAAAGGCAGGCATAGAATTCCCTGCTAGCACCTTCTCTGTGCCTGGGAAGCAGAAGTGTTCACATTGCTTCGCAGAATCGCTTTTGTGCAGAAAACAGTAACACTTGTTCAGAATGAAAGAAAGCACAGAGCCCCAGACTTTATGTTGTCCTGGAGAGCTTGCAGAGCACTGGGGAAAGGCAGGCAGAGCATTCCCTGCTAGCACCTTCTCTGTGCCTGTTCACATTGCTTCGCAGAATCGCTTTTGTGCAGAAAACACTAACACTTGTTCAGAACGAAAGAAAGCACAGAGCCCCAGATTTGCTGTTGTCCTGGAGAGCTTGCAGAGCACTGGGGAAAGGCAGGCAGAGAATTCCCTGCTAGCACCTTCTCTGTGCCTGGGAAGCAGAATTGTTCACATTGCTTCGCAGAATCGCTTTTGTGCAGAAAACACTAAAACTTGTTCAGAACGAAAGAAAGCACAGAGCCCCAGATTTGCTGTTGTCCTGGAGAGCTTGCAGAGCACTGGGGAAAGGCAGGCATAGAATTCCCTGCTAGCATCTTCTCTGTGCCTGGGAAGCAGAAGTGTTCACATTGCTTCGCAGAATCGCTTTTGTGCAGAAAACAGTAACACTTGTTCAGAACGAAAGAAAGCACAGAGCCCCAGATTTTATGTTGTCCTGGAGAGCTTGCAGAGCACTGGGGAAAGGCAGGCAGAGAATTCCCTGCTAGCACCTTCTCTGTGCCTGGGAAGCAGAAGTGTTCACGTTGCTGCGCAGAATCGATTTTTTTCAGAAAACAGTAACACGTGTTCACAACGAAAGAAAGCACTGAGACCCAGATTTGTTGTTGTCCTGGAGAGCTTGCAGAGCACTGGGGAAAGGCAGGCATAGAATTCCCTGCTAGCACCTTCTCTGTGCCTGAGAAGCAGAAGTGTTCACATTGCTTCGCAGAATTGCTTTTGTGCAGAAAACACTAAAACTTGTTCAGAACGAAAGAAAGCACAGAGCCCCAGATTTGCTGTTGTCCTGGAGAGCTTGCAGAGCACTGGGGAAAGGCAGGCAGAGAATTCCCTGCTAGCACCTTCTCTGTGCCTGGGAAGCAGAAGTGTTCACATTGCTTCGCAGAATCGCTTTTGTGCAGAAAACACTAAAACTTGTTCAGAACGAAAGAAAGCACAGAGCCCCAGATTTGCTGTTGTCCTGGAGAGCTTGCAGAGCACTGGGGAAAGGCAGGCATAGAATTCCCTGCTAGCACCTTCTCTGTGCCTGGGAAGCAGAAGTGTTCACATTGCTTCGCAGAATCGCTTTTGTGCAGAAAAGACTAAAACTTGTTCAGAACGAAAGAAAGCACAGAGCCCCAGATTTGCTGTTGTCCTGGAGAGCTTGCAGAGCCCTGGGGAAAGGCAGGCAGAGAATTCCCTGCTAGCACCTTCTCTGTGCCTGGGAAGCAGAAGTGTTCACGTTGCTGCGCAGAATCCATTTTTTCCGGAAAACAGTAACATGTGTTCACAACGAAAGAAAGCACAGAGCCCCAGATTTTATGTTGTCCTGGAGAGCTTGCAGAGCACTGGGGAAAGGCAGGCAGAGAATTCCCTGCTAGCACCTTCTCTGTGCCTGGGAAACAGAAGTGTTCACATTGCTTCGCAGAATCGCTTTTGTGCAGAAAACAGTAACACTTGTTCAGAACGAAAGAAAGCACAGAGCCCCAGACTTTATGTTGTCCTGGAGAGCTTGCAGAGCCCTGGGGAAAGGCAGGCAGAGAATTCCCTGCTAGCACCTTCTCTGTGCCTGGGAAGCAGAAGTGTTCACATTGCTTCGCAGAATCGCTTTTGTGCAGAAAACAGTAACACTTGTTCAGAACGAAAGAAAGCACAGAGCCCCAGATTTTATGTTGTCCTGGAGAGCTTGCAGAGCACTGGGGAAAGGCAGGCAGAGAATTCCCTGCTAGCACCTTCTCTGTGCCTGGGAAGCAGAAGTGTTCACATTGCTTCGCAGAATCGCTTTTGTGCAGAAAACAGTAACACTTGTTCAGAACGAAAGAAAGCACAGAGCCCCAGATTTGCTGTTGTTCTGGAGAGCTTGCAGAGCACTGGGTAAAGGCAGGCATAGAATTCCCTGCTAGCACCTTCTCTGTGCCTGGGAACCAGAAGTGTTCACATTGCTTCGCAGAATCGCTTTTGTGCAGAAAACAGTAACACTTGTTCAGAACGAAAGAAAGCACAGAGCCCCAGATTTTATGTTGTCCTGGAGAGCTTGCAGAGCACTGGGGAAAGGCAGGCATAGAATTCCCTGCTAGCACCTTCTCTGTGCCTGGGAAGCAGAAGTGTTCACATTGCTTCGCAGAATCGCTTTTGTGCAGAAAACAGTAACACTTGTTCAGAACGAAAGAAAGCACAGAGCCCCAGACTTTATGTTGTCCTGGAGAGCTTGCAGAGCCCTGGGGAAAGGCAGGCAGAGAATTCCCTGCTAGCACCTTCTCTGTGCCTGGGAAGCAGAAGTGTTCACATTGCTTCGCAGAATCGCTTTTGTGCAGAAAACAGTAACACTTGTTCAGAACGAAAGAAAGCACAGAGCCCCAGATTTTATGCTGTCCTGGAGAGCTTGCAGAGCACTGGGGAAAGGCAGGCAGAGAATTCCCTGCTAGCACCTTCTCTGTGCCTGGGAAGCAGAAGTGTTCACATTGCTTCGCAGAATCGCTTTTGTGCAGAAAACAGTAACACTTGTTCAGAACGAAAGAAAGCACAGAGCCCCAGACTTTATGTTGTCCTGGAGAGCTTGCAGAGCCCTGGGGAAAGGCAGGCAGAGCATTCCCTGCTAGCACCTTCTCTGTGCCTGGGAAGCAGAAGTGTTCACATTGCTGTGCAGAATCACTTTTGTGCAGAAAACAGTAACACGTGTTCACAACGAAAGAAAGCACAGAGCCCCAGACTTTATGTTGTCCTGGAGAGCTTGCAGAGCAGTGGGGGAAGGCAGGCAGAGAATTCCCTGCTAGCACCTTCTCTGTGCCTGGGAATCAGAAGTGTTCACGTTGCTGCGCAGAATCAATTTTTTCCGGAAAACAGTAACATGTGTTCACAACGAAAGAAAGCACTGAGACCCAGATTTGTTGTTGTCCTGGAGAGCTTGCAGAGCACTGGGGAAAGGCAGGCAGAGAATTCCCTGCTAGCACCTTCTCTGTGCCTGGGAAACAGAAGTGTTCACATTGCTTCGCAGAATCGCTTTTGTGCAGAAAAGACTAAAACTTGTTCAGAACGAAAGAAAGCACAGAGCCCCAGATTTGCTGTTGTCCTGGAGAGCTTGCAGAGCACTGGGGAAAGGCAGGCAGAGAATTCCCTGCTAGCACCTTCTCTGTGCCTGGGAAGCAGAAGTGTTCACATTGCTTCGCAGAATCGCTTTTGTGCAGAAAACACTAAAACTTGTTCAGAACGAAAGAAAGCACAGAGCCCCAGATTTGCTGTTGTCCTGGAGAGCTTGCAGAGCCCTGGGGAAAGGCAGGCAGAGAATTCCCTGCTAGCACCTTCTCTGTGCCTGGGAAACAGAAGTGTTCACATTGCTTCGCAGAATCGCTTTTGTGCAGAAAACAGTAACACTTGTTCAGAACGAAAGAAAGCACAGAGCCCCAGATTTTATGCTGTCCTGGAGAGCTTGCAGAGCACTGGGGAAAGGCAGGCAGAGAATTCCCTGCTAGCACCTTCTCTGTGCCTGGGAAGCAGAAGTGTTCACATTGCTTCGCAGAATCGCTTTTGTGCAGAAAACACTAACACTTGTTCAGAACGAAAGAAAGCACAGAGCCCCAGATTTTATGTTGTCCTGGAGAGCTTGCAGAGCCCTGGGGAAAGGCAGGCAGAGAATTCCCTGCTAGCACCTTCTCTGTGCCTGGGAAGCAGAAGTGTTCACGTTGCTGCGCAGAATCGATTTTTTCCGGAAAACAGTAACATGTGTTCACAACGAAAGAAAGCACAGAGCCCCAGATTTTATGTTGTCCTGGAGAGCTTGCAGAGCACTGGGGAAAGGCAGGCATAGAATTCCCTGCTAGCACCTTCTCTGTGCCTGGGAAGCAGAAGTGTTCACATTGCTTCGCAGAATCGCTTTTGTGCAGAAAACACTAACACTTGTTCAGAACGAAAGAAAGCACAGAGCCCCAGATTTGCTGTTGTCCTGGAGAGCTTGCAGAGCCCTGGGGAAAGGCAGGCAGAGAATTCCCTGCTAGCACCTTCTCTGTGCCTGGGAAGCAGAAGTGTTCACATTGCTTCGCAGAATCGCTTTTGTGCAGAAAACACTAACACTTGTTCAGAACGAAAGAAAGCACAGAGCCCCAGATTTTATGCTGTCCTGGAGAGCTTGCAGAGCACTGGGGAAAGGCAGGCAGAGAATTCCCTGCTAGCACCTTCTCTGTGCCTGGGAAGCAGAAGTGTTCACATTGCTTCGCAGAATCGCTTTTGTGCAGAAAACACTAACACTTGTTCAGAACGAAAGAAAGCACAGAGCCCCAGATTTTATGTTGTCCTGGAGAGCTTGCAGAGCACTGGGGAAAGGCAGGCATAGAATTCCCTGCTAGCACCTTCTCTGTGCCTGGGAAGCAGAAGTGTTCACATTGCTTCGCAGAATCGCTTTTGTGCAGAAAACAGTAACACTTGTTCAGAACGAAAGAAAGCACAGAGCCCCAGACTTTATGTTGTCCTGGAGAGCTTGCAGAGCCCTGGGGAAAGGCAGGCAGAGAATTCCCTGCTAGCACCTTCTCTGTGCCTGGGAAGCAGAAGTGTTCACATTGCTTCGCAGAATCGCTTTTGTGCAGAAAACAGTAACACTTGTTCAGAACGAAAGAAAGCACAGAGCCCCAGATTTTATGCTGTCCTGGAGAGCTTGCAGAGCACTGGGGAAAGGCAGGCAGAGAATTCCCTGCTAGCACCTTCTCTGTGCCTGGGAAGCAGAAGTGTTCACATTGCTTCGCAGAATCGCTTTTGTGCAGAAAAGACTAAAACTTGTTCAGAACGAAAGAAAGCACAGAGCCCCAGACTTTATGTTGTCCTGGAGAGCTTGCAGAGCCCTGGGGAAAGGCAGGCAGAGCATTCCCTGCTAGCACCTTCTCTGTGCCTGGGAAGCAGAAGTGTTCACATTGCTCTGCAGAATCACTTTTGTGCAGAAAACAGTAACACGTGTTCACAACGAAAGAAAGCACAGAGCCCCAGATTTGCTGTTGTCCTGGAGAGCTTGCAGAGCCCTGGGGAAAGGCAGGCAGAGAATTCCCTGCTAGCACCTTCTCTGTGCCTGGGAAACAGAAGTGTTCACATTGCTTCGCAGAATCGCTTTTGTGCAGAAAACAGTAACACTTGTTCAGAACGAAAGAAAGCACAGAGCCCCAGATTTTATGCTGTCCTGGAGAGCTTGCAGAGCACTGGGGAAAGGCAGGCAGAGAATTCCCTGCTAGCACCTTCTCTGTGCCTGGGAAGCAGAAGTGTTCACATTGCTTCGCAGAATCGCTTTTGTGCAGAAAACACTAACACTTGTTCAGAACGAAAGAAAGCACAGAGCCCCAGATTTTATGTTGTCCTGGAGAGCTTGCAGAGCAGTGGGGGAAGGCAGGCAGAGAATTCCCTGCTAGCACCTTCTCTGTGCCTGGGAATCAGAAGTGTTCACGTTGCTGCGCAGAATCGATTTTTTCCGGAAAACAGTAACATGTGTTCACAACGAAAGAAAGCACAGAGCCCCAGATTTTATGTTGTCCTGGAGAGCTTGCAGAGCACTGGGGAAAGGCAGGCATAGAATTCCCTGCTAGCACCTTCTCTGTGCCTGGGAAGCAGAAGTGTTCACATTGCTTCGCAGAATCGCTTTTGTGCAGAAAACAGTAACACTTGTTCAGAACGAAAGAAAGCACAGAGCCCCAGACTTTATGTTGTCCTGGAGAGCTTGCAGAGCCCTGGGGAAAGGCAGGCAGAGAATTCCCTGCTAGCACCTTCTCTGTGCCTGGGAAGCAGAAGTGTTCACATTGCTTCGCAGAATCGCTTTTGTGCAGAAAACAGTAACACTTGTTCAGAACGAAAGAAAGCACAGAGCCCCAGATTTTATGCTGTCCTGGAGAGCTTGCAGAGCCCTGGGGAAAGGCAGGCAGAGAATTCCCTGCTAGCACCTTCTCTGTGCCTGGGAAGCAGAAGTGTTCACATTGCTTCGCAGAATCGCTTTTGTGCAGAAAACAGTAACACTTGTTCAGAACGAAAGAAAGCACAGAGCCCCAGACTTTATGTTGTCCTGGAGAGCTTGCAGAGCCCTGGGGAAAGGCAGGCAGAGCATTCCCTGCTAGCACCTTCTCTGTGCCTGGGAAGCAGAAGTGTTCACATTGCTGTGCAGAATCACTTTTGTGCAGAAAACAGTAACACGTGTTCACAACGAAAGAAAGCACAGAGCCCCAGACTTTATGTTGTCCTGGAGAGCTTGCAGAGCAGTGGGGGAAGGCAGGCAGAGAATTCCCTGCTAGCACCTTCTCTGTGCCTGGGAATCAGAAGTGTTCACGTTGCTGCGCAGAATCAATTTTTTCCGGAAAACAGTAACATGTGTTCACAACGAAAGAAAGCACAGAGCCCCAGATTTTATGTTGTCCTGGAGAGCTTGCAGAGCACTGGGGAAAGGCAGGCATAGAATTCCCTGCTAGCACCTTCTCTGTGCCTGGGAAGCAGAAGTGTTCACATTGCTTCGCAGAATCGCTTTTGTGCAGAAAACAGTAACACTTGTTCAGAACGAAAGAAAGCACAGAGCCCCAGACTTTATGTTGTCCTGGAGAGCTTGCAGAGCCCTGGGGAAAGGCAGGCAGAGAATTCCCTGCTAGCACCTTCTCTGTGCCTGGGAAGCAGAAGTGTTCACATTGCTGTGCAGAATCACTTTTGTGCAGAAAACAGTAACACGTGTTCACAACGAAAGAAAGCACAGAGCCCCAGACTTTATGTTGTCCTGGAGAGCTTGCAGAGCAGTGGGGGAAGGCAGGCAGAGAATTCCCTGCTAGCACCTTCTCTGTGCCTGGGAATCAGAAGTGTTCACGTTGCTGCGCAGAATCGATTTTTTCCGGAAAACAGTAACATGTGTTCACAACGAAAGAAAGCACAGAGCCCCAGATTTTATGTTGTCCTGGAGAGCTTGCAGAGCACTGGGGAAAGGCAGGCATAGAATTCCCTGCTAGCACCTTCTCTGTGCCTGGGAAGCAGAAGTGTTCACATTGCTTCGCAGAATCGCTTTTGTGCAGAAAACAGTAACACTTGTTCAGAACGAAAGAAAGCACAGAGCCCCAGACTTTATGTTGTCCTGGAGAGCTTGCAGAGCCCTGGGGAAAGGCAGGCAGAGAATTCCCTGCTAGCACCTTCTCTGTGCCTGGGAAGCAGAAGTGTTCACATTGCTTCGCAGAATCGCTTTTGTGCAGAAAACAGTAACACTTGTTCAGAACGAAAGAAAGCACAGAGCCCCAGATTTTATGCTGTCCTGGAGAGCTTGCAGAGCCCTGGGGAAAGGCAGGCAGAGAATTCCCTGCTAGCACCTTCTCTGTGCCTGGGAAGCAGAAGTGTTCACATTGCTTCGCAGAATCGCTTTTGTGCAGAAAACAGTAACACTTGTTCAGAACGAAAGAAAGCACAGAGCCCCAGACTTTATGTTGTCCTGGAGAGCTTGCAGAGCCCTGGGGAAAGGCAGGCAGAGCATTCCCTGCTAGCACCTTCTCTGTGCCTGGGAAGCAGAAGTGTTCACATTGCTGTGCAGAATCACTTTTGTGCAGAAAACAGTAACACGTGTTCACAACGAAAGAAAGCACAGAGCCCCAGACTTTATGTTGTCCTGGAGAGCTTGCAGAGCAGTGGGGGAAGGCAGGCAGAGAATTCCCTGCTAGCACCTTCTCTGTGCCTGGGAATCAGAAGTGTTCACGTTGCTGCGCAGAATCAATTTTTTCCGGAAAACAGTAACATGTGTTCACAACGAAAGAAAGCACTGAGACCCAGATTTGTTGTTGTCCTGGAGAGCTTGCAGAGCACTGGGGAAAGGCAGGCAGAGAATTCCCTGCTAGCACCTTCTCTGTGCCTGGGAAACAGAAGTGTTCACATTGCTTCGCAGAATCGCTTTTGTGCAGAAAACACTAAAACTTGTTCAGAACGAAAGAAAGCACAGAGCCCCAGATTTTCTGTTGTCCTGGAGAGCTTGCAGAGCACTGGGGAAAGGCAGGCAGAGAATTCCCTGCTAGCACCTTCTCTGTGCCTGGGAAGCAGAAGTGTTCACATTGCTTCGCAGAATCGCTTTTGTGCAGAAAACAGTAACACTTGTTCAGAACGAAAGAAAGCACAGAGCCCCAGATTTGCTGTTGTTCTGGAGAGCTTGCAGAGCACTGGGGAAAGGCAGGCATAGAATTCCCTGCTAGCACCTTCTCTGTGCCTGGGAAGCAGAAGTGTTCACATTGCTTCGCAGAATCGCTTTTGTGCAGAAAACAGTAACACTTGTTCAGAATGAAAGAAAGCACAGAGCCCCAGACTTTATGTTGTCCTGGAGAGCTTGCAGAGCACTGGGGAAAGGCAGGCAGAGCATTCCCTGCTAGCACCTTCTCTGTGCCTGTTCACATTGCTTCGCAGAATCGCTTTTGTGCAGAAAACACTAACACTTGTTCAGAACGAAAGAAAGCACAGAGCCCCAGATTTGCTGTTGTCCTGGAGAGCTTGCAGAGCACTGGGGAAAGGCAGGCAGAGAATTCCCTGCTAGCACCTTCTCTGTGCCTGGGAAGCAGAAGTGTTCACATTGCTTCGCAGAATCGCTTTTGTGCAGAAAACACTAAAACTTGTTCAGAACGAAAGAAAGCACAGAGCCCCAGATTTGCTGTTGTCGTGGAGAGCTTGCAGAGCACTGGGGAAAGGCAGGCATAGAATTCCCTGCTAGCATCTTCTCTGTGCCTGGGAAGCAGAAGTGTTCACATTGCTTCGCAGAATCGCTTTTGTGCAGAAAACAGTAACACTTGTTCAGAACGAAAGAAAGCACAGAGCCCCAGATTTTATGTTGTCCTGGAGAGCTTGCAGAGCACTGGGGAAAGGCAGGCAGAGAATTCCCTGATAGCACCTTCTCTGTGCCTGGGAAGCAGAAGTGTTCACGTTGCTGCGCAGAATCGATTTTTTTCAGAAAACAGTAACACGTGTTCACAACGAAAGAAAGCACTGAGACCCAGATTTGTTGTTGTCCTGGAGAGCTTGCAGAGCACTGGGGAAAGGCAGGCATAGAATTCCCTGCTAGCACCTTCTCTGTGCCTGGGAAGCAGAAGTGTTCACATTGCTTCGCAGAATCGCTTTTGTGCAGAAAACACTAAAACTTGTTCAGAACGAAAGAAAGCACAGAGCCCCAGATTTGCTGTTGTCCTGGAGAGCTTGCAGAGCACTGGGGAAAGGCAGGCAGAGAATTCCCTGCTAGCACCTTCTCTGTGCCTGGGAAGCAGAAGTGTTCACATTGCTTCGCAGAATCGCTTTTGTGCAGAAAACACTAAAACTTGTTCAGAACGAAAGAAAGCACAGAGCCCCAGATTTGCTGTTGTCCTGGAGAGCTTGCAGAGCACTGGGGAAAGGCAGGCATAGAATTCCCTGCTAGCACCTTCTCTGTGCCTGGGAAGCAGAAGTGTTCACATTGCTTCGCAGAATCGCTTTTGTGCAGAAAAGACTAAAACTTGTTCAGAACGAAAGAAAGCACAGAGCCCCAGATTTGCTGTTGTCCTGGAGAGCTTGCAGAGCACTGGGGAAAGGCAGGCATAGAATTCCCTGCTAGCACCTTCTCTGTGCCTGGGAACCAGAAGTGTTCACATTGCTTCGCAGAATCGCTTTTGTGCAGAAAACAGTAACACTTGTTCAGAACGAAAGAAAGCACAGAGCCCCAGATTTTATGTTGTCCTGGAGAGCTTGCAGAGCACTGGGGAAAGGCAGGCATAGAATTCCCTGCTAGCACCTTCTCTGTGCCTGGGAAGCAGAAGTGTTCACATTGCTTCGCAGAATCGCTTTTGTGGAGAAAACACTAAAACTTGTTCAGAACGAAAGAAAGCACAGAGCCCCAGATTTGCTGTTGTCCTGGAGAGCTTGCAGAGCCCTGGGGAAAGGCAGGCAGAGAATTCCCTGCTAGCACCTTCTCTGTGCCTGGGAAGCAGAAGTGTTCACATTGCTTCGCAGAATCGCTTTTGTGCAGAAAACACTAACACTTGTTCAGAACGAAAGAAAGCACAGAGCCCCAGATTTTATGTTGTCCTGGAGAGCTTGCAGAGCAGTGGGGGAAGGCAGGCAGAGAATTCCCTGCTAGCACCTTCTCTGTGCCTGGGAAGCAGAAGTGTTCACGTTGCTGCGCAGAATCGATTTTTTCCGGAAAACAGTAACATGTGTTCACAACGAAAGAAAGCACAGAGCCCCAGATTTTATGTTGTCCTGGAGAGCTTGCAGAGCACTGGGGAAAGGCAGGCATAGAATTCCCTGCTAGCACCTTCTCTGTGCCTGGGAAGCAGAAGTGTTCACATTGCTTCGCAGAATCGCTTTTGTGCAGAAAACAGTAACACTTGTTCAGAACGAAAGAAAGCACAGAGCCCCAGACTTTATGTTGTCCTGGAGAGCTTGCAGAGCCCTGGGGAAAGGCAGGCAGAGAATTCCCTGCTAGCACCTTCTCTGTGCCTGGGAAGCAGAAGTGTTCACATTGCTTCGCAGAATCGCTTTTGTGCAGAAAACAGTAACACTTGTTCAGAACGAAAGAAAGCACAGAGCCCCAGATTTTATGCTGTCCTGGAGAGCTTGCAGAGCACTGGGGAAAGGCAGGCAGAGAATTCCCTGCTAGCACCTTCTCTGTGCCTGGGAAGCAGAAGTGTTCACATTGCTTCGCAGAATCGCTTTTGTGCAGAAAACAGTAACACTTGTTCAGAACGAAAGAAAGCACAGAGCCCCAGACTTTATGTTGTCCTGGAGAGCTTGCAGAGCCCTGGGGAAAGGCAGGCAGAGCATTCCCTGCTAGCACCTTCTCTGTGCCTGGGAAGCAGAAGTGTTCACATTGCTGTGCAGAATCACTTTTGTGCAGAAAACAGTAACACGTGTTCACAACGAAAGAAAGCACAGAGCCCCAGACTTTATGTTGTCCTGGAGAGCTTGCAGAGCAGTGGGGGAAGGCAGGCAGAGAATTCCCTGCTAGCACCTTCTCTGTGCCTGGGAATCAGAAGTGTTCACGTTGCTGCGCAGAATCAATTTTTTCCGGAAAACAGTAACATGTGTTCACAACGAAAGAAAGCACTGAGACCCAGATTTGTTGTTGTCCTGGAGAGCTTGCAGAGCACTGGGGAAAGGCAGGCAGAGAATTCCCTGCTAGCACCTTCTCTGTGCCTGGGAAACAGAAGTGTTCACATTGCTTCGCAGAATCGCTTTTGTGCAGAAAAGACTAAAACTTGTTCAGAACGAAAGAAAGCACAGAGCCCCAGATTTGCTGTTGTCCTGGAGAGCTTGCAGAGCACTGGGGAAAGGCAGGCAGAGAATTCCCTGCTAGCACCTTCTCTGTGCCTGGGAAGCAGAAGTGTTCACATTGCTTCGCAGAATCGCTTTTGTGCAGAAAACACTAAAACTTGTTCAGAACGAAAGAAAGCACAGAGCCCCAGATTTGCTGTTGTCCTGGAGAGCTTGCAGAGCCCTGGGGAAAGGCAGGCAGAGAATTCCCTGCTAGCACCTTCTCTGTGCCTGGGAAACAGAAGTGTTCACATTGCTTCGCAGAATCGCTTTTGTGCAGAAAACAGTAACACTTGTTCAGAACGAAAGAAAGCACAGAGCCCCAGATTTTATGCTGTCCTGGAGAGCTTGCAGAGCACTGGGGAAAGGCAGGCAGAGAATTCCCTGCTAGCACCTTCTCTGTGCCTGGGAAGCAGAAGTGTTCACATTGCTTCGCAGAATCGCTTTTGTGCAGAAAACACTAACACTTGTTCAGAACGAAAGAAAGCACAGAGCCCCAGATTTTATGTTGTCCTGGAGAGCTTGCAGAGCAGTGGGGGAAGGCAGGCAGAGAATTCCCTGCTAGCACCTTCTCTGTGCCTGAGAAGCAGAAGTGTTCACATTGCTTCGCAGAATTGCTTTTGTGCAGAAAACACTAAAACTTGTTCAGAACGAAAGAAAGCACAGAGCCCCAGATTTGCTGTTGTCCTGGAGAGCTTGCAGAGCACTGGGGAAAGGCAGGCAGAGAATTCCCTGCTAGCACCTTCTCTGTGCCTGGGAAGCAGAATTGTTCACATTGCTTCGCAGAATCGCTTTTGTGCAGAAAACAGTAACACTTGTTCAGAACGAAAGAAAGCACAGAGCCCCAGATTTGCTGTTGTTCTGGAGAGCTTGCAGAGCACTGGGGAAAGGCAGGCATAGAATTCCCTGCTAGCACCTTCTCTGTGCCTGGGAAGCAGAAGTGTTCACATTGCTTCGCAGAATCGCTTTTGTGCAGAAAACAGTAACACTTGTTCAGAATGAAAGAAAGCACAGAGCCCCAGACTTTATGTTGTCCTGGAGAGCTTGCAGAGCACTGGGGAAAGGCAGGCAGAGCATTCCCTGCTAGCACCTTCTCTGTGCCTGTTCACATTGCTTCGCAGAATCGCTTTTGTGCAGAAAACACTAACACTTGTTCAGAACGAAAGAAAGCACAGAGCCCCAGATTTGCTGTTGTCCTGGAGAGCTTGCAGAGCACTGGGGAAAGGCAGGCAGAGAATTCCCTGCTAGCACCTTCTCTGTGCCTGGGAAGCAGAAGTGTTCACATTGCTTCGCAGAATCGCTTTTGTGCAGAAAACACTAAAACTTGTTCAGAACGAAAGAAAGCACAGAGCCCCAGATTTGCTGTTGTCGTGGAGAGCTTGCAGAGCACTGGGGAAAGGCAGGCATAGAATTCCCTGCTAGCATCTTCTCTGTGCCTGGGAAGCAGAAGTGTTCACATTGCTTCGCAGAATCGCTTTTGTGCAGAAAACAGTAACACTTGTTCAGAACGAAAGAAAGCACAGAGCCCCAGATTTTATGTTGTCCTGGAGAGCTTGCAGAGCACTGGGGAAAGGCAGGCAGAGAATTCCCTGATAGCACCTTCTCTGTGCCTGGGAAGCAGAAGTGTTCACGTTGCTGCGCAGAATCGATTTTTTTCAGAAAACAGTAACACGTGTTCACAACGAAAGAAAGCACTGAGACCCAGATTTGTTGTTGTCCTGGAGAGCTTGCAGAGCACTGGGGAAAGGCAGGCATAGAATTCCCTGCTAGCACCTTCTCTGTGCCTGGGAAGCAGAAGTGTTCACATTGCTTCGCAGAATTGCTTTTGTGCAGAAAACACTAAAACTTGTTCAGAACGAAAGAAAGCACAGAGCCCCAGATTTGCTGTTGTCCTGGAGAGCTTGCAGAGCACTGGGGAAAGGCAGGCAGAGAATTCCCTGCTAGCACCTTCTCTGTGCCTGGGAAGCAGAAGTGTTCACATTGCTTCGCAGAATCGCTTTTGTGCAGAAAACAGTAACACTTGTTCAGAACGAAAGAAAGCACAAAGCCCCAGACTTTATGTTGTCCTGGAGAGCTTGCAGAGCACTGGGGAAAGGCAGGCAGAGAATTCCCTGCTAGCACCTTCTCTGTGCCTGTTCACATTGCTTCGCAGAATCGCTTTTGTGCAGAAAACACTAACACTTGTTCAGAACGAAAGAAAGCACCGAGCTCCAGATTTTATGTTGTCCTGGAGAGCTTGCACAGCCATGGGGAAAGGCAGGCAGAGAATTCCCTGCTAGCACCTTCTCTGTGCCTGGGAAGCAGAAGTGTTCACGTTGCTGCGCAGAATCAATTTTTTCCGGAAAACAGTAACATGTGTTCACAACGAAAGAAAGCACTGAGACCCAGATTTGTTGTTGTCCTGGAGAGCTTGCAGAGCACTGGGGAAAGGCAGGCAGAGAATTCCCTGCTAGCACCTTCTCTGTGCCTGGGAAACAGAAGTGTTCACATTGCTTCGCAGAATCGCTTTTGTGCAGAAAAGACTAAAACTTGTTCAGAACGAAAGAAAGCACAGAGCCCCAGATTTGCTGTTGTCCTGGAGAGCTTGCAGAGCACTGGGGAAAGGCAGGCAGAGAATTCCCTGCTAGCACCTTCTCTGTGCCTGGGAAGCAGAAGTGTTCACATTGCTTCGCAGAATCGCTTTTGTGCAGAAAACACTAAAACTTGTTCAGAACGAAAGAAAGCACAGAGCCCCAGATTTGCTGTTGTCCTGGAGAGCTTGCAGAGCCCTGGGGAAAGGCAGGCAGAGAATTCCCTGCTAGCACCTTCTCTGTGCCTGGGAAACAGAAGTGTTCACATTGCTTCGCAGAATCGCTTTTGTGCAGAAAACAGTAACACTTGTTCAGAACGAAAGAAAGCACAGAGCCCCAGATTTTATGCTGTCCTGGAGAGCTTGCAGAGCACTGGGGAAAGGCAGGCAGAGAATTCCCTGCTAGCACCTTCTCTGTGCCTGGGAAGCAGAAGTGTTCACATTGCTTCGCAGAATCGCTTTTGTGCAGAAAACACTAACACTTGTTCAGAACGAAAGAAAGCACAGAGCCCCAGATTTTATGTTGTCCTGGAGAGCTTGCAGAGCAGTGGGGGAAGGCAGGCAGAGAATTCCCTGCTAGCACCTTCTCTGTGCCTGAGAAGCAGAAGTGTTCACATTGCTTCGCAGAATTGCTTTTGTGCAGAAAACACTAAAACTTGTTCAGAACGAAAGAAAGCACAGAGCCCCAGATTTGCTGTTGTCCTGGAGAGCTTGCAGAGCACTGGGGAAAGGCAGGCAGAGAATTCCCTGCTAGCACCTTCTCTGTGCCTGGGAAGCAGAATTGTTCACATTGCTTCGCAGAATCGCTTTTGTGCAGAAAACAGTAACACTTGTTCAGAACGAAAGAAAGCACAGAGCCCCAGATTTGCTGTTGTTCTGGAGAGCTTGCAGAGCACTGGGGAAAGGCAGGCATAGAATTCCCTGCTAGCACCTTCTCTGTGCCTGGGAAGCAGAAGTGTTCACATTGCTTCGCAGAATCGCTTTTGTGCAGAAAACAGTAACACTTGTTCAGAATGAAAGAAAGCACAGAGCCCCAGACTTTATGTTGTCCTGGAGAGCTTGCAGAGCACTGGGGAAAGGCAGGCAGAGCATTCCCTGCTAGCACCTTCTCTGTGCCTGTTCACATTGCTTCGCAGAATCGCTTTTGTGCAGAAAACACTAACACTTGTTCAGAACGAAAGAAAGCACAGAGCCCCAGATTTGCTGTTGTCCTGGAGAGCTTGCAGAGCACTGGGGAAAGGCAGGCAGAGAATTCCCTGCTAGCACCTTCTCTGTGCCTGGGAAGCAGAAGTGTTCACATTGCTTCGCAGAATCGCTTTTGTGCAGAAAACACTAAAACTTGTTCAGAACGAAAGAAAGCACAGAGCCCCAGATTTGCTGTTGTCGTGGAGAGCTTGCAGAGCACTGGGGAAAGGCAGGCATAGAATTCCCTGCTAGCATCTTCTCTGTGCCTGGGAAGCAGAAGTGTTCACATTGCTTCGCAGAATCGCTTTTGTGCAGAAAACAGTAACACTTGTTCAGAACGAAAGAAAGCACAGAGCCCCAGATTTTATGTTGTCCTGGAGAGCTTGCAGAGCACTGGGGAAAGGCAGGCAGAGAATTCCCTGATAGCACCTTCTCTGTGCCTGGGAAGCAGAAGTGTTCACGTTGCTGCGCAGAATCGATTTTTTTCAGAAAACAGTAACACGTGTTCACAACGAAAGAAAGCACTGAGACCCAGATTTGTTGTTGTCCTGGAGAGCTTGCAGAGCACTGGGGAAAGGCAGGCATAGAATTCCCTGCTAGCACCTTCTCTGTGCCTGGGAAGCAGAAGTGTTCACATTGCTTCGCAGAATTGCTTTTGTGCAGAAAACACTAAAACTTGTTCAGAACGAAAGAAAGCACAGAGCCCCAGATTTGCTGTTGTCCTGGAGAGCTTGCAGAGCACTGGGGAAAGGCAGGCAGAGAATTCCCTGCTAGCACCTTCTCTGTGCCTGGGAAGCAGAAGTGTTCACATTGCTTCGCAGAATCGCTTTTGTGCAGAAAACAGTAACACTTGTTCAGAACGAAAGAAAGCACAAAGCCCCAGACTTTATGTTGTCCTGGAGAGCTTGCAGAGCACTGGGGAAAGGCAGGCAGAGAATTCCCTGCTAGCACCTTCTCTGTGCCTGTTCACATTGCTTCGCAGAATCGCTTTTGTGCAGAAAACAGTAACACTTGTTCAGAACGAAAGAAAGCACAGAGCCCCAGATTTGCTGTTGTCCTGGAGAGCTTGCAGAGCACTGGGGAAAGGCAGGCATAGAATTCCCTGCTAGCACCTTCTCTGTGCCTGGGAAGCAGAAGTGTTCACATTGCTTCGCAGAATCGCTTTTGTGCAGAAAAGACTAAAACTTGTTCAGAACGAAAGAAAGCACAGAGCCCCAGATTTGCTGTTGTCCTGGAGAGCTTGCAGAGCCCTGGGGAAAGGCAGGCAGAGAATTCCCTGCTAGCACCTTCTCTGTGCCTGTTCACATTGCTTCGCAGAATCGCTTTTGTGCAGAAAACACTAACACTTGTTCACAACGAAAGAAAGCACTGAGACCCAGATTTTATGTTGTCCTGGAGAGCTTGCAGAGCCCTGGGGAAAGGCAGGCAGAGAATTCCCTGCTAGCACCTTCTCTGTGCCTGGGAAGCAGAAGTGTTCATATTGCTTTGCAGAATCGCTTTTGTGCAGAAAACAGTAACACTTGTTCAGAACGAAAGAAAGCACAAAGCCCCAGACTTTATGTTGTCCTGGAGAGCTTGCAGAGCACTGGGGAAAGGCAGGCAGAGAATTCCCTGCTAGCACCTTCTCTGTGCCTGTTCACATTGCTTCGCAGAATCGCTTTTGTGCAGAAAACAGTAACACTTGTTCAGAACGAAAGAAAACACAGAGACCCAGATTTGTTGTTGTCCTGGAGAGCTTGCAGAGCACTGGGGAAAGGCAGGCAGAGAATTCCCTGCTAGCATCTCCTCTGTGCCTGTTCACATTGCTTCGCAGAATCGCTTTTGTGCAGAAAACACTAACACTTGTTCAGAACGAAAGAAAGCACAGAGCCCCAGATTTTATGTTGTCCTGGAGAGCTTGCAGAGCACTGGGGAAAGGCAGGCAGAGAATTCCCTGCTAGCACCTTCTCTGTGCCTGTTCACATTGCTTCGCAGAATCGCTTTTGTGCAGAAAACAGTAACACTTGTTCAGAACGAAACAAAGCACAGAGACCCAGATTTGTTGTTGTCCTGGAGAGCTTGCAGAGCACTGGGGAAAGGCAGGCAGAGAATTCCCTGCTAGCACCTTCTCTGTGCCTGTTCACATTGCTTCGCAGAATCGCTTTTGTGCAGAAAACAGTAACACTTGTTCACAACGAAAGAAAGCACAGAGCCCCAGATTTGCTGTTGTCCTGGAGAGCTTGCAGAGCACTGGGGAAAGGCAGGCAGAGAATTCCCTGCTAGCACCTTCTCTGTGCCTGTTCACATTGCTTCGCAGAATCGCTTTTGTGCAGAAAACAGTAACACTTGTTCAGAACGAAAGAAAGCACAGAGCCCCAGATTTGCTGTTGTCCTGGAGAGCTTGCAGAGCACTGGGGAAAGGCAGGCAGAGAATTCCCTGCTAGCACCTTCTCTGTGCCTGTTCACATTGCTTCGCAGAATCGCTTTTGTGCAGAAAACACTAACACTTGTTCAGAACGAAAGAAAGCACCGAGCTCCAGATTTTATGTTGTCCTGGAGAGCTTGCACAGCCATGGGGAAAGGCAGGCAGAGAATTCCCTGCTAGCACCTTCTCTGTGCCTGGGAAGCAGAAGTGTTCACATTGCTTCGCAGAATCGCTTTTGTGCAGAAAACAGTAACACTTGTTCAGAACGAAAGAAAGCACAAAGCCCCAGACTTTATGTTGTCCTGGAGAGCTTGCAGAGCACTGGGGAAAGGCAGGCAGAGAATTCCCTGCTAGCACCTTCTCTGTGCCTGTTCACATTGCTTCGCAGAATCGCTTTTGTGCAGAAAACAGTAACACTTGTTCACAACGAAAGAAAGCACAGAGCCCCAGACTTTATGTTGTCCTGGAGAGCTTGCAGAGCACTGGGGAAAGGCAGGCAGAGAATTCCCTGCTAGCACCTTCTCTGTGCTTGTTCACATTGCTTCGCAGAATCGCTTTTGTGCAGAAAACAGTAACACTTGTTCAGAACGAAAGAAAGCACAGAGCCCCAGATTTGCTGTTGTCCTGGAGAGCTTGCAGAGCACTAGGGAAAGGCAGGCAGAGAATTCCCTGCTAGCACCTTCTCTGTGCCTGTTCACATTGCTTCGCAGAATCGCTTTTGTGCAGAAAACACTAACACTTGTTCAGAACGAAAGAGAGCACAGAGCCCCAGATTTTATGTTGTCCTGGAGAGCTTGCAGAGCACTGGGGAAAGGCAGGCAGAGAATTCCCTGGTAGCACCTTCTCTGTGCCTGTTCACATTGCTTCGCAGAATCGCTTTTGTGCAGAAAACAGTAACACTTGTTCAGAACGAAAGAAAGCACAGAGCCCCAGATTTGCTGTTGTCCTGGAGAGCTTGCAGAGCACTGGGGAAAGGCAGGCAGAGAATTCCCTGCTAGCACCTTCTCTGTGCCTGTTCACATTGCTTCACAGAATCGCTTTTGTGCAGAAAACAGTAACACTTGTTCAGAACGAAAGAAACCACAGAGAACCAGATTTGTTGTTGTCCTGGAGAGCTTACAGAGCACTGGGGAAAGGCAGGCAGAGAATTCCCTGCTAGCACCTCCTCTGTGCCTGTTCACATTGCTTCGCAGAATCGCTTTTGTGCAGAAAACAGTAACACTTGTTCAGAACGAAAGAAAGCACAGAGCCCCAGATTTGTTGTTGTCCTGGAGAGCTTGCAGAGCACTGGGGAAAGGCAGGCAGAGAATTCCCTGCTAGCACCTTCTCTGTGCATATTCACATTGCTTCGCAGAATCGCTTTTGTGCAGAAAACAGTAACACTTGTTCAGAACGAAAGAAAGCACAGAGCCCCAGATTTGCTGTTGTCCTGGGGAGCTGCAGATCAGTGGGGGAAGGCAGGCAGAGAATTCCCTGCTAGCACCTTCTCTGTGCCTGGGAAGCAGAAGTGTTCACATTGCATCGCAGAATCGCTTTTGTGCAGAAAACAGTAACACTTGTTCAGAATGAAAGAAAGCACAGAGCCCCAGACTTTATGTTGTCCTGGAGAGCTTGCAGAGCACTGGGGAAAGGCAGGCAGAGAATTCCCTGCTAGCACCTTCTCTGTGCCTGTTCACATTGCTTCGCAAAATCGCTTTTGTGCAGAAAACAGTAACACTTGTTCAGAACGAAAGAAAGCACAGAGACCCAGATTTGTTGTTGTCCTGGAGAGCTTGCAGAGCACTGGGGAAAGGCAGGCAGAGAATTCCCTGCTAGCACCTTCTCTGTGCCTGTTCACATTGCTTCGCAGAATCGTTTTTGTGCAGAAAAAAGTAACACTTGTTCAGAACGAAAGAAAGCACAGAGACCCAGATTTGTTGTTGTCCTGGAGAGCTTGCAGAGCACTGGGGAAAGGCAGGCAGAGAATTCCCTGCTAGCACCTTCTCTGTGCCTGTTCACATTGCTTCGCAGAATCGCTTTTGTGCAGAAAACAGTAACACTTGTTCAGAACGAAAGAAAGCACAGAGCCCCAGATTTGCTGTTGTCCTGGAGAGCTTGCAGAGCACTGGGGAAAGGCAGGCAGAGAATTCCCTGCTAGCACCTTCTCTGTGCCTGTTCACATTGCTTCGCAGAATCGCTTTTGTGCAGAAAACACTAACACTTGTTCAGAACGAAAGAAAGCACCGAGCTCCAGATTTTATGTTGTCCTGGAGAGCTTGCAGAGCCCTGGGGAAAGGCAGGCAGAGAATTCCCTGCTAGCACCTTCTCTGTGCCTGGGAAGCAGAAGTGTTCACATTGCTTCGCAGAATCGCTTTTGTGCAGAAAACAGTAACACTTGTTCAGAACGAAAGAAAGCACAAAGCCCCAGACTTTATGTTGTCCTGGAGAGCTTGCAGAGCACTGGGGAAAGGCAGGCAGAGAATTCCCTGCTAGCACCTTCTCTGTGCCTGTTCACATTGCTTCGCAGAATCGCTTTTGTGCAGAAAACAGTAACACTTGTTCAGAACGAAAGAAAGCACAGAGCCCCAGATTTGCTGTTGTCCTGGAGAGCTTGCAGAGCACTGGGGAAAGGCAGGCAGAGAATTCCCTGCTAGCACCTTCTCTGTGCCTGTTCACATTGCTTCGCAGAATCGCTTTTGTGCAGAAAACACTAACACTTGTTCAGAACGAAAGAAAGCACAGAGCCCCAGATTTGCTGTTGTCCTGGAGAGCTTGCAGAGCACTGGGGAAAGGCAGGCAGAGAATTCCCTGCTAGCACCTTCTCTGTGCCTGGGAAGCAGAAGTGTTCACATTGCTTCGCAGAATCGCTTTTGTGCAGAAAACACTAAAACTTGTTCAGAACGAAAGAAAGCACAGAGCCCCAGATTTGCTGTTGTCCTGGAGAGCTTGCAGAGCCCTGGGGAAAGGCAGGCAGAGAATTCCCTGCTAGCACCTTCTCTGTGCCTGGGAAACAGAAGTGTTCACATTGCTTCGCAGAATCGCTTTTGTGCAGAAAACAGTAACACTTGTTCAGAACGAAAGAAAGCACAGAGCCCCAGATTTTATGCTGTCCTGGAGAGCTTGCAGAGCACTGGGGAAAGGCAGGCAGAGAATTCCCTGCTAGCACCTTCTCTGTGCCTGGGAAGCAGAAGTGTTCACATTGCTTCGCAGAATCGCTTTTGTGCAGAAAACACTAACACTTGTTCAGAACGAAAGAAAGCACAGAGCCCCAGATTTTATGTTGTCCTGGAGAGCTTGCAGAGCAGTGGGGGAAGGCAGGCAGAGAATTCCCTGCTAGCACCTTCTCTGTGCCTGAGAAGCAGAAGTGTTCACATTGCTTCGCAGAATTGCTTTTGTGCAGAAAACACTAAAACTTGTTCAGAACGAAAGAAAGCACAGAGCCCCAGATTTGCTGTTGTCCTGGAGAGCTTGCAGAGCACTGGGGAAAGGCAGGCAGAGAATTCCCTGCTAGCACCTTCTCTGTGCCTGGGAAGCAGAATTGTTCACATTGCTTCGCAGAATCGCTTTTGTGCAGAAAACAGTAACACTTGTTCAGAACGAAAGAAAGCACAGAGCCCCAGATTTGCTGTTGTTCTGGAGAGCTTGCAGAGCACTGGGGAAAGGCAGGCATAGAATTCCCTGCTAGCACCTTCTCTGTGCCTGGGAAGCAGAAGTGTTCACATTGCTTCGCAGAATCGCTTTTGTGCAGAAAACAGTAACACTTGTTCAGAATGAAAGAAAGCACAGAGCCCCAGACTTTATGTTGTCCTGGAGAGCTTGCAGAGCACTGGGGAAAGGCAGGCAGAGCATTCCCTGCTAGCACCTTCTCTGTGCCTGTTCACATTGCTTCGCAGAATCGCTTTTGTGCAGAAAACACTAACACTTGTTCAGAACGAAAGAAAGCACAGAGCCCCAGATTTGCTGTTGTCCTGGAGAGCTTGCAGAGCACTGGGGAAAGGCAGGCAGAGAATTCCCTGCTAGCACCTTCTCTGTGCCTGGGAAGCAGAAGTGTTCACATTGCTTCGCAGAATCGCTTTTGTGCAGAAAACACTAAAACTTGTTCAGAACGAAAGAAAGCACAGAGCCCCAGATTTGCTGTTGTCGTGGAGAGCTTGCAGAGCACTGGGGAAAGGCAGGCATAGAATTCCCTGCTAGCATCTTCTCTGTGCCTGGGAAGCAGAAGTGTTCACATTGCTTCGCAGAATCGCTTTTGTGCAGAAAACAGTAACACTTGTTCAGAACGAAAGAAAGCACAGAGCCCCAGATTTTATGTTGTCCTGGAGAGCTTGCAGAGCACTGGGGAAAGGCAGGCAGAGAATTCCCTGATAGCACCTTCTCTGTGCCTGGGAAGCAGAAGTGTTCACGTTGCTGCGCAGAATCGATTTTTTTCAGAAAACAGTAACACGTGTTCACAACGAAAGAAAGCACTGAGACCCAGATTTGTTGTTGTCCTGGAGAGCTTGCAGAGCACTGGGGAAAGGCAGGCATAGAATTCCCTGCTAGCACCTTCTCTGTGCCTGGGAAGCAGAAGTGTTCACATTGCTTCGCAGAATTGCTTTTGTGCAGAAAACACTAAAACTTGTTCAGAACGAAAGAAAGCACAGAGCCCCAGATTTGCTGTTGTCCTGGAGAGCTTGCAGAGCACTGGGGAAAGGCAGGCAGAGAATTCCCTGCTAGCACCTTCTCTGTGCCTGGGAAGCAGAAGTGTTCACATTGCTTCGCAGAATCGCTTTTGTGCAGAAAACAGTAACACTTGTTCAGAACGAAAGAAAGCACAAAGCCCCAGACTTTATGTTGTCCTGGAGAGCTTGCAGAGCACTGGGGAAAGGCAGGCAGAGAATTCCCTGCTAGCACCTTCTCTGTGCCTGTTCACATTGCTTCGCAGAATCGCTTTTGTGCAGAAAACAGTAACACTTGTTCAGAACGAAAGAAAGCACAGAGCCCCAGATTTGCTGTTGTCCTGGAGAGCTTGCAGAGCACTGGGGAAAGGCAGGCATAGAATTCCCTGCTAGCACCTTCTCTGTGCCTGGGAAGCAGAAGTGTTCACATTGCTTCGCAGAATCGCTTTTGTGCAGAAAAGACTAAAACTTGTTCAGAACGAAAGAAAGCACAGAGCCCCAGATTTGCTGTTGTCCTGGAGAGCTTGCAGAGCCCTGGGGAAAGGCAGGCAGAGAATTCCCTGCTAGCACCTTCTCTGTGCCTGTTCACATTGCTTCGCAGAATCGCTTTTGTGCAGAAAACACTAACACTTGTTCACAACGAAAGAAAGCACTGAGACCCAGATTTTATGTTGTCCTGGAGAGCTTGCAGAGCCCTGGGGAAAGGCAGGCAGAGAATTCCCTGCTAGCACCTTCTCTGTGCCTGGGAAGCAGAAGTGTTCATATTGCTTTGCAGAATCGCTTTTGTGCAGAAAACAGTAACACTTGTTCAGAACGAAAGAAAGCACAAAGCCCCAGACTTTATGTTGTCCTGGAGAGCTTGCAGAGCACTGGGGAAAGGCAGGCAGAGAATTCCCTGCTAGCACCTTCTCTGTGCCTGTTCACATTGCTTCGCAGAATCGCTTTTGTGCAGAAAACAGTAACACTTGTTCAGAACGAAAGAAAACACAGAGACCCAGATTTGTTGTTGTCCTGGAGAGCTTGCAGAGCACTGGGGAAAGGCAGGCAGAGAATTCCCTGCTAGCACCTCCTCTGTGCCTGTTCACATTGCTTCGCAGAATCGCTTTTGTGCAGAAAACACTAACACTTGTTCAGAACGAAAGAAAGCACAGAGCCCCAGATTTTATGTTGTCCTGGAGAGCTTGCAGAGCACTGGGGAAAGGCAGGCAGAGAATTCCCTGCTAGCACCTTCTCTGTGCCTGTTCACATTGCTTCGCAGAATCGCTTTTGTGCAGAAAACAGTAACACTTGTTCAGAACGAAACAAAGCACAGAGACCCAGATTTGTTGTTGTCCTGGAGAGCTTGCAGAGCACTGGGGAAAGGCAGGCAGAGAATTCCCTGCTAGCACCTTCTCTGTGCCTGTTCACATTGCTTCGCAGAATCGCTTTTGTGCAGAAAACAGTAACACTTGTTCACAACGAAAGAAAGCACAGAGCCCCAGATTTGCTGTTGTCCTGGAGAGCTTGCAGAGCACTGGGGAAAGGCAGGCAGAGAATTCCCTGCTAGCACCTTCTCTGTGCCTGTTCACATTGCTTCGCAGAATCGCTTTTGTGCAGAAAACAGTAACACTTGTTCAGAACGAAAGAAAGCACAGAGCCCCAGATTTGCTGTTGTCCTGGAGAGCTTGCAGAGCACTGGGGAAAGGCAGGCAGAGAATTCCCTGCTAGCACCTTCTCTGTGCCTGTTCACATTGCTTCGCAGAATCGCTTTTGTGCAGAAAACACTAACACTTGTTCAGAACGAAAGAAAGCACCGAGCTCCAGATTTTATGTTGTCCTGGAGAGCTTGCACAGCCATGGGGAAAGGCAGGCAGAGAATTCCCTGCTAGCACCTTCTCTGTGCCTGGGAAGCAGAAGTGTTCACATTGCTTCGCAGAATCGCTTTTGTGCAGAAAACAGTAACACTTGTTCAGAACGAAAGAAAGCACAAAGCCCCAGACTTTATGTTGTCCTGGAGAGCTTGCAGAGCACTGGGGAAAGGCAGGCAGAGAATTCCCTGCTAGCACCTTCTCTGTGCCTGTTCACATTGCTTCGCAGAATCGCTTTTGTGCAGAAAACAGTAACACTTGTTCAGAACGAAAGAAAGCACAGAGCCCCAGATTTGCTGTTGTCCTGGAGAGCTTGCAGAGCACTAGGGAAAGGCAGGCAGAGAATTCCCTGCTAGCACCTTCTCTGTGCCTGTTCACATTGCTTCGCAGAATCGCTTTTGTGCAGAAAACACTAACACTTGTTCAGAACGAAAGAGAGCACAGAGCCCCAGATTTTATGTTGTCCTGGAGAGCTTGCAGAGCACTGGGGAAAGGCAGGCAGAGAATTCCCTGGTAGCACCTTCTCTGTGCCTGTTCACATTGCTTCGCAGAATCGCTTTTGTGCAGAAAACAGTAACACTTGTTCAGAACGAAAGAAAGCACAGAGCCCCAGATTTGCTGTTGTCCTGGAGAGCTTGCAGAGCACTGGGGAAAGGCAGGCAGAGAATTCCCTGCTAGCACCTTCTCTGTGCCTGTTCACATTGCTTCACAGAATCGCTTTTGTGCAGAAAACAGTAACACTTGTTCAGAACGAAAGAAACCACAGAGAACCAGATTTGTTGTTGTCCTGGAGAGCTTACAGAGCACTGGGGAAAGGCAGGCAGAGAATTCTCTGCTAGCACCTCCTCTGTGCCTGTTCACATTGCTTCGCAGAATCGCTTTTGTGCAGAAAACAGTAACACTTGTTCAGAACGAAAGAAAGCACAGAGCCCCAGATTTGTTGTTGTCCTGGAGAGCTTGCAGAGCACTGGGGAAAGGCAGGCAGAGAATTCCCTGCTAGCACCTTCTCTGTGCATATTCACATTGCTTCGCAGAATCGCTTTTGTGCAGAAAACAGTAACACTTGTTCAGAACGAAAGAAAGCACAGAGCCCCAGATTTGCTGTTGTCCTGGGGAGCTGCAGATCAGTGGGGGAAGGCAGGCAGAGAATTCCCTGCTAGCACCTTCTCTGTGCCTGGGAAGCAGAAGTGTTCACATTGCATCGCAGAATCGCTTTTGTGCAGAAAACAGTAACACTTGTTCAGAATGAAAGAAAGCACAGAGCCCCAGACTTTATGTTGTCCTGGAGAGCTTGCAGAGCACTGGGGAAAGGCAGGCAGAGAATTCCCTGCTAGCACCTTCTCTGTGCCTGTTCACATTGCTTCGCAAAATCGCTTTTGTGCAGAAAACAGTAACACTTGTTCAGAACGAAAGAAAGCACAGAGACCCAGATTTGTTGTTGTCCTGGAGAGCTTGCAGAGCACTGGGGAAAGGCAGGCAGAGAATTCCCTGCTAGCACCTTCTCTGTGCCTGTTCACATTGCTTCGCAGAATCGTTTTTGTGCAGAAAAAAGTAACACTTGTTCAGAACGAAAGAAAGCACAGAGACCCAGATTTGTTGTTGTCCTGGAGAGCTTGCAGAGCACTGGGGAAAGGCAGGCAGAGAATTCCCTGCTAGCACCTTCTCTGTGCCTGTTCACATTGCTTCGCAGAATCGCTTTTGTGCAGAAAACAGTAACACTTGTTCAGAACGAAAGAAAGCACAGAGCCCCAGATTTGCTGTTGTCCTGGAGAGCTTGCAGAGCACTGGGGAAAGGCAGGCAGAGAATTCCCTGCTAGCACCTTCTCTGTGCCTGTTCACATTGCTTCGCAGAATCGCTTTTGTGCAGAAAACACTAACACTTGTTCAGAACGAAAGAAAGCACCGAGCTCCAGATTTTATGTTGTCCTGGAGAGCTTGCAGAGCCCTGGGGAAAGGCAGGCAGAGAATTCCCTGCTAGCACCTTCTCTGTGCCTGGGAAGCAGAAGTGTTCACATTGCTTCGCAGAATCGCTTTTGTGCAGAAAACAGTAACACTTGTTCAGAACGAAAGAAAGCACAAAGCCCCAGATTTGCTGTTGTCCTGGAGAGCTTGCAGAGCACTGGGGAAAGGCAGGCAGAGAATTCCCTGCTAGCACCTTCTCTGTGCCTGTTCACATTGCTTCGCAGAATCGCTTTTGTGCAGAAAACACTAACACTTGTTCAGAACGAAAGAAAGCACCGAGCTCCAGATTTTATGTTGTCCTGGAGAGCTTGCAGAGCCCTGGGGAAAGGCAGGCAGAGAATTCCCTGCTAGCACCTTCTCTGTGCCTGGGAAGCAGAAGTGTTCACATTGCTTCGCAGAATCGCTTTTGTGCAGAAAACAGTAACACTTGTTCAGAACGAAAGAAAGCACAGAGCCCCAGATTTGCTGTTGTCCTGGAGAGCTTGCAGAGCACTGGGGAAAGGCAGGCAGAGAATTCCCTGCTAGCACCTTCTCTGTGCCTGTTCACATTGCTTCGCAGAATCGCTTTTGTGCAGAAAACAGTAACACTTGTTCAGAACGAAAGAAACCACAGAGAACCAGATTTGTTGTTGTCCTGGAGAGCTTGCAGAGCACTGGGGAAAGGCAGGCAGAGAATTCCCTGCTAGCACCTCCTCTGTGCCTGTTCACATTGCTTCGCAGAATCGCTTTTGTGCAGAAAACAGTAACACTTGTTCAGAACGAAAGAAAGCACAGAGCCCCAGACTTTATGTTGTCCTGGAGAGCTTGCAGAGCACTGGGGAAAAGCAGGCAGAGTATTCCCTGCTAGCACCTTCTCTGTGCCTGGGAAGCAGAAGTGTTCACATTGCTTCGCAGAATCGCTTTTGTGCAGAAAACAGTAACACTTGTTCAGAATGAAAGAAAGCACAGAGCCCCAGATTTGCTGTTGTCCTGGAGAGCTTGCACAGCCATGGGGAAAGGCAGGCAGAGAATTCCCTGCTAGCACCTTCTCTGTGCATATTCAAATTGCTTCGCAGAATCGCTTTTGTGCAGAAAACAGTAACACTTGTTCAGAACGAAAGAAAGCACAGAGACCCAGATTTGCTGTTGTCCTGGAGAGCTTGCAGAGCACTGGGGAAAGGCAGGCAGAGAATTCCCTGCTAGCACCTTCTCTGTGCCTGTTCACATTGCTTCACAGAATCGCTTTTGTGCAGAAAACAGTAACACTTGTTCAGAACGAAAGAAAGCACAGAGACCCAGATTTGCTGTTGTCCTGGAGAGCTTGCAGAGCACTGGGGAAAGGCAGGCAGAGAATTCCCTGCTAGCACCTTCTCTGTGCCTGTTCACATTGCTTCACAGAATCGCTTTTGTGCAGAAAACAGTAACACTTGTTCAGAACGAAAGAAACCACAGAGAACCAGTTTTGTTGTTGTCCTGGAGAGCTTGCAGAGCACTGGGGAAAGGCAGGCAGAGAATTCCCTGCTAGCACCTTCTCTGTGCCTGTTCACATTGCTTCGCAGAATCGCTTTTGTGCAGAAAACAGTAACACTTGTTCAGAACGAAAGAAAGCACAGAGCCCCAGATTTGCTGTTGTCCTGGAGAGCTTGCAGAGCACTGGGGAAAGGCAGGCAGAGAATTCCCTGCTAGCACCTTCTCTGTGCCTGTTCACATTGCTTCGCAGAATCGCTTTTGTGCAGAAAACAGTAACACTTGTTCAGAACGAAAGAAAGCACAGAGACCCAGATTTGTTGTTGTCCTGGAGAGCTTGCAGAGCACTGGGGAAAGGCAGGCAGAGAATTCCCTACTAGCACCTTCTCTGTGCCTGTTCACATTGCTTCACAGAATCGCTTTTGTGCAGAAAACACTAACACTTGTTCAGAACGAAAGAAAGCACAGAGACCCAGATTTGTTGTTGTCCTGGAGAGCTTGCAGAGCACTGGGGAAAGGCAGGCAGAGAATTCCCTGCTAGCACCTTCTCTGTGCCTGTTCACATTGCTTCGCAGAATCGCTTTTGTGCAGAAAACACTAACACTTGTTCAGAACGAAAGAAAGCACCGAGCTCCAGATTTTATGTTGTCCTGGAGAGCTTGCAGAGCCCTGGGGAAAGGCAGGCAGAGAATTCCCTGCTAGCACCTTCTCTGTGCCTGGGAAGCAGAAGTGTTCACATTGCTTCGCAGAATCGCTTTTGTGCAGAAAACAGTAACACTTGTTCACAACGAAAGAAAGCACAGAGACCCAGATTTGTTGTTGTCCTGGAGAGCTTGCAGAGCACTGGGGAAAGGCAGGCAGAGAATTCCCTGCTAGCACCTTCTCTGTGCCTGTTCACATTGCTTCGCAGAATCGCTTTTGTGCAGAAAACAGTAACACTTGTTCAGAACGAAAGAAAGCACAGAGCCCCAGATTTGCTGTTGTCCTGGAGAGCTTGCAGAGCACTGGGGAAAGGCAGGCAGAGAATTCCCTGCTAGCACCTTCTCTGTGCCTGTTCACATTGCTTCGCAGAATCGCTTTTGTGCAGAAAACAGTAACACTTGTTCAGAACGAAAGAAACCACAGAGAACCAGATTTGTTGTTGTCCTGGAGAGCTTGCAGAGCACTGGGGAAAGGCAGGCAGAGAATTCCCTGCTAGCACCTCCTCTGTGCCTGTTCACATTGCTTCGCAGAATCGCTTTTGTGCAGAAAACAGTAACACTTGTTCAGAACGAAAGAAAGCACAGAGCCCCAGACTTTATGTTGTCCTGGAGAGCTTGCAGAGCACTGGGGAAAAGCAGGCAGAGTATTCCCTGCTAGCACCTTCTCTGTGCCTGGGAAGCAGAAGTGTTCACATTGCTTCGCAGAATCGCTTTTGTGCAGAAAACAGTAACACTTGTTCAGAATGAAAGAAAGCACAGAGCCCCAGATTTGCTGTTGTCCTGGAGAGCTTGCACAGCCATGGGGAAAGGCAGGCAGAGAATTCCCTGCTAGCACCTTCTCTGTGCATATTCAAATTGCTTCGCAGAATCGCTTTTGTGCAGAAAACAGTAACACTTGTTCAGAACGAAAGAAAGCACAGAGACCCAGATTTGCTGTTGTCCTGGAGAGCTTGCAGAGCACTGGGGAAAGGCAGGCAGAGAATTCCCTGCTAGCACCTTCTCTGTGCCTGTTCACATTGCTTCACAGAATCGCTTTTGTGCAGAAAACAGTAACACTTGTTCAGAACGAAAGAAAGCACAGAGACCCAGATTTGCTGTTGTCCTGGAGAGCTTGCAGAGCACTGGGGAAAGGCAGGCAGAGAATTCCCTGCTAGCACCTTCTCTGTGCCTGTTCACATTGCTTCACAGAATCGCTTTTGTGCAGAAAACAGTAACACTTGTTCAGAACGAAAGAAACCACAGAGAACCAGTTTTGTTGTTGTCCTGGAGAGCTTGCAGAGCACTGGGGAAAGGCAGGCAGAGAATTCCCTGCTAGCACCTTCTCTGTGCCTGTTCACATTGCTTCGCAGAATCGCTTTTGTGCAGAAAACAGTAACACTTGTTCAGAACGAAAGAAAGCACAGAGCCCCAGATTTGCTGTTGTCCTGGAGAGCTTGCAGAGCACTGGGGAAAGGCAGGCAGAGAATTCCCTGCTAGCACCTTCTCTGTGCCTGTTCACATTGCTTTGCAGAATCGCTTTTGTGCAGAAAACAGTAACACTTGTTCAGAACGAAAGAAAGCACAGAGACCCAGATTTGTTGTTGTCCTGGAGAGCTTGCAGAGCACTGGGGAAAGGCAGGCAGAGAATTCCCTGCTAGCACCTTCTCTGTGCCTGTTCACATTGCTTCGCAGAATCGCTTTTGTGCAGAAAACACTAACACTTGTTCAGAACGAAAGAAAGCACCGAGCTCCAGATTTTATGTTGTCCTGGAGAGCTTGCAGAGCCCTGGGGAAAGGCAGGCAGAGAATTCCCTGCTAGCACCTTCTCTGTGCCTGGGAAGCAGAAGTGTTCACATTGCTTCGCAGAATCGCTTTTGTGCAGAAAACAGTAACACTTGTTCACAACGAAAGAAAGCACAAAGCCCCAGACTTTATGTTGTCCTGGAGAGCTTGCAGAGCACTGGGGAAAGGCAGGCAGAGAATTCCCTGCTAGCACCTTCTCTGTGCCTGTTCACATTGCTTCGCAGAATCGCTTTTGTGCAGAAAACAGTAACACTTGTTCACAACGAAAGAAAGCACAGAGACCCAGATTTGTTGTTGTCCTGGAGAGCTTGCAGAGCACTGGGGAAAGGCAGGCAGAGAATTCCCTGCTAGCACCTTCTCTGTGCCTGTTCACATTGCTTCGCAGAATCGCTTTTGTGCAGAAAACAGTAACACTTGTTCAGAACGAAAGAAAGCACAGAGCCCCAGATTTGCTGTTGTCCTGGAGAGCTTGCAGAGCAGTGGGGGAAGGCAGGCAGAGAATTCCCTGCTAGCACCTTCTCTGTGCCTGTTCACATTGCTTCACAGAATCGCTTTTGTGCAGAAAACAGTAACACTTGTTCAGAACGAAAGAAACCACAGAGAACCAGTTTTGTTGTTGTCCTGGAGAGCTTGCAGAGCACTGGGGAAAGGCAGGCAGAGAATTCCCTGCTAGCACCTTCTCTGTGCCTGTTCACATTGCTTCGCAGAATCGCTTTTGTGCAGAAAACAGTAACACTTGTTCACAACGAAAGAAAGCACAGAGCCCCAGACTTTATGTTGTCCTGGAGAGCTTGCAGAGCACTGGGGAAAGGCAGGCAGAGAATTCCCTGCTAGCACCTTCTCTGTGCCTGTTGACATTGCTTCGCAGAATCGCTTTTGTGCAGAAAACAGTAACACTTGTTCAGAACGAAAGAAAGCACAGAGACCCAGATTTGCTGTTGTCCTGGAGAGCTTGCAGAGCACTGGGGAAAGGCAGGCAGAGAATTCCCTGCTAGCACCTTCTCTGTGCCTGTTCACATTGCTTCACAGAATCGCTTTTGTGCAGAAAACAGTAACACTTGTTCAGAACGAAAGAAACCACAGAGAACCAGTTTTGTTGTTGTCCTGGAGAGCTTGCAGAGCACTGGGGAAAGGCAGGCAGAGAATTCCCTGCTAGCACCTTCTCTGTGCCTGTTCACATTGCTTCGCAGAATCGCTTTTGTGCAGAAAACAGTAACACTTGTTCAGAACGAAAGAAAGCACAGAGCCCCAGATTTGCTGTTGTCCTGGAGAGCTTGCAGAGCACTGGGGAAAGGCAGGCAGAGAATTCCCTGCTAGCACCTTCTCTGTGCCTGTTCACATTGCTTCGCAGAATCGCTTTTGTGCAGAAAACAGTAACACTTGTTCAGAACGAAAGAAAGCACAGAGACCCAGATTTGTTGTTGTCCTGGAGAGCTTGCAGAGCACTGGGGAAAGGCAGGCAGAGAATTCCCTACTAGCACCTTCTCTGTGCCTGTTCACATTGCTTCGCAGAATCGCTTTTGTGCAGAAAACAGTAACACTTGTTCAGAACGAAAGAAAGCACAGAGACCCAGATTTGTTGTTGTCCTGGAGAGCTTGCAGAGCACTGGGGAAAGGCAGGCAGAGAATTCCCTGCTAGCACCTTCTCTGTGCCTGTTCACATTGCTTCGCAGAATCGCTTTTGTGCAGAAAACACTAACACTTGTTCAGAACGAAAGAAAGCACAGAGCCCCAGATTTGCTGTTGTCCTGGAGAGCTTGCAGAGCACTGGGGAAAGGCAGGCAGAGAATTCCCTGCTAGCACCTTCTCTGTGCCTGGGAAGCAGAAGTGTTCACATTGCTTCGCAGAATCGCTTTTGTGCAGAAAACAGTAACACTTGTTCAGAACGAAAGAAAGCACAGAGACCCAGATTTGTTGTTGTCCTGGAGAGCTTGCAGAGCACTGGGGAAAGGCAGGCAGAGAATTCCCTGCTAGCACCTTCTCTGTGCCTGTTCACATTGCTTCGCAGAATCGCTTTTGTGCAGAAAACACTAACACTTGTTCAGAACGAAAGAAAGCACCGAGCTCCAGATTTTATGTTGTCCTGGAGAGCTTGCAGAGCCCTGGGGAAAGGCAGGCAGAGAATTCCCTGCTAGCACCTTCTCTGTGCCTGGGAAGCAGAAGTGTTCACATTGCTTCGCAGAATCGCTTTTGTGCAGAAAACAGTAACACTTGTTCACAACGAAAGAAAGCACAAAGCCCCAGACTTTATGTTGTCCTGGAGAGCTTGCAGAGCACTGGGGAAAGGCAGGCAGAGAATTCCCTGCTAGCACCTTCTCTGTGCCTGTTCACATTGCTTCGCAGAATCGCTTTTGTGCAGAAAACAGTAACACTTGTTCACAACGAAAGAAAGCACAGAGCCCCAGACTTTATGTTGTCCTGGAGAGCTTGCAGAGCACTGGGGAAAGGCAGGCAGAGAATTCCCTGCTAGCACCTTCTCTGTGCCTGTTCACATTGCTTCGCAGAATCGCTTTTGTGCAGAAAACAGTAACACTTGTTCAGAACGAAAGAAAGCACAGAGCCCCAGATTTGCTGTTGTCCTGGAGAGCTTGCAGAGCACTGGGGAAAGGCAGGCAGAGAATTCCCTGCTAGCACCTTCTCTGTGCCTGTTCACATTGCTTCACAGAATCGCTTTTGTGCAGAAAACAGTAACACTTGTTCAGAACGAAAGAAACCACAGAGAACCAGTTTTGTTGTTGTCCTGGAGAGCTTGCAGAGCACTGGGGAAAGGCAGGCAGAGAATTCCCTGCTAGCACCTTCTCTGTGCCTGTTCACATTGCTTCGCAGAATCGCTTTTGTGCAGAAAACAGTAACACTTGTTCACAACGAAAGAAAGCACAGAGCCCCAGACTTTATGTTGTCCTGGAGAGCTTGCAGAGCACTGGGGAAAGGCAGGCAGAGAATTCCCTGCTAGCACCTTCTCTGTGCCTGTTCACATTGCTTCGCAGAATCGCTTTTGTGCAGAAAACAGTAACACTTGTTCAGAACGAAAGAAAGCACAGAGACCCAGATTTGCTGTTGTCCTGGAGAGCTTGCAGAGCACTGGGGAAAGGCAGGCAGAGAATTCCCTGCTAGCACCTTCTCTGTGCCTGTTCACATTGCTTCACAGAATCGCTTTTGTGCAGAAAACAGTAACACTTGTTCAGAACGAAAGAAACCACAGAGAACCAGTTTTGTTGTTGTCCTGGAGAGCTTGCAGAGCACTGGGGAAAGGCAGGCAGAGAATTCCCTGCTAGCACCTTCTCTGTGCCTGTTCACATTGCTTCGCAGAATCGCTTTTGTGCAGAAAACAGTAACACTTGTTCAGAACGAAAGAAAGCACAGAGCCCCAGATTTGCTGTTGTCCTGGAGAGCTTGCAGAGCACTGGGGAAAGGCAGGCAGAGAATTCCCTGCTAGCACCTTCTCTGTGCCTGTTCACATTGCTTCGCAGAATCGCTTTTGTGCAGAAAACAGTAACACTTGTTCAGAATGAAAGAAAGCAC